>NC_041382.1:63628436-63728834 GCF_002162155.2 Triticum dicoccoides | reverse complement strand
ACCGCCCTCGCCCGCCGACGCCGCACGCTGCGTAGGGACCCGCGCCCTCCACTCCGGCCAGTCTCCTCCTCGCTCCACCTCGCCGCCCCGCTCGTCTTCCTCTGCTCCGGCCTGACTCCGGCCAAACTTCGGTGAGTACCTCGAAGTCCGTGCCCTGGCCGATCCAGACCTGAGATTCGGTTGACTTTTGCCCTAACCCTAGTATTTTTATGCATTGTTCATCAAGCCATAACTCTGCATCTGTGGCTCCGTTTTGGGCGTGTAGCATATAAAATTGTTCGTCTCGACGAGTACTTCATTTCATTCCATTGCACCATGTTCATTTGAGCTCATCTTGATGCCCTAAAGGATGTTGCAAGAGTGCTAGTTTATATTAGTTTCAGATCCTTATCAGGATTTGGACATTTGTCATTTTTGCCATGATTCATGTGTGCCTCCTATGAACTTGAGCCCTACATGTGTTTTGAAGTATGCCATGCCATCTTTACAGGGGTGTACGCGATGTATATATGTGATCTCTGTGGTGACTAGCAGAAGCATGCAAAGTGGCTCTCGTAATGTTGTTGATTTCAGGGACTTAGAAATCTTCCAAGTCTTTGCCCTGTTAATATTTTTTATGCCATGTATTCATGTTGCTATAGAGTGATCCATGGCTCTTTTGAGCATGATCAGTAAGGATGTTTTGTAGATATTGTTGTGCTCTATCCATCCATGTCTTTGTTTGCATTTATGGAGCAACCTATCTTGACTCAACCGAGCTCTACTTTTGCTATAAAATGTTCCTGGCAGATTGTTTACATGTTATTCAAATTTGCCGAGGTTGTTGTAGTTGATCCATGCATGCTGTGAGGTTGTTCTTGCCATGTTTAGCTTCTATGCCATGTCTAATTGCTGGGTGTATGCTTGGTTGGTCATGCAATGCCTTGTGGTGAGTGCATCGAGCTCGTAAACATGCCTACTTGATATCTGTTTTGCCATGTTCCAGTTTTCTACAAAGTCTGAATCTGTTAACGTAACTTGCTATGTTCACATGGTTGCCATTGTATCTTCTGATCCCTTTTGGCTTATGGTCAGTAAGGGACTTTTGTTGTATGATCTAAGTAGCTTCATGCCATGCCTTGATTTTCCATGATATGTTCCTGTAGCATGTAGGTGTCATGCTCTAAACATTGCTTCCTGATGTTAAATTCCTGACATGTTATTTTCAGTGTCTGTAACCTGATATCTTTTGCACTTTTGCCATGCTTGTTTGAACCTGCTATTGAGTAAATTAGCCGTAGCTCAGTGTTCATATTTTGTCAAGCATCTTGAGTGGATCCCTGACATGTGCTTTGTTGCTATGTTAGAGTGCAGTAGCTTGTTATTCTTGATGCATTTAGATGGCCTCGTGCTGTTAATCGTAGATCGGTGCCATATTTGTTTTGCTTGCCACTTGCAAACCGTGCATCCGATTCCGGTGATCTTTATATCGACTTCGACCGAAAGCAACTCCTCTTTCCAGTGGCACTCTTGGTTTTCCAAGTTGAGGCCAGGTTCAATCATTCCTTTCCGAAGCATGCATATGCATCACATATCGCATCCCGCATATCATGCCATGTTTTGCATCATGTTGCTTGTGCATTGCACGTGGTTGATTGTGTCTCCCTTTGCTTGTGTTCTTGTTTTGGGTAGATCCGGGAGACGAGTACGTGATCGAGGAGCCCGTTGAGTTCATTTACGAGGATCAAGCTAACGTCAACTCAGAGAACTTTGGAGGCAAGATGACCATACCCTCGAAATCACTTCTATCTTTGCTTGCTAGATGCTCTCTCTATTGGTATGCCTATGCTACGATACCTACCACTTGCTTATCATGCCTCCCATATTGCCATGTCAAACCTCTAACCCACCTTGTCCTAGCAAACCGTTGTTTGGCTATGTTACCGCTTTGCTCAGCCCCTCTTATAGCGTTGCTAGTTGCAGGTGAAGATTGGAGTTTGTTCCTTGTTGGAACATGTTTATTGTTGGGATATCATTATTATATCTTGTCTACTTTAATGCACCTATATACTTGGTAAAGGGTGGAAGGCTCGGCCTTATGCCTGGTGTTTTGTTCCACTCTTGCCGCCCTAGTTTCCGTCATAGCGGTGTTATGTTCCTTGATTTTGCGTTCCTTACACGGTTGGGTTATAATGGGAACCCCTTGACAGTTTGCCTTGAATAAAACTCCTCCAGCAAGGCCCAACCTTGGTTTTACCATTTTCCACCTAGCCTCTTTTACCTTGGGTTTCTGGAGCCCGAGGGTCATCTTTATTTAACCCCCCGGGCCAGTGCTCCTCTGAGTGTTGGTCCAAACTAGAGCCCCTTGCAGCACCACCTCGGGGAAACTCGAGGGCTGGTTTTAGTTGTACGGATTGCTTATCCGGTATGCCCTGAGAACAAGATATGCACAGCTCCTATTGGGATTTGTCGGCACATTCGGGTGGCTTTGCTGGACTTGTTTTACCATTGTCGAGATGTCTTGTAACCGGGATTCCGAGTCTGATCGGATTGTCTTGGGAGAAGGAATATCCTTCGTTGACCATGAGAGCTTGTGATGGGCAAAGTTGGGACACCCCTGCAGGGTCTTGATCTTTCGAAAGTCATGCCTGCAGTTATGGGCAGATGGGAATTTGTTAATGTCCGGTTGTAGAAAACCTGAAACTTAACTTAATTAAAATGAATCAACAGAGTGTGTGGCCATGATGGTCTCTTTTCGGCGGAGTCCGGGAAGAGAACACGGTCTCGTGTTATGCTTGAACGTAGGCTGTTCTAGGATCACTTCTTGATCATAGTTTCTCGATCGTGCCTTTGCCATCTCTTCTCGCTCTCATTTGCGTATGTTAGCCACCATATATGCTAGTGCATGTTGCAGCTCCACCTCATACCATTACCTACCTATAAGCTTAAATAGTCTTGATCGCGAGGGTGTGAGATTGCTGAGTCCCCGTGACTCACAGATTACTTCAACACCAGATGCAGGGACCGATGATAACGTTCCAGGAGATTCGACTGAGCTCAAGTGGGAGTTCGATGAGGACTTAGGACGATACTATGTTTCCTTTCTAGATGATCAGTAGTGGTGCCAAGTTGGGGTGATCGGGGACATTGTTGCATTAGGGGTTGTTCTTTATTTTGGTTCCGTAGTCGGACCTTGATTGTATCTGGATGAATGTAATGATATTTATGCTATTGTGTGACGTGGCGATTGTAAGCCAACTATGTACCTCTTTTCCTTATTCATTACATGGGTTGTGTGAAGATTACCTCACTTGCGACATTGCTTACAATGTGGTTATGCCTCTAAGTCATTCTTCGACACGTGGGAGATATAACTGCATCGTGGGTGTTACAGATATCCTGAATATGCATCTAAGAAACTCAACAGCTCGCATCCGGCTGTGGAGTCTATCACCTGATCGATCCTTGGCAAAGCGAACGGGTCCTTGGGGCATGCTTTGTTGAGGCTAGTGTAGTCAATACACATTCGCCATTTCTTGTTCTTCTTCAGCACCAGGACTGGGTTGGCTAGCTAGTCTGGAAAGAACACTTCCATGATGAAGCCGGCTGCTAGAAGTCGGGCTATCTCTTCTACAACAACTCTTCTCTTCTCTTCTGACAGGCGGCGTAAGGGCTGCCTGACGGGCTTGGCATCAGATCGGACATGTAACTTGTGCTCGGCGAATTCCGTCGGAACACCTGGCATGTCTTTGGGGGACCATGCGAAGATGTCCCGATTCTCACGGAGGAAATCGACGAGCTCGCCTTCCTATTTGCTGTCGAGGTTTGTACCTACGACAGTGTACCTCTCTGGGTGCCCCGGGTCCAAGGGTATCTTCTTTGTTTCTTTGGCTGGCTTGAACGAGACCTCAGCTTCCGACTCCCTGGGATCGGGCGACATTTCCGGCTTCTTTCCTGCCATCGCCACAACCCGGTTAAGGAGCCGCTTCTCAGCTGCGGTCACGAGGGACTCGGCTAGCCGACTGCTCTTAGCCGCACAGGCGGATGACTTCCTGTAGTCACCAACTATGGTTAGTGTCCCCTTGGAACTCGGCATCTTCATCTTGAGGTAGGCATAGTGGGGGACAGCCATGAACTTGGCCAAGGCAGGCCGGCCAAGTAACGCATGGTATGGGCTCTCAAGGTCCACCACCTCAAACCAAACTGACTCTCGGCGGAAGTGATCTTTGTCTCCGAAGAGGATGTATATTAGGATCTTGCCGATTGGTGAGCAGGAAAGGCCAGGAACTATGCCATGGAATACAGTCCGGCTGTTCTGAAGCTCTCTCTGCTTAATTCCTAACTTCTCCATGGTGTCCCTGTACAGGATGTTGATGCTGCTGCCGCCGTCTATCAGAACTCAAGAGAAGCGAGCAACTCGTCTGTCCGTGGCAAAGGTGGCATCCAAAACCAAGGCATAAGAGCCGGGATTGGGCATCACCTCTGGGTGGTCAGCTCTGCTCCAGCTGATGGGCTTCTCAGACCAGTGCATGAACTCTGGTGTCTCTGATGCTACTGCGTTCACTTCTTGCTGCTGCAGCTGCCTGCTGCGTCGATCATCGGCTACGCTGGTGAACACCATGTAGGCTCTATGCTCTTCTGGGTACTCGTCTTGTACTACGCCGACTGGTCTGACCGCCGGCTGCTGGGGCGGAGGACGAGGCGGCTGCCCAGCAGGCGGGGGAGGCAAGAGGACGTCTCCCTTGTCGATCCTGGTGAGCCAGTGGCACTTCCGAGTGGTGTGGTTGGAAGGCTTCGCGCCACTATGGATTTTGCAGGGACCATCCAAAGTCTGCTCATATGAGAAAGCCGGCAACCAGTTGGGCTTGCCGCCCTTCTGACGCTTGGGCGGAGGCTGCCCTTCTGGCTGCTGGTCTTCGACTGTTGCCACCTGCCGGCTGGTGGAAGCGGGCTGCGGGGCTTTACGCTTGTGGTCGTTCTGCTGTTGATGCCGACTGGCGTCTTCAGCGGGGGTTCGAGGAGCCTGAGGAGCCACTTTGCCAGTCGCACTAACTTGAATCTCCGCCTTCATGGAGGAGTCGGCCGTGGCATATTTGTCTGCTATGATCAGGAGCTCGTCGAGGGTCTCTGGCTCATCCCAGAGAAGCTTGTGCTTGAGGAGGGTGCCCTCTCGACACCCTGCAGTGAAGTACTCGATAGCCTGCACCTTGTGCATGCCCTCGCAGGAGTTACGGAGCTCGACCCAACGCGTGAGGTAGTCGCGAGTTGACTCATTGGGGCCTTGCATGCATAGGGAAAGCTGGCAAGGTTTGGGAGGTTGCTTGTACGTGCTGGTGAAGTTGCGGACGAAGGCGTCGGTGAAGTCGACCCAATTGTTGATGTTGCGGGGCTTCAAGCTGTTCAGCCATGTCGGGGCCGTGCCCTGGAGCATGAGCGGAACATACTTCACGGCAACACACTTGTTGTCGTTTGCTATGTTGACGGCCGTGGAGTAGTCAACTAGCCAGTCTTGCGGCTTCACGGAGCCGGTGTACTTGGGTGTATCTCTTGGGAGCGTGAACCCTTTGGGAAAGGGCTTGTCTCGAATGCGGGGGCCGAAACACGGCGGACCCAACTCGTCTTCTTCTTCAAGCGCTAGGGATCGGTGGAGACGGTCGATCCGGTGGCGGGCGTTATTCTCTCCGACTCCCTCTCGGCAGCCAAGGCGGTCGCCAAGTGTCGGTGATCAACAGGCGGCGGGGAGACTCGCCTTTCCCTGCGAGGGGGAGGAGGCGGACAGTCGTCAGGTCGTTCCACTGCTCTTGGGCAGCCGTCTTGGTCGCGCTCTATGGTTATGCGAGTCCAACTGCGGCTGGCAGCCGTCTCCTTGTCTTTTCTTTCGCGGACGCCACCAGTCGGCGTCCGAGATGTCGCGCCTTGGTCTCGGCGGGGAGGCGGATCCGCGTCGAGGAGCCGCTGGACGCACTCCATCATCAGGCGACGTTCTTCGCCCTCAAAATTGTCCAGCTCGTCCGCCGCCGCTTGGGCGGCTCGCATGTTCTCCGCAGGCGTGGAGTAAATGGGGCGATTGCCCCGAATAGGTTGGCGATGGCTACGCCGCATTGCTGAACCGTGCCAAGGCGGCTAGGACCAGTTGGAACCGGCGTGCCGCCCACAGCGCGGTCCATCTCGCACTGATAGGCTTCTGACAGGCATCTCGTGCTGGCTAGCTTCTTGGCGCCTTCGACAAGCTGAAGGTGGCACGCCTCCAGCGTCTCGGTGTCGGCGTCTTCGGGAATGGGCGCGGTCAGGTCTTGTAGTGCCGCGTCAAGCGGGTCATGAGCTCCTCCGCCAGAGTGCTCGACATGACCGATGACAAGCACTTCAGTGACAGTGCTTCCGCCGCTCTCCGTGCGAGGGTGCGGCTCGTCGTAGACCACCACATTGGTGGGGAACACGTCGAGCGATGCGGTGTCAGAGTCGACCAACATCGGATCGGTGGAGCCTACGGACTCCAAGTCCACAGCTGGCTCGCTGGCGACGTGGAGTTGATCGAGGAGGCCCACGAGGAGGCTCTCGGGGCCGCCCGTACCCGCGTCAGATGCGGGCTCATTGGAAAGGCGAACCTCCCCGACAAGATCGGCGAGGCAACTGGCCGCGCAGGCGATTTCAGCGCCATGCAGCGCGCCGGTGCAGACTCCATCTGGCGTGCCGAGCTGGCTGCGCTCGCCAGGGAGGAAAAGGGTTCCCGTCCAGAACAGATCTCCGGACGACGGTGCACCTCGCCCCACTGTGGGTGCCAAATGTCGGGGGTTGGGTGCGACATATGCTAAAGGATGCCTTATCATGGTGGGATCGAGTAGAACGTCGCCGGTGCCCGGAAGCGGGATAAGGCATAGACACGAACGCTGGTGTACTTTACCCAGGTTCGGGGCTCTCCTAGGAGATAACACCCCTAGTCCTGCTCTGCGGGGTCTCCGCATGATCACTAAGGCAAAGTGAGTACAAGGTTGCTCCTTGAGCTGTATGTTGGAGGTAGGAGAAGGCAAGGCTAGCTCTCTCCTTCCTATATCATCTGGTCTAGTGCTAATGGATTCGAACCCTTTGCGTGGGTGCCCTGGGGGTTTATATAGGCCTACCCCCTAGGGGTACAATGGTAATCCGACTGGGCGCAGGGCCCAGCCGTCAGTCTCTTCGGTCACCGGCTTCTCCGCCGACTGCTAGGGCCCGCCGACTGGTGGCCCCCGCCGACTGGTCCGGTACGGAGCCGACAGGCCGTGTCCGCCGCTTGCGGGTATTGCCGGCTTCTGATCACTGTAGCCGTGCTTCTAATGACGCGAGCTTGGTCAGGGGTCGTGGC
The DNA here is from genome assembly GCF_002162155.2 of Triticum dicoccoides. Lineage (NCBI taxonomy): Eukaryota > Viridiplantae > Streptophyta > Magnoliopsida > Poales > Poaceae > Triticum > Triticum dicoccoides. The sequence goes on along the minus strand of NC_041382.1, from coordinate 63,721,516 downwards.
TACAGCCCCGCCGCCTGGCGGACGATTACTGTACCAACTCCCCGTCTCGTCTGGTTAATGGCGCGTGGGACCCGTGGGAGGGGCAGGCCGACTCCCATTGGGTCCGACTGGTGGCGCTCTTGCCGTCTTCGGGACTCTCGCTGACTGGTGGGACCTGTCGTCCCTAGGCCGTACAGACAGGCCGTCGTGGGTGCAGGGCTCTGCCCACTGGTGCTGATGTTAGGGATGGCATGGCAACAGTGCTGCGCCGAACGGAGATCTCCGTGGGTACAGCGCACTGTGGCGACGCCAACCTCTGGAAAGGGGAGGGAGTGGGCTTCACTGTGGCCACTCCCCGTCCCGTCCCCCTTGATGAGGGCATGGGGTTGTTGGTGCCGTGGGCTGACTCCCTATGGCCGGCTTCTCTGGAAGCCGCCAGGTAGGAGTCGGCTTGTCTTGACCTTGCCTCCAGGACTCGGCCGCGAGTGGGCAGTCGGCTGTTCCACCAGCCAGCTTCCAGAAGGCGGCTCTTCATCATGGAGTCTTGAGGGGCGCAGTCAACCCCGATCTCTTGAAAGGTTCTGTGCTTCGGGTTAGCCTACCCGTGGCCCATTACTCCGACAGATATAGTCGACAAGTGCGCAGGTTGCCAGTTCTACTCCAACATATCCCACAAGCCCGCATCTACCCTGAAGACTATTCCACTCGTCTGGCCGTTCGCAGTCTGGGGATCGGATATGGTTGGACCCTTCAAAACTGGCGCGAGTGGCTTCACCCATTTGCTCGTAGCAGTCGACAAGTACACCAAGTGAATCGAAGCCAAGCCCATCAAAAACCTTGGAGCAGGCACTGCCGTCGGTTTTATCAGAGAGTTGATATTCAGATATGGAGTTCCTCACAGCATCATCACAGACAACGACTCCAACTTTGATTCTGACGAGTTCAAGGTGTTTTGTGCATCTCAAGGCACTTGGGTCAACTACGCGTCTGTCGCGCACCCGTAGTCGAATGGACAAGCAGAAAGGGTGAACGACTTGATCCTTCAGGGGTTAAAGCCTCGTCTGATGCGCGATCTTAAGCATGCTACTGGAGCTTGGGTGACTGAATTGCCATCAGTCATGTGGGGGCTGAGAACAACGCCCAACCGGTCGACTGGTCGAACCCCTTTCTTCCTAGTGTACGGCGCTGAGGCTATGCTCCTGAGTGACTTGCTGCACAATGCTCCCATAGTTGAACTATTCTCAGAAACTGAAGGAGAGCAAGCACGTGAAGACGCAGTTGACCTCCTGGAGGAAGAACGCGACATGGCTTTGGTTCGGTTGACCATCTATCAGCAGGATCTGCGTCGATTCCACGCTCGCACTGTCAGAGGTCGAGCACTTCAAGAAGGAGACCTTGTGCTTCAAGTGTTTCAGAAAAGACCTCACGAGCTCGCTCCGGCTTGGGAAGGTCCTTTCATCATCACCAAGGTGCTTCACGATGGGGCGTACCACATTTACAATGTAGCCCAGAAAACGGACGAGCCCCGTGCATGGAACGCAGAGCTGCTTCGTCCTTTCTAGACCTAAAAACACTCGACCTGTCGATTTGTAATAAAGTACTTTAGCTTGTTTTCCACAGACAAGGTTTTTTACAGCATCTTGATGATTGGTTTCTCATAATCACCTGTGTCCAAATCCCCCAGTGGGTGGCTTAGCCACGAACCTCATTCGCCTAAGTTAAAAAACATTCCGAGTGGAGAGCAATCCTCCCACTCGGAGTCTTAGCTGTGACCCCGTAATCGTCTAAGTTAAAAAACATTCCGAGTGGAGAGCAATCCTCCCACTCGGGAGCTTAGCTGTGACCCCGTAATCGCCTAAGTTAAAAAAACATTCCGAGTGGCCGGAGAGCAATCCTCCCACTCGGGGGCTTAGCTACGACCCCGTAATCGCCTAAGTTAAAAAAAAATCCGAGTGGAGAGAAATCCTCCCACTCGGGGGCTTAGCTGCGACCCCGTAATCGCCTAAGTTAAAAAACATTCCGAGTGGAGAGCAATCCTCCCACTCGGGAACTTAGCTGTGACCCCATAATTGCCTAAGTGAAAAAACATTCCGACTGGAGAGCAATCCTCCCACTTGGGGGCTTAGCTGTGACCCCGTAATCGCCTATGTTAAAAAACATTCCGAGTGGAGAGCAATCCTCCCACTCGGGGGCTTAGCTGCGACCCCATAATCGCCTAAGTTAAAAAACATTCTGAGTGGAGAGCAATCCTCCCACTCGGGAACTTAGCTGTGACTCCATAATCGCCTAAGTTTAAAAACATTCTGAGTGGAGAACTGTCAGTGTCAAAACTGGCGGATCTCGGTTTGGGGTTCCCGAGCTGTGCGTCTAGGCGGATGGTAATAGGAGACAAGGGACACGATGTTTTTACCTAGGTTCGGGCCCTCTCGATGGAGGTAAAACCCTACTCCTGCTTGATTGATCTTGATGATATGAGTATTACAAGAGTTGATCTACCACGAGATCGACGAGGCTAAACCCTAGAAGCTAGCCTATTGTATGATTGTTGTTGTTGGTCCTACGGACTAAACCCTCCGTTTTATATAGACACCGGAGGGGGCTAAGGTTACACATAGTCGGTTACAGGGAAGGAGATCTACATATCCGTATTGCCAAGCTTGCCTTCCACGCCAAGGAGAGTCCCATCCGGACACGGGACGAAGTCTTCAATCTTGTATCTTCTGTCAGGACCCCGACTCAATGCCACATAGGTCTAGCATGTAACACCTCATATCACTTTGCGGCCTCACGCACGGTATTCCCACGGGTGTCGCCTTACATTAGCCTGGGACCGTTTGCGCCTTTTGGCACACGTATATGACAGTGTCGCTAGCATCCATATGATAAGGAGCCCGGGCTGACATGGCTAGTCGTAAACCCAAAGTGGCACAGACTTACAGGGACAGGCATCCATGACCCAGCATCGAACGTGTCGGTCATCAGCGAGTGAATCCAGGCTGTAGCACTGGGCTAGCAGGACTCCGGTGAACCGGGCTGTAGCAGGCTAACAAGACTCCGGTATTCATCGCGTGACATTTCCCCGAAGGGACAGACACAGGAACGAAGAAGGACACATGCCGGCCAGCCTAAGTGTTCCGGAGCAGTAGCAAGCTACCAAGGCTCAATGGAAACACTAGGAGACATTTCCCGGTAAGAGAGGCTACTAAAGATAAACAACTAGATAGTCAGATCCCACACATACCAAGCATTTCAATAACATACACACAATATGCTCGATATGTGCAAATACAACATGGCATCACAACATGACTCTACGACTCAATTAATTTATTCAATAGGCTCCGAGGAGCGAGATATTACAAACATGGGTCCCATGACCCAACAATCAGAGCATACAAGTCAAAACACAAACGGAAGCTATCATGTCTGAGTACAGACATCTAGAAATGAAAAAGGCTGAGAAGCCTGACTATCTACCAGATCCTGCCGAGGGCTCAAGATCGTAGCTGAGGTAACAAGCTAAATGTCGAAGTCCACGCGAAACTACTAGTGAGACCGAAGTCTCTCTGCAAAAACATAAAATAGGCAAACGTGAGTACAAATGTACCCAGCAAGACTTACATCAGAACTAACTACATATGCATCATTATCAACAAAGGGGATGGTGGGGTTTAACTACAGCAAGCCAGCTTTGACTCGGTGGCTATCCTGAACTACGACTGCAATGTAACTCTTTTGAGGTGGCGCACACGAGTCCACATATTCACCAACCAATACACCACTATGGATCCGCTCCCGTCTCCCTACGAGAGCGCCATCCATAGCACTCACGCTTATCTTGCGTATTTTAGAGTATCCACTTTCACTTGTCTATGAACTGATATAAGGAACCCAGAAGTCCTTTTCCGCGGACACGGCTATTCGAATAGATGATGTTAACCCTGCAGGGGTGTACTTCTTCATACATGTTTCCACCACTTAGCGTCTGCACACGACATGTGCTCGGCAGACTTCAAGCGAAAGCCGACGTGGGTGTAGACCACGACCTACCTAAACACTCAAGTCTCTAGTCTAGGTTTATCGCCTATTCGGGTTCCATCCATGAGGAGATCCGGCCGGAGTTTCGCTCACAGCCCCAAACAATGTGAACAGGGTTCCGTGACACCAAACGGGCGCCCGGTATACCCGGCCACGTGCCTACCGCATCACAGCCCACCCCTACGGTCAGCGCTGTCCACGGCCTCCAGCATACTACAAGCACCAGAAACTACTTGCAACTCCTGGACAGAGGACAAGGGTGAATAAGAAGTCGAGCGGGGTCATATTTCAGGGCCCAATGTATGGTAGTCGCTGAATCATGGATCACAAACACAGAAGTCAGTTCCTGAGGATGGCTTCAATGAGACAACCCACCATGTACTCCTACATGGCCTCTCACCGCTACCTTTACCAAATCGTGTTCACACACTTAGCTCACACACGGTAGGACATGTTCACATGCCTCTGATTCATCCCCGATGAATCAGACCTGACTCAACTCTAAGCAGTAGCAGGCATGACAAACAAGCATGGATGAGTAGGCACAACAGGGCTCAAACAACTCCTACTCATGCTAGTGGGTTTCATCTAATTACTGTGGAACGACAGGTCATGCAGAGGATAAAGGGGTTCAGCTACCGCAGCAAGTAACAGAAGAATCGATGTTGTCCTAATGCAGTAAAAGAGAGCAGGAGCGAGAGAGTGGGATTGTATCGGAATGAACAAGGGGGTTTTGCTTGCCTGGCACTTCTGAAGATAACATTGAGTCTTCATCAGTGTCAACGATCACATCATCGGTATCACGTCTATCGAGAGGGGACAAATACCGGCAACACAGAAGGGAACACAATCAATGCAATGCACAATATGATGCATGATCATGACATGGCAAAATGAATGTATTTTGGGCTAATGCAACTAGCAACAGATTAAATGAAGTTGGTTTGAATACAAGATTCAAATTCAAACTCCATATGTGATTATTCAAATGCCATTTAATTGATTTGTGCTATACAGCAGCTATAAGTTGTTCTAACATGCATGAAAATGGTACAGATGGATTCGTTGAATTTTTCTGATAATTTTTCATATATAATTTATTTAATTTGGAGTTACGGTTAATTTTCTATGATTTATTGAAATTTATACAATTTTCTGGAATTTCCTGATTATTTTTAAATCCAGAAAATACTTATTGCGTCAGCCCCACGTCACTGTGACGTCAGCAGAGTCAACTGGGCGCCCCAGGTCAAACCTGACCAGTGGGGCCCACTGGTCAGTGACTAGTGCTGGTTAGTGACAATGACAGGTGGGACCAGGTCAACAGCCACGTCAGCTTGGTCAAAGCTGACGTGTGGGCCCATGGTGGTTAGATTAAAACTTAACAAAAAAGATAAGGATTAAATAAGGGCGTGGGGCCCATACGTCAGCGGCTCTGGGGAGGTTAGCTGGCCGTGATTAACACTAATCACGCGGCCATGTCGGACACACCGGCGGCTAGCCGCCGACGACCAAGCAGAGCGGCGGAGACGCTCGGGTTTGCATCTCCGGCGACCAAAGGGGCTGATGAGGGCGTCTACGTGGAGCTGGGAGTCGCCCGTATCCATCTGTGCAAACGGCAGGGGCTGAGGTGGCCCGAGCTCACCGGAACGGGGCCCGCGGCGGCGACCGGAGTTCGGGCGAGCGCGGGTTCGGAGTTCTGGTGCATGGCAGGTCCAGCTGGTGGTCGGGGTCATCTCCTGGGAGCAAACCGAGTACTATGACGCGCCCAGGCACGAGCTACAGCGTCTGTAGCCACGACAGCGACATGGCCGGCGGCGGTGAGCTTTCGGGCTCGGCGACATACGCGACTATAGAGCGCTATCGAGTGCGGTAATAGGGGGAAACGGATCATGAGCTCACAGTGGTCACGTCGAGATGGTCAACGAGCTCGGGGAAGCGACGACGGCGACGAATCGACGATGACGGCCTTCGGTGCCCGAGGAAGAAGAAGATGATGGCGCCGGCATTGCAGGGCTTCCGGTGATGCTTGGTTTGGCGAGGATGACGCTGGAGGCGATACGGATCTCGGGAACACGGAGAGGGAGCGAGGGAGTGGCTGGCCGCGGTGTTTCTCAGCTGAGTGGCCATGGCGGCTTCGGCCATGAGGGGAAAAGAGCAGGGGAGTGAGAGGGAGAGAGCAGGGAGGCAAGGGAGCGGACGAGGGGGTTCCAGGGGGGGTGTCGTGGCATCCTTAGCCGATCCGAGGCGGGGCGGCAAGCAGGAGGTGGCTCGGGCGCGTGCGCGCGCGCTCCGGCCAGGCGCCTGCGCCTACTGGCGCGAGGAGGAAGATGACAAGGGGGAGGAGGTGGGCTGGGCCGGCCAGGTGGGGGAGCTGGGCCGGCTGGGCTGGACAGGTAAGCGCCAGGTAAGTCTCTGTTTTATATTTTTCTGTTCTGTTTTATTTTATTTAATCTGTTTTGCCACTGTTTTGAATTTAAAAATAATTCAAACAATGCCAAAAACTCCTCTGAAAATATTTATGCTTCTTAATGGACTTTTCCAAAAGCACATAGAAATGTTTCAGGGTATTTGGAAATATATTCTATATAAGTTATGAATATAGTTCCAAATGCAAATAAAGTAATGATTTAGATTCAGTGCTCAAAATATTCCTCAAAAATGTTCATTATTTTTGGTTTGGTGCAAAACCCTTGCCAAAATATAACCAACATTATTTAAGGCCATTTTGAAAACATTGAATGCATTTTCCAGGGTTCTTTGCCCCTCTTTTATTCAAGTTTTTGAGGCTTCCAAAATTCCCTCAGTTCAAATTTCAGAATTTAAACATGATGCACACATGACTAGCTAGCTCAGAGCAAACCAGAAGCTAGGGATGTGACAACTCACCCCCACTAAACAAGAATCTCGTCTCGAGATTCAAGCGTAGGGTAAGGTGAAGGGGTAACGCAAACTAGCATAATCTTCACGATGCAGGGTGCACTTCAATTGAACGTTGATTCATTCACCATCATTGTCTTGAAGTCTTGCCTTGAGAACTCCAACTATCATGACAACGAGAGGAAAGGAAAGACCCTAAAGAATTGTTCTTCTCGAAGGTCGAACAACTCAGGATTAACCCACGGAATGAGACATAACAACATTTCTCGAGCTGAGACACGAATCACACCTCTAGAGGGATGGAGTGGAACAGATGACGAGGGTTCACTAGGTAGACAACAATTCCACACCTAAGAAGGTGGTAAACGATTGCCAACGTAGCGAGGAGTTGAGTTGCCATGATACCATAACAATGCACCTTAGGGAAGGTGACTCGTAGAAATATCCCCTTAAGTGGCAAAAAGAATTACCTTTGATATAGAGATCATTGAGACTCTCTATATCAGCCTAAGGCAATTCCCAAGTGATCGTTTGGAGGGGGTCAGTAGAATGGCATACTCAGACTTGGATGATGTGGATTACCTTGTTGAAGACAACGCAATGGATGAATTTGCTTATCACCGGAAATGGAAGAGACCCATGGTAGAATGGCACATTGGCGGTGCAAGCTGGGAACAAAATGCAAATGATGGGAATGATTCTAGTAACTGGGGAGAACCCAACAATAGAGAGTGAATCCACTGTTGAGAAGTTATAGCATAACCGACGAAGTTGAGAGCAAACCTAGCTAGTGCCGATGGTAACACCTAACGCTTGTGCGTGCTCTCAAGAACTTGAGCATTTCCATAATCATCAAGGTTTTACCAATATCCGTGTCAAGGATTCTGGCAACACAACTTACTACCATGATGAATAGCGATGGACGATGCAGATGCAAAGGAGGATAACACTTTCTCAGATTTCACCTTAGCGAGCCAAGGAACAAAATCTGGACGATCGATCGAGAGACATTTAGCACTCCGCTTCTAATGTTGTCCTTGATGTGCTAGCGTAACCCATTCATAGATATGGTTTGATATCTAGAACATCAAGTAAAAGGTCGGACTTCGGGAACACAAAAATCCATAGGGGCAACTAGGGAGTAAACCCTACGAAATCCCTATGGGGAGGTGGCCAACTTCATTAATCAAGATATTATAATAACAGGTCTTCCGGCTGGGTGTGTTGGCCACGACATCCACTTTACCGGTTATCCCGCGACCAATATTATAATTCTTGGGAAATATTCCAACCATCATATCTGCCTGAGATTCAGATCTGGTTGGTGTCAGGATATTCCAGACTCATCGAGTCTAGGAAGAAAAACGGAAGTTTGCAACACGAATCGACGAGATGACGTTGCGAGATTCTCGGGGAATGAACTACGATAGCAAGCTCCAAAACATGAGCTGGTTCTGCTACAAACATGTGAACACGCTGTCCCAGTCAAACATGACCACGTGGTAGTCTTATAATAAAACACTACCGAGTTCTGGAGGGGAACCATCAATGAGGATATCAAAATCCTTGCATAAGGTATACTCTTAAGAAGGAACTTCTTCTCCTTGAACAAATCAATCAGTGGCTTGGTGTGCTAGGGATACATATAGATTGAAGGTTGCAAGTCTTCAAACGACAGAATTCTTCGCACATGTGCATGACTGACTTGCGATGATTCCAGAGGAAGCAACATTGACCTTCTCGAATCCACGGCGGCAACTTGCATCAAATGCACATGAACTGGAGGAAGTCACTACCTTCATCCAAACATATGCTTCATGAGCTAGCATGAACAAATGCTTTCAAAAGTTTCCAACACTAGCTTAATGTTCAACAACATCATGGAGGAGATAAGGATGTTGCCAATGGGCTCAACAACAATTCATCTAGGTTTCCTTTTAAAAGGAATTCCATAGTTAAGTGAACACGGTGATAGCATTGGTCAGACCAAAGATGTAATGGTGTATGCTCGGGGGATCAACCACGAATAAGACAACATTACGAGCATCGTTGGTACTGATTTGATTTGACGATAGCCCACACTCAAATCAAAGGATTGATAAGACAATAGGTCCAACAACTGATCACAGGGACCAATCAATGAAGATATCATCTTTCTTCAACACACACTACACAAGAATATCCCTTTGGAACGAACTAAGTCAGGCAAGATTTTATCTTCCAACTCTCCAAGTTGTTGTCTAGCTTAACCAACTAGCTCAGGGATATCTAACACCGGTCTTGGAGAGAGGGTGGTTCACAAGAACCCAACTTGATCACGAGCTCAACATAACGGTCAGGTGACGACCTGGTGATACTTCCAAGAAGACATTCAGAAAATCACGAACCACCGGTATGTTACTAAGCTCGAGAACAATCTTGCTTTTCAGGGCAAGACGATATGATCAATAGAGCAAGGATTTGAAATAATCCTAACTCATTGATCGAGGAGTGAACCAGGAGAATGGACTAGGTAGCACGATCAATCTTAGAATGATGATTCAATAACCAACACACTAAGAATGAAATTATTGTCCTTTAACTACCCAGCAACGAGGTTGCTAGGCGTATTGATTTCACACATCACAATTCATTTGTCGGTATTCCGGTTGCATCAACACGAAGACCGAGGAATGACTAATGATGGCAAGAAGTATCACTGTACCAAGAGTTCATAGGATGGTGTGCAATTCCTATAAGAATCCCGATATAAAGATGGTGATACTCCAAGGTAGAACAGAACAAAAGCTGGATTAGCAATTTGATCTGCGGAGCACAACTTCTTTGACCCAATCCTGGATATGGAAGAGGTACTGGAGTTTGTTTCTCCTAGTCATTCTGTGATAGAATGGCTTGACGGACCACAAGGGTAATAGGCATCGATAAACGAATGCATGCATACCCTTGACTATCAATTGATAGACGAAGGTCAGTAGACAACTAAAGAGGGACAACTCAAAGGAACATATAATTTTCTGAGTTGTGGATGCATAGATTAGTATGTCGAGCGAGATCAACATTTCTTCCAGATAACCCATGTAGAGAGGTAGGACTGGCAGAGTCACGATTTATGAATGGAGAACCCATCGAGAGCACTCCTGTTGTGATCTTTTGATCCGACAAACTTTTGCCGTAAGTGGTTCATGGTATTTGGAAGAAGGATATACCACGGACCTCGAGAACTACTGTAAAGGTTACTAATAACCTAAGGGAGCTAGCAATTACTATCAACATGAAGTAAGTAGGGTGAATCTCGGGTTCAAAACCCAAGGAGTAGAATACCTACTACTAAGTGGCATCACGGGATGCTTTCGGGGATAAAGCCAGAATCATCACACTAGGACACAAATCATGGCTAGACCACTAGATGATCCCCTGAGACACCTAGGGTCATAATAACATCTCCAACATATATGTCAAGGTAACAGAGTACCTCAACTCACTAATTAGTGTGGTTAATCTGGCCCAAAGGAACATCGAAGCGGGAGGAAGGAATTTGCAAATGCATCAGACTACTTAGAAACCTGGGATGACTCGGACAGCATAACGGCTGTAAATGCTCAGAAGAGATTTGAGACATTCATAGAAATGGTGGCATAACCACTCAGAAGTACAATATCAAGGTCTCGAGATCAATAATTAACATACAGAGGTAGAAACTGAACTGAGGCTTAATCCAACAATCTTATAAGTCTACGGATTAGTAACACGTAATCCTGATAGAAAGAAGAGATAGCCTAGTTCTTAATCCCCATAGAAGAGATGATGATGACTCAGATCAGAAGGCATAAGGTGTAAGGAGTAAAAAGAGCCTTACGTTCCATCCCACAATCAATTCCCTTATATAACTAAAGAATTTCTAGACTCAACTTCAACCAGTTGGCTTGGTAATCCTACAGGCAGTCAAGCTCTGATACCAACGCTGTCAGGACCCCGACTCAATGCCACATAGGTCTAGCATGTAACACCTCATATCACTTTGCGGCCTCACGCACGGTATTCCCACGGGTGTCGCCTTACATTAGCCCGGGACCGTTTGCGCCTTTTGGCACACGTATATGACAGTGTCGCTAGCATCCATATGATAAGGAGCCCGGGCTGACATGGCTAGTCGTAAACCCAAAGTGGCACAGACTTACAGGGACAGGCATCCATGACCCAGCATCGAACGTGTCGGTCATCAGCGAGTGAATCCAGGCTGTAGCACTGGGCTAGCAGGACTCCGGTGAACCGGGCTGTAGCAGGCTAACAGGACTCCGGTATTCATCGCGTGACATTTCCCCGAAGGGACAGACACAGGAACGAAGAAGGACACATGCCGGCCAGCCTAAGTGTTCCGGAGCAGTAGCAAGCTACCAAGGCTCAATGGAAACACTAGGAGACATTTCCCGGTAAGAGAGGCTACTAAAGATAAACAACTAGATAGTCAGATCCCACACATACCAAGCATTTCAATAACATACACACAATATGCTCGATATGTGCAAATACAACATGGCATCACAACATGACTCTACGACTCAAGTAATTTATTCAATAGGCTCCGAGGAGCGAGATATTACAAACATGGGTCTCATGACCCAACAATCAGAGCATACAAGTCAAAACACAAACGGAAGCTATCATGTCTGAGTACAGACATCTAGAAATGAAAAAGGCTGAGAAGCCTGACTATCTACCAGATCCTGCCGAGGGCTCAAGATCGTAGCTGAGGTAACAAGCTAAACGTCGAAGTCCACGCGAAACTACTAGTGAGACCGAAGTCTCTCTGCAAAAACATAAAATAGGCAAACGTGAGTACAAATGTACCCAGCAAGACTTACATCAGAACTAACTACATATGCATCATTATCAACAAAGGGGATGGTGGGGTTTAACTGCAGCAAGCCAGCTTTGACTCGGTGGCTATCCTGAACTACGACTGCAATGTAACTCTTTTGAGGTGGCGCACACGAGTCCACATATTCACCAACCAATACACCACTATGGATCCGCTCCCGTCTCCCTACGAGAGCGCCATCCATAGCACTCACGCTTATCTTGCGTATTTTAGAGTATCCACTTTCACTTGTCTATGAACTGATATAAGCAACCCAGAAGTCCTTTTCCGCGGACACGGCTATTCGAATAGATGATGTTAACCCTGCAGGGGTGTACTTCTTCATACATGTTTCCACCACTTAGCGTCTGCACACGACATGTGCTCGGCAGACTTCAAGCGAAAGCCGACGTGGGTGTAGACCACGACCTACCTAAACACTCAAGTCTCTAGTCCAGGTTTATCGCCTATTCGGGTTCCATCCATGAGGAGATCCGCCGGAGTTTCGCTCACAGCCCCAAACAATGTGAACAGGGTTCCGTGACACCAAACGGGCGCCCGGTATACCCGGCCACGTGCCTACCGCATCACAGCCCACCCCTACGGTCAGCGCTGTCCACGGCCTCCAGCATACTACAAGCACCAGAAACTACTTGCAACTCCTGGACAGAGGACAAGGGTGAATAAGAAGTCGAGCGGGGTCATATTTCAGGGCCCAATGTATGGTAGTAGCTGAATCATGGATCACAAACACAAAACTCAGTTCCTGAGGACGGCTTCAATGAGACAACCCACCATGTACTCCTACATGGCCTCTCACCGCTACCTTTACCAAATCGTGTTCACACACTTAGCTCACACACGGTAGGACATGTTCACATGCCTCTGATTCATCCCCAATGAATCAGACCTGACTCAACTCTAAGCAGTAGCAGGCATGACAAACAAGCATGGATGAGTAGGCACAACAGGGCTCAAACAACTCCTACTCATGCTAGTGGGTTTCATCTAATTACTGTGGAACGACAGGTCATGCAGAGGATAAAGGGGTTCAGCTACCGCAGCAAGTAACAGATGAATCGATGTTGTCCTAATGCAGTAAAAGAGAGCAGGAGCGAGAGAGTGGGATTGTATCGGAATGAACAAGGGGGTTTTGCTTGCCTGGCACTTCTGAAGATAACATTGAGTCTTCATCAGTGTCAACGATCACATCATCGGTATCACGTCTATCGAGAGGGGACAAATACCGGCAACACAGAAGGGAACACAATCAATGCAATGCACAATATGATGCATGATCATGACATGGCAAAATGAATGTATTTTGGGCTAATGCAACTAGCAACAGATTAAATGAAGTTGGTTTGAATACAAGATTCAAATTCAAACTCCATATGTGATTATTCAAATGCCATTTAATTGATTTGTGCTATACAGCAGCTATAAGTTGTTCTAACATGCATGAAAATGGTACAGATGGATTCGTTGAATTTTTCTGATAATTTTTCATATATAATTTATTTAATTTGGAGTTACGGTTAATTTTCTATGATTTATTGAAATTTATACAATTTTCTGGAATTTCCTGATTATTTTTAAATCCAGAAAATACTTATTGCGTCAGCCCCACGTCACTGTGACGTCAGCAGAGTCAACTGGGCGCCCCAGGTCAAACCTGACCAGTGGGGCCCACTGGTCAGTGACTAGTGCTGGTTAGTGACAATGACAGGTGGGACCAGGTCAACAGCCACGTCAGCTTGGTCAAAGCTGACGTGTGGGCCCATGGTGGTTAGATTAAAACTTAACAGAAAAGATAAGGATTAAATAAGGGCGTGGGGCCCATATGTCAGCGGCTCTGGGGAGGTTAGCTGGCCGTGATTAACACTAATCACGCGGCCACGTCGGACACACCGGCGGCTAGCCGCCGACGACCAAGCAGAGTGGCGGAGACGCTCGGGTTTGCATCTCCGGCGACCAAAGGGGCGGATGAGGGCGTCTACGTGGAGCTGGGAGTCGCCCGTATCCATCTGTGCAAACGGCAGGGGCTGAGGTGGCCCGAGCTCACCGGAACGGGGCCCGCGGCGGCGACCGGAGTTCGGGCGAGCGCGGGTTCGGAGTTCTGGTGCATGGCAGGTCCAGCTGGTGGTCGGGGTCATCTCCTGGGAGCAAACCGAGTACTATGACGCGCCCAGGCACGAGCTACGGCGTCTGTAGCCACGACGGCGACATGGCCGGCGGCGGTGAGCTTTCGGGCTCGGCGACATACGCGGCTATAGAGCGCTATCGAGTGCGGTAATAGGGGGAAACGGATCATGAGCTCACAGTGGTCACGTCGAGATGGTCAACGAGCTCGGGGAAGCGACGACGGCGACGAATCGACGATGACGGCCTTCGGTGCCCGAGGAAGAAGAAGATGATGGCGCCGGCATTGCAGGGCTTCCGGTGATGCTTGGTTTGGCGAGGATGACGCTGGAGGCGATACGGATCTCGGGAACACGGAGAGGGAGCGAGGGAGTGGCTGGCCGCGGTGTTTCTCAGCGGAGTGGCCATGGCGGCTTCGGCCATGAGGGGAAAAGAGCAGGGGAGTGAGAGCGAGAGAGCAGGGAGGCAAGGGAGCGGACGAGGGGGTTCCAGGGGGGTGTCGTGGCATCCTTAGTCGATCCGGGGCGGGGCGGCAAGCAGGAGGTGGCTCGGGCGCGTGCGCGCGCGCTCCGGCCACGCGCCTGCGCCTACTGGCGCGAGGAGGAAGATGACAAGGGGGAGGAGGTGGGCTGGGCCGGCCAGGTGGGGGAGCTGGGCCGGCTGGGCTGGACAGGTAAGCGCCAGGTAAGTCTCTGTTTTATATTTTTCTGTTCTGTTTTATTTTATTTAATCTGTTTTGCCACTGTTTTGAATTTAAAAATAATTCAAACAATGCCAAAAACTCCTCTGAAAATATTTATGCTGCTTAATGGACTTTTCCAAAAGCACATAGAAATGTTTTAGGGTATTTGGAAATATATTCTATATAAGTTATGAATATAGTTCCAAATGCAAATAAAGTAATGATTTAGATTCAGTGCTCAAAATATTCCTCAAAAATGTTCATTATTTTTGGTTTGGTGCAAAACCCTTGCCAAAATATAACCAACATTATTTAAGGCCATTTTGAAAACATTGAATGCATTTTCCAGGGTTCTTTGCCCCTCTTTTATTCAAGTTTTTGAGGCTTCCAAAATTCCCTCAGTTCAAATTTCAGAATTTAAACATGATGCACACATGACTAGCTAGCTCAGAGCAAACCAGAAGCTAGGGATGTGACATCTTCATAGTCCAACAGTCCGACCAAAGGATATAGTCCGGCTGTCCGGATACCCGCTAATCCAGGACTCCCTCAGTAGCCCCTGAACCGGGCTTCAATGACGATGAGTCCGGCGTGTAGATTGTCTTCGGCATTGCAAGGCGGGTTCCTCCTCCGAATACTTCATAGAAGATTTTGAACACGAGGATTGTGTCCGGCTCTGCAAAACAAGTTCCACATACCACCATAGAGAGAATAATATTTCCACAAATCTAATCTGCTGACGTACCCCGTAGTGTGACATCACACCACAACCAGGTCTTTTATCGTTTTTTACAACCATCCTCAGCGTGTTTCACGAGGCGGTTTCCTTGGCACGTCTTGTCGAAGCAGAGATCGTGTCCCCTTTATTATGGGATTCTCATCAACACGGACGTGGGTAACCCAAACACGCTCGTTGGTATGACCCCTCGATTGGAGGTAAGTCCCAGACAGTCACGAGGAGGGCACTTGGTATTCAACCTCTTTATAAAGAGACGAAGGCCTATTCTTTTCTTTAGATCTCAATCAAATCTGCCTCCCGCCTCGAGTTCCAACACCCAAAGCTCAGGTTTAGGCGCTTCGGACCTCCGATTATGTCTAGATCCAACCTTCAAGGTCGGTGGATGCCTTCCTCCGTCATGGAGGAAGACATAATAAAGCTAAGGGAGGCCAGGTACCTGACCGGCGAAATCCCACATAGGCTGCCTGCTCAAGGGCAGGTTATTCCCACTCCCAAGCCCGGTGAGAGCGTCGTGTTCGTATCTCACTTCCTCCGAGGGCTAGGCTTCGCGCCAGATCCCTTCGTGAGGGGGCTCATGTTCTATTATGGGCTGGACTTCCACGATTTAGCTCCGGAGTCTATCCTCCACATCTCGTCGTTCATCCTCGTGTGCGAAGCTTTCCTCCATATTACCCCTCACTTTGGACTGTGGCTCAAGACCTTCAAAGTGGACCCGAAGATGATCGAGGGGCGGCACGTAGAGTGCGGAGGCTCCGTAATAAGCAAGAACACCGACGCCCCATGGCCCGAGGGTTCTTTTGAGGAGGTGTCCAATTTATGGCAACAAGAGTGGTTCTATATCACGGCTCCCAGGGGTACCAAGTGGGTGACCCCACCTGTCTTTCGCTTGGGTCCCCCGCCACGACTAATGTCATGGGTCAACAAGGGGCTGGACTGGGGGCCAGTAAAGGATGTGCCCATATTGCAGAGCCGAATCCGAGATCTCCTTGAGAGAGATATCAGTCTGGTCGTGGTGATGCAAGCCATGTTAATTCGCCGAGTCCTGCCCTGCAAACGTCGTCCCCTCCGCCTGTGGGAGTTCAATCCGGAGGGACCGCGAGCTCTTCAACACTTCCTCGGTATGACGCCTGAGGAGATGTACAAATTGTTCTTCGGACCACAAATAATGTGTCCGGACACCACTGAGGATGCAGGTCTGAGCTGCAATCGCCCGGATACCCAAGTAAGTAGCCGCGCATCCGAGCACACTGTCTGTTTATTTATCGCAATGTCACCCTAAAAAGGCCGCTCTTTCCAGGATTGGATAGCGAAGGCAAAGTTGATCAGGTGTCCGGCCCCCCTCCCTGAGACCTCACCAGATCCCGTGTTAACCAGGATGCTGGAGATCGCGCCTTATCAAGTGCCTTCAGGGGAAGATAAAGGGGGGAACAAGGAGGCCAGCTCCTCCGCGAAGGAGGTTAGCCGGGGAGGAGGAACTAAAACTTCCTGTTCCCAGGGAAGAAAGAGGACCGCCTCCGAGGACCCGGAGAAAATGACCTCCAAACGGGGGAAGAAATCTCCACCGGAGGGTCCTGCCCTAGGGGATACCCAGGCCGCACTATGCCCTCAAGAGGATCAGCCCTCCACCGAGCTGTAAGTAAAAGGGTACTTGATGATGAAAATATCTTGCCTTACTTCTGAGGAAGATAACCGCAGCATTTATCTTGCAGTTCGGATCTTAGCCCTTCTCAGCAGAGCTCGTCTTCAGGGGATCTTCTTCCAGAGATGATGGAGAGCGAAACACCTCCCCCTTCCATACCGCCTCGTGAGGCGGGCGACCCCGAGGTGTCGTCATGGAGGGTTTCTCCTGATCCGGCAAGGCCAGAGGGCAATCCTATGGCCACCCGAAGTCCTCAGTGTCCGACTCTTGAAGAGAGCAATCGGAAGAGTCCGGCACTGTCTGGTGTGCGGTCAGATGTACTGAGGGATATGCTAGAGCGAGCAGCCATCTCAGAAGAGCACCGCATGTTGATGAGTATGGTGATTGAAAGGATTTCGTCTGCCGAAAGCGGGTTGCATGAAGCCTTTACGAGTCTACCGACGGGTTTTGAGGTACGCGAAATGATGTACATTTTCGACAGTACCACGCATTTTTAGATGCCGCCTGTGTAGATACTAGCCCCTGAGACTCTGGGTGCTGTCGAAGACGACGTCACACAGAGGATCGTAGTCCCAGGAATAATTTTGCCGCCTTAATATGCAGGCGGTGAAGTGTCCGTTGGCCAGCCGGATTGATGAATTTGCTGAGCTAAAGCGGCAGCTTGACGTGGCAGATGCCGACATCGTACTTGTCAACAAGCGGCTTAACGAGGCACAAGGTATGTGATTCCTCTGATGACACATGGGAAGAGGAGCATAATGCCAGTATCTATAACATGTGTATGATTGCAGATGGAGCCGTGGCCGTGGAGAACCTTTGGGTGGAATTTGCCCGAGCCAAAGAACAAGCCAGAAAAAGCGATGCGGCTGCCCTAAAGGCAATAGAGGAGCTGAAAACCGAAAAGGCTGCTCACTACCAAAGCAAGGAGGAAATAGCCAGGATGGCTATGGAATTGAAGAACGCCGCTGACCGTTGCAAGCTTCTTAAAAAGGAAGATCAAGCGAAGAGAACAGACCTAGAGAAGGCCACGATGGCGGCCAAAGACACCCGCTCTGCAATGAGAGCGATGAAGGAGGAGCTGCGTCAAGCCGGAGATATCGCGGCTGGGAAGCCCTTTCTGCTGCGGATGAAGTTCGGAGATCCTAAGTATGCTCCTTTGGACCGACTATGGAGTTCTGCGGAGGCATATCTGGACTTAGCGACGAGTGCTGCCGATGCGGCCGAATTCTTCCGAGATCAAAAAGATCGCGAAGTGGAAAAGCCGTTCTGGTCACAATTTAACGTTCCAGAGTGTCCGCTTCCATTGACGGATCGGTTGGCTGAATGGGCCGAACTGAATAGATTGTCCGGACTCGCCACGAGGTCCCTTGTGGATCATCTATGGTCGGGAAGGCCAAAGTCGAACAGTTATTTTAGTTTGGTGCAGAAGTTCCTTGGTGCAGTGCCGCATATCAACAAGATGAAGATGTCGGCGTGCGTAGAGGGTGCGCGGATCGCCCTTGCCAGTGCGAAGACATACTGGGCGGAGATGGAGGCCACCGCCATTGCAGCCCAAGATTCAAACGAGAGCCGAGTACCTGCCGAGCACTACATTCGAGAAGTTCTTGAGGGCGCTCGTTCAATAGAAGCGCAGTGCTCGAAGAATATTATGTTTTAAGGACATGTATTCCCATTGAAATACAATGTTTTGCTGAATTGTAAAGGCTATTTTATAGTTTTCCTGAAAGAATTATAATACCTCCTGTGCGGCCGTTCATGTATATATGTATATAACCTGAAAGATGGCAGTCGTTGGCTTCAGCCCCCACGCATATAATGCGGGGGTGCTCGCAGAAGACGCATGTTCACACTTGATCCAACCTCTTGGTCCACTAAGGAGGTGATAGCGCAGCGAGCTAGGCAATCGGACTATAATGCTTTAACACTTTCACTTAGCCATAGGAGTTTGACAGTGGGGCTACTATATAGCCCCTGGTGGCTCCGCGCTCAGCCAAATTCGGGGCGCGTACATGCCTGGACGGGAAACGGCCCTTCGTTAAGGCGGAGGAATCCGAAGATTCCGCTAGGTCATCAAGTGGTTGACCAGTCTCACGCTATATCATGACAGTCAGTTTTCGGCTTTCTCTACTAAGGTGCTCGTCCGGGTGAACCAGGGCACAATCGCAGTAGTTCTCCTGGTGCCGCCTTAGCCGATAGAGCGGAACGTAAGGCAGCAAAACATAGGAGCCGGGCAAGCCCAACATTTGACCAAAGACATGATTCGAGGCTGATGCATATAAGGCCAAACTCGCGACGCCGAACACTCCCTAAGGTATTCGGTCTTTATGATGTAAACCAGGCTAAATGGTGCCCTTTGTAATAAGCCCCTGGTGTCCAGGTACATGCAATATTCTGACGTGGCCACATGCCAATATGCCAGCCTCCTTCTCAGTTGTACTGAGAATCCGGGGGATGTGTATCAACAAGAGACAGTAAAAAAGGTTTACGCAGGGTCTTAATCTAAAAAGAATCCTTGGAACGGGTCCCTACTGCACGTCTGCGCCTGTGTTTCCATTGTGCCGTATCCTGGACGAGTGTAGCACGATGGTCATCTGTAAAAGAGAGGAACTTAGTTGAAAAGTAGTCGTGCAAAAAGGTAGGTTATACTAAATAAACCATATATAGATCAAGATGAGAGAAGTTGAGTCTAATTGTCGCTTGTTTACACGCTTTGAGCCCCTTCTATTATTATAGGGGTATAGCCATCAAACCTGCATCAATTATATATAGCCACACCGGACTCGTCTAACCGTGTCCGTGGTCTTAATGACCTGTGGGATGCTCTATTTGGTGAGGCCGTCTAGTGTGCGGCTGCCAAGGCAGCCACACGGTCTTCCGCGTGCAAGGAGCGCTCAATACTTCCATTTACTGTAATGATGCCACGTGGACCGGGCATCTTAAGCGTGAGAGAAGCATAATGCGGTATTGCGTTAAAGTGAGAGAAAGCTTCGCGTCCGAGTAGTGCTTGATAGCCATTTTGGAACGGAGCGATGTGAAAGGTTAACTTTTCGCTAATTTTTGTTGGGTCAATCCCCATTTTGCGGACTGTGTCCGGATATATCAGGTTTAAACTACTGTCGTCGTCCATCGGGACTCATGTAAAGTAGTATCCGTCAATTATTGGGTCTAACACCAAGGCAGCCCATCCTGCATGCCGGATACTGGCCGAGTAATCCCGATGGTCGAAGGTGATCGGTTGGGACGACCAGTGGCAGGGCTCCGTGGTAACGGGCCCGAGGGCGTGTGTCTCTAGGAACGCCGCTTTGTTTCTTCCCTTCGTCACGTGTAACACGTTTACTGTTTTGACTTCTGGTGGAAATTTCTGGCGAATGAGACACTTTAGGTGTCAGTCACTAGCGCGTGATCGACATGCTAGGCTGATAGGTTGGGCACCGACTGCCAAAAGGTGTCGAGGTCACTTTGTGGCTATCTTACACGAGAAGCTTGGTCGGGGTTAGGTTAAGGTCTGGTGGGTTGGTTAACCTAGGATTTTCGACCTGGCTAAGATAGGATTAGCCAATGGTCAGCCTGGCTCTGATACCAAGGTTGTCAGGACCGGATTTTCGGGATATTAATTTCCCAGAAAATGGCCCTTGTGCTCACCAGCCCCAGGATTACTGTTAGCTGATGAGGCACCAACTTGATACAGAAACTCCAAGCAAAATACAAGATATGTAGTAGAAGACCATTCTGGCCTATGAGTACAACAAATGGTTTCTAGTGGTTGATGGCGGAAGCGGTTTGCAGATCATCAGCGTCTATGGGACTCCATTTCCCACAGGAACAGCTGACCTGGATAACTCCTATCGTCGCGAGAGTGTTATCATCACTGCCTAGGTTTCGGGGCTGTCATCGCAGGACTCCTCTCCACGCAAGAAATCTGGCCAAGACAATAGCCAGGGACAAGCCAGTGAGTACTTTTGATTGTACTCGCAAACATTATGTACACAGGTATAATATAACAAATGATAATCATGCTCTGAAAAATTCTATGATCACACGTCCATTACAAAATAAACATCCATGATGCACGCAGCAGGTTATTCATCTACAACATGAATATGCAATAAGGGAGTAGAAATAGAATGCACCGATCAAGTGTCTGAAACGACGCCTCGAAAGGATAATAATATAAAGCAAGCCTCAGTCGGGCGTCTGAGCGACGTCACATAAAAGGCTTATAAAGGAAATAAGTAGCAAACGTGCCGCAGTCGGGCGTCTGTGCGACACCACATAAAGGGCTTTATAAAGTAAATGAATAACAAGCATGCCATAGTCGGGCGTCTCTACGACACCACATAAAGGGCTTTATAAAGTAATTGAATAATAAGCATGCCACAGTCGGGCGTCTCCACAACACCACATAAAGGGCTTATATGAGAATAATCGCAGTGAATATCCAGGAGGTAGAACCGTCCCAGGGATACTCAATAATTCAAATAATGTAAATGGTTAGTCCATAATAATGATAATCATAATCATCATGAGTCACATATCATGATCCATGTTTTGGTTTAGCCATCTTTCCTCCGAAGACCGACACTAAGACCGACACTTGACCCATCCCAAACTGTAGTCCTTAACCATGGATACGGCTATTCGAATAGATATAATCTCTGCAGAGGGTGTACTCTTTACCCACGGGTAATGGATTCCTTTAGTCCATCGGGACTAATTCCGTCTACGGTCTTTTAATTGAAAACACACCTGACTCGCACACACCAGCTTAACTTTACCGGTGTCTGGAATCACCCACGACACCTGTTAAGCGAAACTCTAAGTGGGGAGGCTACAACCTCGACTAGCATGGGATCACAAAATTTATAATGCGCGCAAACTAGGGGAGCTACCACTTCGGCTCCAACCGAAAACACCCATGCCCCCGGACCAGGTGGCATGCCTACCGGCTGTAGTCGATATCTTCCACCATGGCCTCTCTGTATGGTGTGTGCTAGAAAGAGGTTGACAACTTACTGAACCGTACCCTACCTATGGCAGGGACAAGTGGTAGCACGAAACAATTATGGGGGTTACTGGAACAAGACTTGATCTATGGTCGACTCAGGAGGTTTCAATATTCCCTGCATGATTAGCATAACAAATATATTTCAACCGCCAGACAGAATCACCTCTCATCATACCTCATCATGCCATACCGGACACAACCGTCTCGACAACGAACTAGGGACAAGCTCGAGTCTACCCAAGACAGAGGCTTTCCCGGATTCCTTCCAATAGGCATGAAAGGCATACAAGGGTGATTACTATCACAAGCATATCCATTTCCAACAGCAAAGAATCTTCATTATGCACTCATGTGTATGATCATATCATCACATAAAATAACGAATGCTCCATGTCAAGGTGGGGTTGTAACCGTATCAAACAACTCACAAAAAATATTATGCTAGGGTTCAGAATGCTTGCCTTCAAGAGTATGCAAGTGGGGGTGCACTTTTTTTGAACGTTGCCTTCTTCTTCAAAAATCTTCTAGGTTTACGCCTCCACTTAAAACAGCGCGGGACGGCTCGGGGTCACTAACAGTGGGTCCATGGGGCCCACTGGTCAGGTTTGACCAGTCGCCCGCGATCTTCTTTCTCCTTTGGCCGAGCAGAGGCGGGGCTCCGGCGATCGCCATCGACGAACCGCGGCTCCCCACGGGGTTCCGAGGGCAGGGATGGATCCGCCAGTCCAGGGCGGTCCTCCCGGTGGTCGACAGGCTGGCGGGGACGAAGGGAGTCGCCGGCGGAGAGCTCCGCGGCGGAGGTGGCTTCGGGAGGATTTGGGGGTTTGGGCTACGGTGGTTCCCGGTCGAAGCTGAGAGGCTGGGCAGCTCCGCACGGTCGAGGGGAGGAGAACGATGGCTCTGGATGGACTGGAGAGGCTCTGTTTGTGACGCACAGCACCGGAGTGTGGCGGCGGCCGAACTGGCCGGAGACGAGGAAGAAGGCCTCCCGCCATCGATTGCTGGCCGTGGTAGTACTAGGGGGATGGACTAAGGTGGCCTGGGGGTTTGGAGGAGCTCGGGTCCCATTTTATAGGCGGCCGAGGTCGGTTCCGCGGCGGCTGGGGATAAGATCATCGGCGAACCGCCGTTCTGTAGTCAGGGGGCGCGTGGCGGCGACGGGCGCTAGCGGACGTGCTCGAGGATAAGCTCGGGCTGTTCCAGGGGCAGCTGGCGTGCGGCTGTGGCTCGGGCGGCGCCGTCCATGGTAGTAGCCTGCTGCGGCCGTCCGCTAGCCGCCATGGCCGACCTAAAAACCATGTCAAATCTGGCTATGCACACAAAGTGTTTGACAGAATGCCATGGGCTTCTAGGCATCTTTTGGGGTGGCCAAAATCTCCAGATTGGGGTCTCTTTAGGTGTAGGTGATGATGGCAAGGCCATTTGGGAAAACCAGAAACTTGCTAGTGCAAGTTTTGCAAATCTTCAGTTCTGGACAGAAAATAAAAGGCATTAATACATGCACCAAAAATACTCCAATGGGTCCAAACTCCTGGACTTAAGGGTTTGGTAGGGTGTACTTCAAGCAGGACAAATCCCATGGCAAAAAGAGCAAGAAAAAATATGGTTGCAGTACAATTCACCAAGCTGGACTAGAATGAAGATGAGGATGATTTTCTCAAATTTTTCAAAGAACATCAATGGGTTTTTGCATAAAGTTGAATAATATACTCCTACTAACATCCCATAATTTTGGTGGAAACTTTAAAGAAATATTTAAATAGGTCGTAGTGCAATCTTACCAACTGGACCAGATTTGAAAACTTGAGGTAGGGCTCAAAATCTCCAATGACTAAAAGATATTTTTGAATAAAAGTGATTTAGGAACATCACATGACATCCCCAATTTTTGGTGAAAATTTTAAATGCATTTATCAAATGGTTGTAGTGCAAATAGATCTCTAAAACTAATGAAAAATCATTTTAAAGGAATAAAGCTTAGAAAGAAATAATTTGTAGAAATAAAATTCCACTAATAAAAAGAAAAGATCTTGGGAAGATATGCAAGTCCAACAATGGTTTTGAAAAGTTTTCACAGGAGGTGAAAACTCCACAATATCAAAGAAAAGAGTGGTTCTGAAATCAAAGAAAATCCAGAAAAATGAAAATTTTATTTACCAAGGCAAAATTTTAACTAACAAATCATGGTTAAATTTTTGGGGTGTTACCGTTTGCCGGACTGCTTGAAGACCCAACATTCTCTATGGGTATGATTTGCAGGTTTATCGGGGGTGCTGTGGATTTGACATATCTTGTCCAGAATCTTATTTAGGCTGGACAGTTCGTCCCTATTGCCTTTGGGGGGCAGCTTTTGCTGACCCGGCCGAGAGCTTTTGAATCTGGTGTTTACCGCCGTGCTCTTCGGGTTGTCTTCTTTATTCTGGCGCTTGTTTTTGCTGCGTCGTGGCTTCCCGTTTCCATCCCTTACTTCGGATGTACTTGGGTCGCTGGTGCTACATCGGGCTAACCAGCTATCTTCGCCCGTGCAGAAGCGGGTCATGAGGCTTGTTAATGCAGCCATTGTTCTCGGCTTTTCTTGGCCGAGGTGTCTGGCGAGCCATTCGTCTCTAACGCTGTGTTTGAAAGCTGCTAAGGCTTCAGCGTCTGGATAGTCGACTATTTGGTTCTTTTTAGTAGAAACCTGTTCCAAAGCTTTCGGGCTGACTCTCCGGGCTGTTGAGTTATATGACTTAAATCGTCTACATCCGATGGTCGGACATAGGTCCCTTGAAAATTTGCCCAAAAAGCATCCTCGAGCTCTTCCCAACTTCCAATGGTGTTTTCGGGAAGGCTTTTAAGCCAATGCCGGGCTGGCCCTTTGAGCTTGAGGGGTAAGTACTTGATGGTGTGGAGATCGTCTCCTCGAGCCATGTGGATGTGGAGGATGTAGTCCTCAATCTAGACCCTAGGGTATGTCGTTCTATCGTATGCCTCTATGTTTACTGGTTTGAATCTCTCTGGAAATTCATGGTCCAGCACCTCATTGGTTAAACATAGAGGGTGTGCGGCACCCCTGTATTTGGTGTACTGTGGTGTTCGGAATTTTGTTGTATTGCATTGCGTGCTGGAGCGTGCTGTCTTGGCCCGTAGATGGATCTAGTTGGTCCGTCCTTTGGTGCGAGTTCTTGCGTGGATCGCGTACTGGCTTGTGTACGGCGTCGTTTGCCGCTCTATGTTGGCCACGAGGTCGTCTATCCGACCGGATGGCTATTTTGTTTTTTGATTGCGGGGCCTCTATGGCCTCATCGTCAAATTCAGGTAGTAGCTTTCGCTTCAGGTAGCTCTTTGTACGGCGACTGCCGCCATACTTTTCCGTATTGTTGAGTACTTTACTCCATCTGCTTCTGAGTGTATCTTGCGCCGCCTTGAGCTTTCGCCTATGCTTTTTCAGACTCTTCGCAGTGGCGACCAGCCTTTGATGGAGATTCTATTGTTCCAGGTGTTCGTCCGGTGTGGTATCATCCGGACTGTTATCTTCGCCGGAGATGGGTTGTTTGGTTTGATTCTCCGTGTTGCCATGGTCAGACGATTGTTCAATGCAGTGTTCATCGTCCGCTGGCTCACCCTGCTCTATCGCTGGGTCTGTATGAGCGTTGTTTCTTCCGAGGCGGGATTTGGAGCGGCGCTTACGCCGCCTTGACTGCTTCTTGAGGGAACGATCCTTCGTTGCGTCCTTCCGCTCCTCGTCGTCGATTTCTTTTGGCGTGTCCACCATGTATACATCATATGATGAGGTGGCTGTCCAGTGCCCTGTGGGCAGTGGTTCCTGTTCGTCTCCTACATCATCATCCATACCGTCGATGTCTTCGGAGTCGAAGTCGAGCATGTCAGTCAAATCATCGACAGTGGCTATTAAGTGGGTGGTGGGTGGGCGGCGAATTTCTTCGTCATCCGCATCCCAATCCTGCCGGACATAGTCCGGCCAGGACTCTCCTGACAAGGAGAGAGACCTTAATGAGTTCGGTATGTTGCGGAAGGTCAAGTGCTGAAAGATATCCGCGGAGGTGAACTCCATGATCGGCGCCCAGTCGGATTCGACAGGCACGGGCGCGGGCGGTTCGGAGTCCGTGGCCGGAGAAGAATCTGGCAGTTTGGAGTCACGGCTCTCGCGAAGGGTAAGGTTGGTATTCGGCTCGATCACCATGGAGACTGCGGCCTCTCTAGCGGGGTCTAGCCACCCATCCATGGATGGCGCGATTGGCTCCGAATTGAGGGTCAGAGCGGTTGCAGGTGCGATCTCCTGGACACTGTCCGATGGCAGATCTAAATCATGCTCATCGTGACCGTGCGGCGCACTCGGCAGGGGCTCGAATCTGTCGAAGATCAAGTCCCCGCGGATGTCGGTCATGTAGTTTAAGCTTCCAAACCTGACCTGATGGCCGGGGGCGTAACTTTCAATCTGCTCCAGATGGCCAAGCGAATTGGCCCGCAGTGCAAAGCTGTCGAATAGAAAAATCTGTCTGGGGAGAAAAGTCTCACCCTGGACTGCATCGCTATCGATGATCGAAGGAGCCATCAAGCCTAATGATGAAGACACAGAGGAACTCTCAATGAAAGCACCAATGTCGGTGTCAAAACTGGTGGATCTCAGGTAGGGGGTCCTGAACTGTGCGTCTAGGCAGATAGTAATAGGAGACAAGGGACACGATGTTTTTACCCAGGTTCGGGCCCTCTCGATGGAGGTAAAACCCTACTCCTGCTTGATTGATCTTGATGATATGAGTATTACAAGAGTTGATCTACCACGAGATCGAGGAGGCTAAACCCTAGAAGCTAGCCTATGGTATGATTGTTGTTGTTGGTCCTATGGACTAAACCCTCCGGTTTATATAGACACCGGAGGGGGCTAAGGTTACACAGAGTCGGTTACAAGGAAGGAGATCTACATATCCGTATTGCCAAGCTTGCCTTCCACGCCAAGGAGAGTCCCATCCGGACACGAGACGAAGTCTTCAATCTTGTATCTTCATAGTCCAACAGTCCGGCCAAAGCATATAGTCCGGCTGTCCGGATACCCCCTAATCCAGGACTCCCTCAAGAACAATCCTCCCACTCAGGAGCTTAGATGCGACCCCGTAATCGCCTAAGTTAAGAAAAACATTCCGAGTGGAGAGCAATCCTCCCACTCGAGGACTTAGCTGCGACCCCTTAATCACCTAAGTTAAAAAAACATTCCGAGTGGAGAGCAATCCTCCCACTCGGGGGCTTAGCTGCGACCCCGTAATCGCCTAAGTTAAAAAACATTTTGAGTGGAGAGCAAAACTCCCACTCGAAGACTTAGCTGCGACCCCGTAATCGCCTAAGTTAAAAAACATTCCGAGTGGAGAGCGATCCTCCTAATCGGAGGCTTAGCTGCGACCCCGTAATCGCCTAAGAACTGAAAGACAACAGGAAACAGTTCAAAACCAGAACAAAAGTCATGATACTCAAAGGAATTCAAGTTCAGATAAACCCTGCAAAAGTTCAGAACCGCAGCAGGCAGAAGTACTCAGGCATCAAGCTGACCCAGATAAGATTGTAGCTCGCCCCTTCTTGACCTTGAGGCTTCCAATCTCATCAGTCAGCTTGTCCTTGTCTTTCTTCAGTTGCTCGACCTCCCGATTGGCATCAGAGACAGCGATCTTCAGTTTAGAGTTCTCTTCTTCCAACTTGCTAACTGAAGCCAACTTCTTATCAGCAAGCGTCGTTTTCTTTCATGCCTCCTTCTGGGCAGTAGCAAGATCCAGATCCTTCTTCTCCAGAGCCTGCTTCATTTTCTCTAAAGAAACATCATTTTAGACGAGCTTGAAGTTGACGGTTTTCACTATGCATATCTGTTCGAGTGAAATCACTCGGTTCAAAGTAACTAAAAAATACATGGAAAAGTGCGAGTCGTAAGATGGACAGT
Organism: Triticum dicoccoides; assembly: GCF_002162155.2. Taxonomy (NCBI): domain Eukaryota; kingdom Viridiplantae; phylum Streptophyta; class Magnoliopsida; order Poales; family Poaceae; genus Triticum; species Triticum dicoccoides. Next base: position 63,693,628 of record NC_041382.1, on the reverse strand, counting down.
TGACGATTGGTTACCTCCCATGATAGCTGCTTCGTCTTGAGCGGTCTTGAGGTTGTTCTTGACAAATTCGAGATCAAGATTGAGGCTGATTTGCTTCTTGTTCAGTTAAGAAAGTTGAGCTCCAAGATCGCAAGATTTCTGCAGTCAGCGTATAAGATATATCAGTCTATAGAAACAAAGGACAATCACAGTGAAAGTTGTTCTAAGACTACCGCTGAATCAAACATTCAACGGTAGTCTCGGGGACTAAACCCAGTGGGTGCACTTAGCGTGCCCCCACTGGTTTGATTAACACTCGGCATGGTCTGCCCAGCACGAATCATAAAATAAGGAGATTCTCAGACCCCGGCCGACTGCCAACAGTCAACCGCGGTCTCAGGGACTACACCCAGTGGGTGCACTTAGCGTGCCCCCACTGGTTCGGTTTAACACTCGGCATGGTCTGCCCAACACGAGTGGTTAAAAAACACTCGAGTCAATCCAAGTCGACTCAAGTGGAAGACCTATACAACTTTAAGACAGACAAACACACCCAAGTGGGTGATCGGATGAGAAATAAGATCATTCGGAAATCAACTAACCTGGACATTTGTTTGCAGAGCAGCACTGGCTTTATAAGCCACCTGACTGGCCTCGTGCACCACTTTCATCTGCCCCATCACAAGATTCAGCTGAAGAAGAGCTTCCTTGGCAGCACTCGACGAGTCGTCTGGAGTATGGTACGCAGTAAATAGCGATGATGGCAGAGCAGTCGAAGCAGCCATTAGGTCTGATGCATGGAGCTATACTGGAGCAGCAGGGGTCTGAGTAGCCGACCCTGATGGGCAATTAGTCGACAGCGGGATAGCGAAAGTGACGTTGGTCCGAGCCGGATCTATGGATCGCTCGACTGCCGTCTCAGGCACCAGTGTCGACTGAGGAACCTAAACCTCAGGCGCTTTCCCGCTTGATCCCTTGTCCCTCCTCCTTCTTTCCCTCAGAGGCACTTCTTCTTCATCATCATCTGGAAGCACGACAATGTCTTGTGGAGCTACAACAAATAGAAAACATCAGAGATTCAACCGGCGAACAATCCAATTGACAGAATAAATTCGAGTCGAGCAGACTTACTAGCTTTGGAGGTAGCTGCATCATCGGTTTCCTTGTCGCCTGGGACCTTGTGAATGTCAATATCAGTCGCGGCAGAGGCTGGGCTGGAAAAGTTTACAATCCATTCGATCAAAACAGAAGAGTCAATCGGTGCAAGAAAACATGGAAAGAACATTTACCCAAAGGCAACAGGAACATCCATCTTAATCTTGGGCAAGGTCTTCTGAGCCTTTGAGGGGTTGATCTTGGGCTGCTTGACGATTTTCTCTGTCAGCTGCGGAGTTGAAGACCGAGCATGCTTTTGCGTATGAGTGCTCGGGGCCATGGTCTTGCCGCACCTGCTCGCTGGATCATGGTGTTGCTTGGATCGACGTTTTGCACGAGGTGGTGAGTCGACTACCTCCTTGTTGTCTGACTCGTCACTTTCCTCTTCGTCCTCATTGTCCGGCGACTCCCAATCACCACTCTCCTCCGCGCTGTCCTCGCCCTCATGATCCTGCTCCAGAGCTTGTTCACCATTGGGAATCGAGTACATCTCGGTATAAACCTACAAGACAAGAAGTCGAGTGAAAGTCAATCAGATTCAAGAATGGTCGGAAAATGTACCCAAATGCAATCGGTTGTAGAGGCCGAACCTTGTCTGGCTGATTACTGTTGCTGAAGGGATCGACTCTCCTGGTGCCCCTGGGGTTGTCCTTCTTTCCTGTGATACTCCTCAGCCATTGGGCCACTGTTTTGGCCGATACCTCCTCTGGATGAACCCGAGCGGTGTCGCTAGCTCCAGAATACATCCACATAGAGTGGTCACGAGCCTGGAGTGGCTGGATGCACCGACTAAGGAATACCTCCAACAAATCCATGCCGGTGACGCCTTGGTTGATCAACTGGATCACCCTCTCGACCAGCATGGCTGTCTCCACCTTCTCCGTGGCGGTCACTTTCAGCGAGGAAGGGGTTTGAACACGATCGAAGGAAAAAAAGGGGAACTCCAGTCGACTGGCCTGGAGTCACGATATCCTCGCAGTAGAACCAGGTCGACTGCCAGCCTCTGACCGACTCAGGAAGGGTCATTGAAGGGAAAGAACTCCTTTTCCTCTTCTGGATGCCCAAACCCCCACACATCTGAATAACGTGTGTTTTCTCGTCACTCGAATTTGCTTTCTTCACCGACTAGGAGCGAATAGTGAAAATGTGCTTGAAAAGACCCCAATGTGGTCGACACCCTAGAAAATTCTTGCACATGGACACGAACGCGGCAAGGTATGTGATGGTGTTGGGAGAAAAATGATGGAGTTGGACCCCGAATAAATTCTAGAAACCCAGGAAAAAAGGGTGCGGAGGAAGCGAGAAACCACGGGCCACATGGGTGGCGAGCAGAACACACTCACCCGGTCGCGGCTGCGGCTCCGTCTCCCCCTCCGGCAACCGCGCAGCTCCATGGACGATCAGCCCGGACTCAACCAGCTCATCCAAATCTTCCTGCCGAAGCGAGGATCGGATCCAATCACCCTGGATCCAACCCGGCGGTAGCCCCGACCGTGATGACGACCCCCGATTCGTCTTCTTGCCTTTCGCCGTCCCCGTCGCCTTCTTCGCGCGTTCCAGCGATGTCGTCTTTTCCTTCACCATGGTGGCGGAGCGGCAGCGTCGAGAGCAGAGGAGCCGGATGCGGTGGTGAAACAGAGGGGAAAGAAGGAGAATGGACGCGCACAGTGCTGGTGCCTCGGCCCCGTCACCTTTTAAAGACCCACCTCCGAGTGGCTGACACGTGGGCCTGGACGATCCTATCAAAAAAGGTCGCGCGCGCTAGGTACGTGCGAGGCGGAACGCAACAGTCGCGCGTTGGGTACGTGGCAAAAAAGGTGGCTTGGAGATCAAGGCGCTCTTGTCTATCCATCCCACTTATCACGGCGCGCTCCGCCTCGCGCGCTTCGCGAAATTTCGAATCCCGTGAAATCTGGGATATGCCATAACCAATCGTGACAAAGATTTCACGTCAAAAATAACACTCGACGGATGACGTTATAAATCCAATCGTCAACTTCTGAATCGATTAAGGCGACTGAAACGAAGCCGAAGTTCCAACATGGGCCTCCGTTTAAACATGAATAGTTGTGAAGCACAAGAGTCAAAGCGAGATCAACTTCAACCTTCTTTTCACTCGGACCTCAATCCATTCGGGGGCTAATGATGATGATATAGACCTGGGGTAGGGTCATAGGCCTGACTTATACGCCCTATCCAAGGTCACTATCCCAGAAACAAAGAAGCTCAAGAGACAACAAGGAGGTCCCAACAAAGGTGCCGAGTGCAATCCACTCGACCGATCAGCCACTCGGAGACCCCTCCTTCCTGGAGTCGCTCGACCAATCGACCACTCGACCATACAAGAATCCACTCGACCTATTGAATACTAGGAGTCATCTGGAACAGCAACGGACGAGCATTCACTCTGTAGTCTTTAAGGCCATTAAGTCATTTAAGGCTGGCGTTACCAGTAACGCCTCATCTTTATGTACATTGAACCCTTGGCAACAGGTGGAGGGCCGGGGTCCTGGAGTTAACTATATAAGCCACCCCCCTCCTCTGCCACAAGGGTTCGCACCCTTTGTCACATTCACACACTCATATAATCTAGTCGACCGCCTCCGGGCACCGAGATGTAAGGCTTTTACCTCTTCCGAGAGGGGCCTGAACTCATAAACACCTGTGTACAATCTTGCTATAGATAGGGCCTTGCCTCCTCATTCGTACCCCCTATACTTACTGTTTGATCTAGTACCACGACAGGAATCCCTCACGCTTGCGCGACACGGAGGGCACCATAGGACAGCACCAAAAAAACATACAACTCATACCAAGCTATATCATCAATCAACCCAAAGACAAAGGATATCTACTCAAAACATCATAGGATGGCAACACATCATTGAATCATAATATGTGGCATAAAGCACCATGTTCAAGTAGGGATTACAGCGGGGTGCGGCAGAGTGGACCGCGTAAAAGAGATGAGGATGGTGATATTGATGAAGACGATCACCGCGGCGATGATTCCCCTCCCGATAGCACTCCGGCGCCACCGAGAGAGAGGAGGAGAGGTTCTCCCCATTGTTCTTCCTCCTCCATGCCCCCCTGGATGGGGAGAGGTTCTCCCTCTGGATCTTGGCCTTCATGGCGATAATGGCCCCTCCGGGATCCTCCTCCATGGCCTTCGGTGATGATGGCCCCCTCCGGTAGGGTGCCAAAGAGGGCCTAGATTGATTTCTCGTGGCTACAGAGGCTTGAGGCGGTGGAACTTCCAATCTAGGTTAATTCCCGAACGTTTCTGTATTTATAGGAGAAGTTGGCGTTGATTTCATGTTAAGGGGGCTCTCGAAGAGTCCACGAGGCACAGGGGCGTGCCCAGGGGGGTGGGCGCCCCCCACCCTCGTGGGCCTTCCGGCACTCCCCTCCGATAGATTTTTGTTCCAGTATTTTTCATATTTTCCAGAAAAAATCTCCATTGATTTTCATCGTATTCCGAGAACTTTTATTTCTGCACAAAAACAACACCACGGTAGTTCTGCTGAAAATAGCGTCAGTCCGGGTTAGTTCTAATCAAATCATACCAAAATCATATAAAACTATTATAAACATGGCATGAATACTTCATAAATTATAGATACGTTGGAGACATATCAGCATCCCCAAGCTTAATTCCTGCTCGTCCTCGAGTAGGTAAATGATAAAAGAAATAATTTATGAAGTGTGAATGCTAGGAAGTGGTTAAGCTTGATCAATGATAGTTTCAATCACTTTTTCTAGCATCAATACATGTCATAATAGTAGCTCATCTCATAAAAATTTTCATGATCAAGTAACAAGCTATTCACATGTTAAAGTATAGATCATAAACTTTCTTGAAAACTAACAAACAGTGCTCTTAGTCATCAAACAATTGCAATTCATCTTATTTTCAGGAAGGGTCTATGTCAGAGCTTTGATTCAGCAAACTCCACATACTCAACTATCATTTAATCTTTCACAATTGCTAACACTCATGTGATATTTATGGGTTCAAAGTTTTAATCAGACACAGAGAAAGATAGGGGCTTATAGTTTTGCCTCCCAACCTTTTACCTTAAGGGTAATGTCAACAATAATAACTCATGAAAACCTACATCCAAGTAGATATATATATATATATCCGGATCGCTCCAACACAGAGTGCTTGCCAAAGGAAAAGGTGTAAAAAGGAAAGGTGATGATCACCATGACTCTTGTATAAGGGTAGAAGGTAAAAGTAAAAGATAGGCCCTTCATAGAGGGAAGCAGAGGTTGTCATGCGCTTTTATAGTTGGATGCACAAAATCTTAATGCAAAATGTCAGTGGGAAATGACACCTATGGGATCACTGGAATCCCTTCTACGGTTGCGGGGCGCGGGGATCATGAGAAGAGTGGGACAAGTAGACAACACAAAGGGATTTACCCAGGTTCGGGCCGCAAAGGTGCGTAAAACCCTACGATCCTGGTTTGGTGGATGTATTTAGTGTTCTTGAGCTCTTGAACTAGCTCTAGGTGTTGTGGGGTTCGAAAGAGCTGATTCCCCCTCCCGTGTGCCTGGGGCCTCCTTTTATAAGCGGAAGGGGCTGCCACAGTGGCACACAGGAGCTGGAAAGTGCTACAGCGTTGCGAACTTATCGCTGGTATTACAAGACAAAGCACATTTAATGCGGAGCTTAGGTGTCCCTTCACTTTATTGGGGACGGGGGCGAGGCCCGTCCCGTCCGTCGCCGCTCCTTCAAGCCTCGACACGTGCCTTGGCCAGCGATGCATGCGGTGCCATGTAGGCAGGCAGGCAGCTGAGGTGGCGCGATGGTGGAGCCTCTACGAAGGGTTGCATGTTGCCACATAGGTGCCTGCCCAGCTGGTTGGGTTGGCAGCTGCATGCGAACAGCGGCGGAAGCTTGGCTGGCGCGGGCCTGGCAGTGGCCCTGCTAGTGCGCTGGGCGAGGGCCTTGCCGGGTGGCTCGACAAGGGTCTTGCCGGGGGGCCCGACAAGGGTCTTGCCATGGCGCGCAGGCGTCCCCGGCAAGGATCTTGCCGGGGGTCTCGTGGGTTCCTCCGGTGAGGATGGTTGCCTTCCTATCCTCATTTGATCTTGTCCATTCTTTGTCTTCACAAAGATCTGCATGCCACCACAGAGGTGCCTCCCGAGCCCTATCCCAACGCGTTTGTTGAGCGTTGGTGGGCTCAAGGGTGGCTCGCTTCGGCTGGTGTGGGCGAGCTGCCCCGGCAAGAGTCTTGCCGGGGCTGCTGAGGCTGCCCCAGCAAGGATCCTTGCCGGGGGGACCTGCTTCGCCTATCTGATCGTTGTGGCCTTGGTCCTTGTCGTTGCTTTGTCTGTCTTGCGTCCTTGGCTTCTCTCTGGCTTCCCTTTCCTACCCTGTTATGCGTGGTCGTGGCAGGGGGCTCTGACTGCCTGTGCACAAGTAAAGGGGTCAAAAGGAGAGCCCCTTCTTTTGTACACCGACAGGAGCCCCCGGGCCTGGCCATACATAAGCACAGCACGTTGTTGGGCCAGGCCCAGATCGGTGCGAGGGCAGTTGGGGTGGATTTTTATCATGGCCTCTGCTCCGTCCGCTGCGCTTCCCCATGACTCATGTTGAACGCGCGACGTGGGGGTCGTGCGCGCGCGCATGACAGAAACATGCTGGCGTCACCTTGTCGTGGACAGTAAAGAGGCGGCTTGCGCGTCTCTTTGAGACCGCAAGGCCGCCTCCCATTTACTGCCCTCGCTCGGGAACCGTCGTTCCACGTGTCCCACTGCGCCCGCCCCTTGCGCCATGTTTGCTGCATGCATAACGCAGAGTGAATGACAGGCGCACGGGACGTGGGAAGTCGCGCGCGTGCGGGTCGATTCCCATGCACCTTCAATGGAGCAGGGAGGGCGGTCAACGGCCCCGCTTGCTGTCACTTCAAGAAGCCGGATTGGCCGAGAGGGGGCAGCCGAGCCTCGCCCCCGCCCCTTTATAAAGAGGGGAGCAGGAGGAACGATGCCCCTCAACCTCTTGCCATCTGCCTCTCCCCATTCCTGCTTCCTTTCTTCTTCTGCCATGGCGAGGGGGCGTGGCAACGCTTCATCGGTGGTGACGAGGGTTTTGGCCAGACAGCGCATCGCTCCTCCCCAAGAGCTCGTAGAGGTGGAGTCGGTCGCTAGATGAAGGGGGAGGGGGCGAGGTCGAGGCCGTCGTGGTGCTCGAGGGAGAGGAGGACGGGGCGGCAGATCAGCCTCGCCTCTTCCAGCAGCCCCTCCTCTGACGGAGGGTCACGCCGGGGACAACCCATGCGAATTCTTCGTCAGGCTGCGCCATCCACCGCGCCATCGCCTTCGCCTCCAAACTCCATTTGCACGGGAGACGGAGCTGGATCCACCGCAGGTGCTGCGGCTGCACATGAGGGGTTGTGGGAACAGTGGCACACGGGCCAACGTCGATTTCCCCGCCCCTCACGTCATGTATCTTTGCCGAGGGTGGAAGACCTTTGCTCGCCTCCACAGCTTGACGGATGGGCTCGCTCTCCATTTTAAACTAATGGAGGCTGGCCTCCTCTCCGTCAAGATCTTCGAGCACTTCGGTACCCGCGTGAGGTGCTGCGTGGAGAGCTTCTCCGACGATGAAGACTCCTCCTCAAGCGAGAGTGGAGAGGAAGACAACGGCAGCGACGACGAGGTCAGCGGGCGGCAGGATGACGGGTCCGACTAGGTGTCGGGCACCGCTCCGAGTGGCACCGGCGACCCCATCATCCGTGTTGCCGGCTCCTTGAACTTCTCGGGGTCGTCTCCTTGGGCGGCTGACGTTGGGAGGCTGCGGAAGGGGAAGATGGCGGGCGGCAAGTCCGTCAAGTCGGAGTACGCGGGCACCGAAGCCTTCGTCGCGTACTGACGTCCCGTCGCCTCGTCTTCGAGCTCTGCCTCTGGCGCCGCCATCACCATCCAGCCCTTGGACGGTCACCGAGATGTTCTCCTTGTGTCTTCTGCCATTCGTAGCTCGCCTAGGCGCCCCTTTTGCCCTTCTGCTTTCTTATTCCATTTCCTAAGGAGAGTGACAAGAAAAGGATTACGAGCACCTTATATCTTTTTAGTCTTGTAAGCCTTCGGGCCTTTGTCAATTTTAGAACTCGTAATCCCCTTGTTCATGTTTTTCATTTTGTATGGACTGTACCTGTACGGGATGTTTTTTAATGAAAAAGGGATGTTTGCCGGGATTACGTTAGTGGGCGAGACCCACGACAAGGAGTAAATCCTTGTTATTTTTTCAAGATAAACGTTTTTTTGCCCGGCAACAGGCCTTGCCATCTCCCCACCTCGCTCAACCTTTCTCGCGCTCGTGGTGGAGGCAGGGATGAGGTGGGCTTAGGCTCCTCGTTCCCCTTCTTTGCTGCCGCGGCTACGACCAAATTCGGACCCAGGGGATAATCCTCGGGTGCCATAAAGGGGGAGCACGACAGCTTAGAGATAGAACGGGGTTTCACGTATCCCAGTCCATAATGAAATGCATGATAGAGGATAAAAGACTTATCTGGATCCGTAGCCCCCAGCGACCTTGGCTTGCCGCGGAGAGATCCTTGTTCTTGCAGCCCCCGGCAACTCTGGCTTGCCGGGGTCCGGATGTCGGTCCGTTCCCTTTCTTCCAAAACAGCTTGGCAAGAATGCTTACGTGCCCTGCGAACCTAAGAAGACAGGGAGGAACAGAGAGACGCGCACTCAACCTCTAAGCTAGGGGTTAGCCGCCGCTAAGCACTATCAACCCTAACCAAGGAGGAGACTCAACCTAGCATGCATGCTATAACTTAGGGCGCCAGCGCTTCGTTTATTTATGCTCAGGGTCTGCGCCTGGCTTTGTACAAAGGGTTACATACCTTGCCGGTAAGGCTTGTATAAAAGGGTGGCTTGCCGGGAGGCCCGGCAGCCGCGCCTTACGGGTAAAACTTGCGGAGATGCTCGATGTTCCAGGAGTTGCTCACTGGAACGGCATCTTCGGTCTCCAGCCGGACTGCGCCGGGCCTGGTGACTCGTGTTACCCGACAAGGGCCCTCCCACTTTGGCGTCAACTTGTTGGAATTCTTGGCCGACTGAACATGCCGAAGAACAAGGCCGCCTTCCTCAAAGCTCCGGGCATGAACGTTGCGGCTATGGTAGCGGCGCAGGGCTTGCTGGTAGCGTGCTACTCTCACAGCCGCCCGGAGACGACCTTCCTCAAGGAGCGTCGCGTCATCTTGCCGCAATCGCTCTTGCTCAAGCTCATCATAAGCGAGTACTCGAGGTGACCCGTATATGAGTTCTATGGGGAGAACTGCTTCTGCCCCGTAAACTAGGGCAAAGGGTATCTGGCCGGTGGCTTGATTTGGCATCGTTCTGATCGACCAAAGAACCACCGGCAACTTATTAATCTAGCGCCTTCCACTCTTGCGCAGCCTGTCAAAAAGTCTTCATCCTTAAGCTCCACAGGATTTCAGCATTTGCTCTCTCTGCTTGGCTGTTGCTCCGTGGGTGTGCCACGGAAGAAAAATAGACCCTGCTGCCGAGATCTTCAATGTATTGCATGAAGGCATGGCTTGTGAACTGTGTGCCGTTGTCGGTGATGATCCTATTGGGCACCCGAAACGGCACACTAGCCCCATGAAGAACTTGATGACTGACTGCATTGTCACCTTCCTCACTGCTTCCACCTCTGGCCACATTGTGAACTTGTCGATTGTGACGTACAAGTACTCAAAGCCCCCGACAACACGGGGGAAAGGGCCCAATATGTCGAGCCCCCAGACCGAGAAGGGCCAGGAGAGAGGTATAGTTTGAAGGGCTTGAGCTGGTTGATGGAGTTTCTTTGAAGGGAACTGGCATGCTTCACACTTGGCTACTAGCGCCGTCGCATCCTGGAGGGCGGTGGGCCAGAAAAAACCTTGCCGGAAAGCCTTGCCAGCAAGGGCTCTCGACCCTATGTGGGAGCCACATATACCTCCATGTATCTCTGCCAACAGCTTTAGTCCTTCCTCCTGGGAGATGCACATCAATTTCACCCCATTCGGTCTTCTTTTGTACAATACGTTATCAACGAATTGGTACAGGGCAGACCGGCGGGCTACTTTTTCGGCCTCTTCCTGCTCCTCAGGAAGCTCCCCTTTCTGAAGGAATCGGACGGTGTGCTACGCCCATGCCAGAGCCTGTGGCTCGATGACAAGGACCAAGGGCATATCTTCTGCCTCGGGAGCGACCGCCTCCACGGCCATGACCTGAGATCCTGCCGGAGTCGGTTGTTCCGCTGCAGGATCGGCATCCACGGCAACATCTTCGCCAGCGGCTCCAAGGAGCTCGGTGGGGAAGTACTTGTCGGGGCCTAGCTTCCTCCGCTTGTTCTACCCGGTCGACGGCTCAACGGATGGTTGGGTTAACTGAAGCACAAAAGTACCTGGTTCCACATGTAGCTTGAGGGCAGCGTGCTTTGACAGGTAGTCAGCGATGTCGTTCTCCGCCCGAGGGACATGGTCCGCTTGTATACCCTCAAAGTGCTCCTCCAGCTTCCTCACCTCATCTACGTAAGCTTCCATCAATGGGCTTTGATAGTCTATGTTGATCTACCTGACGACGAGCTGTGAGTCACCCCTGACGATGAGCTTTTTAACTCCAAGGTCTGCCGCGATCCTGAGACCGGCAAGCAAACCCTCGTACTCGGCGGTGTTGTTGGTTGACATCTCCCGGGGGAAGTGCATCTGGATGACATACTTGAGGTGCTCTCCGGTGGGTGCGACAAGCAGTACACTAGCACCGGCGCCTTGCAGCGAGAAGGCACCATCAAAGTACATGATCCAGTTGCGACTCGTTTCCTTGCCGGGGAGAGTGGTCTCCTGTACCTCTTTGTCGGGCGTTGAGGTCCATTCTGCAACAAACTCTGCCAAGACTCTACTCTGAATTGTCGAGGTACTCTCGAACCTCAAGCCTTAACTTGACAGCTCCAGGGCTCATTCCACGATCCTCCCCGTTGCATCTGGGTTATGCAGTATCCGTTGCAACGGGAGGCGGGTGACCACCGTGATCTTGTGCGCTTGGAAGTAATGGCGCAGCTTCCTCGAAGCCATAAGGAGGCCGAAGAGCAGCTTTTGCACACCTGAGTACCTCGACCTAGCCCCCTGCAAGAGGGAGCTGACGAAGTAAACTGGGTGCTTTACCATTTTCTTCTTCTGCGCCTTTTCACCCGGTCGCATGGGTCCTATCATATTGGCACCAGTCTTGCCGGGACCGAGCCTCGCCGGGGACTTAGTCTTGCCGGGACTGAGCCCTGCCGGGGAGGGTTCCGGCCTGCCAATCATTGACTCTGCCGCTGCTGCTGCCTCCTCATCAATCTCCCTCTGCGCCACTAGTGCGGCGCTAACCACCTGATTTATTGCCGCTAGATAAAGCAGCAACGGTTCCTGTGGGTTGGGCGCAACCAGCACTGGGGTAGAGGAGAGGTATTTCTTCAAATCTTGCAGAGCTGCCTCGGCCTCCGGGGTCCACTCCACCGGCCCGCCTTCTTGAAGACTTTGAAAAAAGGAAGGGCACGCTCCTCGGACTTGCAGATGAACCGGCTCATGGCAGCAACGCAGCCAGTGAGCCGACGCACGTCCTTGATTCGTTTGGGTGCCTCGATCTGCTCGATGGCCTTGATCTTATCTGGGTTTGCTTCAATCCCGCGCTGGGACAGAAAGAACCCGAGAAGCTTGCCGGACGGGACGCCGAAGACACACTTCTCAGGATTCAATTTGAGGTTGATCTTGCACAGGTTTGGAAATGTTTCCTCCAGATCTTGCACAAGGGTTGCTTTGTCCTTGGTTTTGACCACTATGTCATCCATATAAGCTTCCATATTTCTATGTAGCTAGGGCTCGAAACCAAGTTGGACTGCTCTTGCAAAGGTTGAGCCATCACTCTTCAACCCGAAAGGCATCTGTAAAAAGCAATACGTACCACATGGGGTGATGAATGCTGTCTTTTCCTCGTCTTCCTTTGTCATGAAGATCTGGTGGTATCCTGAGTAGGCGTCGAGGAACGATAAGAGGTCACACCCAGCCGTGGAGTCAATGATCTGGTCGATGCGCGGTAACGGGAAAGGGTCCTTTGGGCAGGCCTTATTAATGTCTGTGTAGTCAATACACAGCCTCCATTTCCCATTTGCCTTGCGCACCACCACCGGATTTGCCAACCACGTCGGATGGAGCACTCCTCTCACCAAGCCTGCCGCCTCTAGCTTTCTGATTTCCTCCGTGATGAACTCTTGCCTCTCCAGAGCTTGCTTCTCGACCTTCTGCTTGATGGGCCGCGCATGAGGACAGACAGCAAGGTGGTGCTCAATCACCTCCCTGGGAACGCCGGGGATGTCGGAGGCTTGCCATGCAAACACGTCAACATTCGCCCGTAGGAAGGTGACGAGCTCGCTTTCCTATTTGCCATCGAGGGTGGAGCTTATGGTGAAAGCTCCTCCCGTGCCGTCCTCCTTGACGGGCACCTTCTTGGTCTCTGGTGGTGTAGCTCTGGACTTCTTGCTCTTGCCGGCGGAGCTCTCTGGCACGTTCTCAGCGGAAGCGCAACACCCCGAAGAGGTGCGCTTACCGGAGTGGGTGCGAGGGGCCTCGCCGGTCTTCTTGGCTCCGTCGGCAAGAACAGATGCCTTAGCGGCAACTGCTGCAACCGCTTCCTGGTAGAGTTGATCGGCACAGATCAACGCATCTTTTTTGTCGGAGGGGACGGTGATGATGTTCATCGGCCCGGGCATCTTCAGCATGTTGTAGGCATAGTGTGAAGCCACCATGAACTTGGCTAGTGCCGGGCGGCCGAGGATCCCATTATAAGGCAAGGGGATCTCGGCTACATCGAAAACAATCCTCTCTGTCCTGTGATTTAGCTCGTCTCCGAATGTCACTGGCAGCGTGATCTTTCCTTTGGCTGGCTCCTCCCTGGGTTAACCCCTTGGAACGTGCCCGTCTCCTCGAGGTCTCCATCAGGGATCTGCAGCCTTTTGACCACAACAGGCGAGATCAATTTCAGGCCGACCCCGTCGTCAACCAACATCTTCGTCACCTTGAGGTTGCGGATTGTTGGTGAAACCAACAACGGCAAGCACCTGACCGCAGTAGTGCGGTCGGGGTGGTCCTCGTTATCGAAGATGATGGGAGTGCTGGACCATTTCAGCGGCTTCCGTGCGTCGAAAATAAAACATACAACTCATACAAATCTATATCATCAATCAACCCAAAGACAAAGGATATCTACTCAAAACATCATAGGATGGAAACACATCATTGGATCATAATATGTGGCATAAAGCACCATGTTCAAGTAGGGATTACAGCGGGGTGCGGGAGAGTGGACCACGTAAAAGAGATGAGGATGGTGATGGTGATGGTGATGTTGATGAAGACGATCACCGCGGCGATGATTCCCCTCCCAATGGCACTGCAGCGCCACTGAGAGAGAGGAGGAGAGGTTCTCCCCCTTGTGCTTCCTCCTCCATGGCCTCCCCCTGGATGGGGAGAGGTTCTCCCTCTAGATCTTTGCCTTCATGGCGATGGTGGCCCCTCCGGGATCCTCCTCCATGGCCTCCGGTGATGATGGCCCCCTCCGGCAGGGTGCCAGAGAGGGCCTAGATTGATTTCTCATGGATACAGAGGCTTGCGGCGGTTGAACTTCCGATCTAGGTTAATTCCCGAAGGTTTCTGTATTTATAGGAGAAGTTGGCATTGATTTCATGTCAGGGGGGCTCTCAAGGAGTCCACGAGGCACAGGGGCACGCCCAGGGGGTGGGCGCGCCACCCACCCTCGTTGGCCCCCAGGACTCCCCTTCGGTAGATTTTTGTTCCAGTACTTTTCATATTTTCTAGAAAAATTCTCCGTTGATTTTCGTCGCATTCCGAGAACTTTTATTTCTGCACAAAAACAACACCACGGTAGTTCTACTGAGAACAGCGTTAGTCCGGGTTAGTTCTAATCAAATCATACCAAAATCATATAAAACTATTGTAAACATGGCATGTATACTTCATAAATTATAGATACATTGGAGATTTATCATGCCCCCATGGAGCGGCTACCTTGAAGCCAGCACCGTGGGCGACATCTCCATGGCGGCTCTACCCCTGTGCGAGGCCCCTTCGGCTGCGGCGGCCATACTAGCCGGATCTGCTGCTGCTGCTCTGGCTCTCGCTCACTCGCGCTACTGGTGCTACTCTGACTCTCGCTCGCGCTGATGCTGCTCTCCCCCTTGCTGGTACTGCTGCTCTGCTCCGATTAGCTACACTTCAGTTGACTGGATCGAATTTTGGGTCAGTCGATTTTCAGGGGGTGCGGGGCTCACCGGAGTTAAGGAAGAATCACCCGCAGCGGGAAGCGGGGCTCGCCGAAGAGGTACCCCACTATCTATCTTAGGGTTCAGGGTGGGGGCGGTGGTCGCCGGTGGTGGGGGTGCGATGGTGGGGCGGTGGCATGGGGATCGCCAGAGAAAAAGCTTGAAGCAGGGGAGGCGGCCTAGAGGGCTGGCCGGGGCGGTGGCGGACCGGTGGTGGGGAGTTGTTTTGGGGCGGCGAGGCGGCGGCGGACCAGCGGTGGGGAGTTGTTTCGGGGCAGCGTGGCGGCGCGGGGACAGCGGTTCAGCCGGTGGTGGCTGGCAACTCCAGGGGGTGCAGGTTGAAGATGAACTACAGGCCCTCCCTAAACTACATGTGAAGTGCCTCTCTGCTACCCTTGCATTCAATTTCGACAGTAACATTCAGATTCCATAGTAAATTTCAATTTCGACTGTTAAGTTCAGAGTCAACAGTTTTTACCTCATCTGTTGTAGTCAAGTGGTTTTTGGTGATGTAAATTTTACATCTATCACTTTTTGGTAATGTATTTTACATCATCTATAGGATATGCTATTAGAATCCCACTTGAGATTAACGATGTCTGCCTTGTGCTGCTTCAGCCTCGACGTCTTACGGATCACCTGAGCTGCTCCAACGACGGAACGATCCATCACAACAAAGCACTGCCCTGGACGCCGTCTACAGATTCGTTAGATCTTCCTCCACACCCCCGACAGCCACCTCTGCCTCAACTTCTTCAGCGACCAACCCAATGATGCTGAGGTCGACACGACTACGGCAAAGAGGTTATACACTTGTCGCATCACTTATTACTCTACATTCATGTCGATCCATTAGGGCTATTTTGGTTCAACGGAAAAAACATAGCAATAGGAATCTTTCCTATGGCACTCTACTATTCAATTATTCATGCATTTTGTTGAAAGGAATGGAGCAAAACATCCACCTAGACCTACTTTATTTTTGGATCCATCCACTCGTTGTTACCATTACTCTAGATTTCTGCATGCTCTCCTTACATAATCTCACTATGTTTTTTTTGTATGCATGTCAGATATTGTACACAGTCATGCTGAACATGTAGAGAACAAGAGAAGAGTTTTGCGCGGCAATACAATGTCATGCAAACATCGTTCCATGGTGGGTTCAATGGCAAACCCTCCCCCCCCTTCTCTAGATTGTAATCCAGAGGAAGATATCTGTTCTGAGGCGGATTCAGACACAGTTGACCATTCCTATTTACCCCCCAAGGTGTTTGCTCTAACTTGGCATGATGATGTTAGTCATATCATGCATATGTTGTCTTGAAGTGCCTATTTCAACATTATATATGTCATCTGCTTAGTTTAGACATGTTCTGTAATGCCACCTGTTTAGTTTCAATATCATATATGGGAATTATGTAGTCTCATGTCTTTTATCCAGCCATAATATATGTGAAATGTGCAATGCCATCATGTTTAACCAGGCATCATATATTTGAATGATATCTTGCCCATCCTTTTCTTCATTAAATTTCCATTTGTTGACAATGTTTGTACATTAAACTACTCTTCCTGTGAATCGGCCATTTGAGTGGGTGATGGAAAAAATCTGGAATGAAAACAAGGCCTTCAGAGCAGACGGTGCTACCTGTTGAAGGAGATCTCTTGTTGGGTCTCGATAGCTCCTCAGAGATGGATTCAGAGACAGATGACCAGTCCTATTCCCCCACCGAGGTGTATGCTCTAACTTGGCATGGTTATACTACTTATATCATGCATATGGTGTCTTGCATTGCATTGTTTAAACATCATATACACAATATCCAACGCCATGTTCTTAGTTCAGATATCGTATATGCGAATGCCCTCTGCTTAGCACATAAATCACATATGTGAATTAAATCATGCGATCCTAATTACTTAGATAACATGTATGTGAATTATGTCATGCGATCCTGTTTAGTTAGTCATCATATCTTTGAATTATGTTATGCTATGCTATCCAGTTTAGATAGACATCATATATGTGTAATTATGTCATGCTATCCGTTTTAGTTAAACAATATACATGTAAACTACTTCATGCCCTCTTTTTTCACACAATCTATTGCATCTGTCTCTCATACAATGTCTGTACATTCAACTATGTTTCCTGTTTATCAGCCATTTGAATTGGAGCGGGTGATGGCAGTATCTAGCGGAGTAAAAACACGGTCTTCAAATAAAACAGTGCTACATCTGGGTGGAGATAGCACCTCGGTTGTACATGCACGAGAACCAGCCCTACCACACATAACCCAGACTCTCACAGATTTTACCCCTACTGCGATGAACAGAGAACCAGCTTCACCCAGTCTAACCCCAACCCCAGCAGATAGTAACCCAGTTCATGTTTACACAACACCATCTCCACGACAGAGCTCCCAAACAAGAGCACTTAGTAAGGCAGCTCCAGTGCCCAAAGCGCCAGTACTACCACGGCGAGCCCCAACTCCACCAGTTAGTACACCTATTCCTGTGGAGGAAGCACAACCAGCCATTCATAGTTTAGCATCTATCGCCTTTGATGTTGTTAAATCCTATGTGTGTATCTTCCCATCATGGAAATATTATACTGAAGATGAAGGAAAATGTTAGTTGCAGGTGTTTGTCCAGGAGTTGTGTGTAAGTAATGTTATTCATGACAATTACTTTTCTTTGTCCCATACATTCTACCTCCATGATGGTTATAATACAGCAAATTTTCCCATTTTTCTCTATGGAGAAGGACCGATTTGGAAACTCAAAATGAGGTAACCTGTGATACACTGGTATGCGTCGGTCCTAAATAAACGGTTTTTAACCCCTTTCCGCGAAGGCATTCAGAACCATCGCCAAGTGAGTCTGGGCGATAGGGGGGTCCTTCCCACACGACCCAGAAACCGCTGGGGATATGCCCTCCTGGCACACACGCTCGGCAAAATGAGGTCGTCTGCGACCGGCGAGCACTCAAATACAAAAATACGTATATTAGTGCTCAAAAAATACAATTATACAGGCAAAATCATTTTCGGTCGTAAGTACATCCCACACAGTCAGTCACCACTAAACGTTTCCGTTCATATATACATCCCACATAGTCACTACAAGGAAACCATTTGCGCAAGGTGGCGTAATGCAAATAGTTTTGAAGAGAATGTCGTGTGTGATTGTTCATTGATCCAACACGGTTTATTCCTAGAAACTATGTGTGTTGCCTGAGGTCATCGTCCATGGTGTTTTCTCATTAACCGTTTGCAATGGGTAAACCCAATTAGCAAGCTAATTGGCATATTATTAATAATCCATTTACTAATCTAATTGACATTCATATTAAGCACATAATATATTCCATTTCCATATTAAGGAAGCATGATTTCATAATTGAAATACATCGGAGTACAACATGATATAGCTTCAGCACTCAGCTACCCGATTACACACCTGCACCAGTAGAAAGTTTCACATGCAACATCTAGAACCTTTCTAAATTAACATCATAGACGGTACATAGAGAGATGCATCTCATCTGGAAACTGCTTTAGTAGAAGGCGAATATTGAGCCTTCATTCATGTTGAAGGTCTTTGCAACTTTAGGCCAGTGCTTGTGGATGATTGACTGTCCATCCTTCGACCTCTTGAGGAACACTTCATTACTGAACCGTGGGTGTTGTATGTAAACTTTCCTTGCCTCCTGACCACAGAGGTGGTTTCAGGAGTAATCATCAGTGAAGCCTGAAAACAAGGATGTGCATAAATATCTTCTTTATATTGGAAATGGGGCAAAGGAATACAAAAAGGCAAGGTATAATAGTTAGTACCACCTTGTAAACCTCAGTGCTTCCCATTGTTTCCCTGCAACACATATAAGGTAGTTAGTCATCAGGTTAAGTAAGGGTTCGCATGCTATCAGTAAAATATGTTGATGAAAAATAAGCACATTGCAGATTCATGAGATTAATTCAAGCCACATGGAAAACCCATTTATCCAAACCAAGCATGATTAAGAACTAGGAAATATAGCACTTGTATATGTTTCTCATGTATTAAGTGGAGCCAAATTGGATTTATTCCTCACATGGTATACAATAAGAGAATACAGCCACAACAATTGAACATCGCATTGAAGAATTGAACCAAGCAGTTAACTAAACACCACAACAAGTGAACCAAACATTAACTGAGCACCACATTGCACAATATAACATACTCCTAATAGAAGATCAGACAGTTAACCAAGCCAAGCATGCTTAACAACTTGGAAATATAGCAATTGTATTTGTTTCTCATGTATTTAGTACAGCCAAATTCGATTTATTCCTCACATGGTATACAATAACAGAATGCAGCCACAACAATTGAACATCGCATTGCAGGATTGAACCAAGCAGTTAACTAAACACCACAACAAATGAACCAAACGTTAACTGAGCACCACATTGCACAATATAACATACTCCTAATAGAAGATCAGACAGTTAACCAAATCAAGCATGCTTAACAACTTGGAAATAAGCAATTGTACTTGTTTCTCATGTATTTATTACAGCCAAATTCGATTTATTCCTCACATGGTATACAATAACAGAATGCAGTCACAACAATTGAACATCGCATTGGAGAATTGAACCAAGCAGGTAACTAAACACCACAACAAGTGAACCAAGCCACAACAAATGAACCAAGCAGTTAACTAAACACCAATTGAACAATATAACATACTCCTAATAGAAGATCAGACAGTTAACTAAACCAAGCATGCTTAACAACTTGGAAATATTGCACCCTGAAGAACTGAACATCACATTTGCAGAATTGAACCAAGCAGTTAATTGAACACCACATTGCACGACATATAGAACTTATACACTATAGCAGAAGATTGCATGGTAAAAGTAGATAGCACAATTCACTAGAATTTGTCAAGGAAAGGCAGTAGCTAGCAAACTGAACATGGGTCCTTATAGTGAGCTAATAAGACAAGCTACTCATCATTGTCGGAGATATCAATGACGATTGGCTCCTTGGACATGGAAGAGGGCAGGGCCTCCGCATCGTGGGTACCCTCGTTGTAGTGGTGAGTTGCCTGAGCCGCTCCAGGCACCAACCTGTTGGCTCTCGAGATAAGGTAAGCACGTGCACGCTGAGAAAACACCGCGTAGTCTTCGTCGAAGGCACCGACGGTTGCCTCGAGAAAATGCCATGAACTGTCATTTAAAGCAGCTAAATGCGTCGCGGCGTCGGTGCGCAAGTCTTCAACAATGGCCTCGACGGCGAGCTGCTCCTCCAAGATCTAGGGGTTGGCATGAATGGCAGCAATCGCAACGTCATCCACGCGTGCGATCGCGATTTGCTTCTCTGCTGCCAAATGCTCCTTGAGGTCCTGGCTATACTACGTGCACCATGGCTTAGGCCGGCGCTTATTTGGTGGAGGGTCGGTGATTTGGGTGGAAGGTGTCACGCTCGCATCGGCGGTCAGGGCATGTGGCATGTGGAAGGAGGAGGAGGATGGGGGTCGCGTGAGGATTACCTGCCTGGATAGGCGAGGCCGAGAAGCGTGAAGGAGGGTCGCCGACGAGGAGGCGGCGGTGCTGCAAGCAAGGAGTGATGGTTTTAACTTGGAAAGGAAGGCGGAAATAGGGGAAATGTGGCTTCTGGTAAGGGTGCGGGAAGGTAGATATATCCGCGGAAGCCGAAAATTTGGAATCGCTTCAGCCAAAAAACTGGCGCGCAAAGTGTCATCAGACACGGTCCCTTATTCAGACGCGGTCCGAAGATATTTTGTGATGCATCTCACACGGTTGGTTATAATAAACTGCGTGGGATCTACTTGATTTTTTGTCTTGATTTGAATTACATAATGGGGTCACAGTAGCCATGGACGGTGTTTGAATTGCTAGACCTTTTCTCTACAGTGATCATAAAAGAATTGGAATTATTCAGGGTTCGTTTGGACATTTTTATGCACCAAGTGAGTTTTCAATGCATTTATGTGCATAATTCAAATTTAAACTACATGCACATGCTCCAGTGCATATAAATTGGTTGAAAAATCAAATCTTTGTCCTTGGGTCCATGCTTAGGTCCCATGCAAGAAATGGGAATGAATGTCAAACACCCTGCCACCGTCACTCGGCCGCAAACATTGAGATACCTGGTTTTTAAATTCTAGTAAATCCAAAACTCGTCTGAAATTCATGAAACTTGGCATGCTATAATGGAGCGGCATCAACATGCTGTGATAAATTTTTTGTCCCATTTGGGGCAGGTTTGGGTATATGCTTCTCACAAACCAAAGCTTCTCACAACAAGCATGATGATTTCGGTAGGGAACGCTCCACCTCTGGGGACGAAATGATATCCATTGCCTCTTATTGCTTTCAAAATTTTCTCGTGTCAACATAGAATAACAGGAGTGTTGTGTTATTTTTGTGATTTTTTGGTGTTCGTTTGGACATTTTTATGTATTTAGTGAGTTTTCAATGCATTTATGTGCATAATTCAAATTTGAACTACATGCACATGCTCCAGTGCATATAAATTGGTTGAAAAATCAAATTTGTGTCCTTGGGTGCATGCTTAGGTCCCATGCAAGAAATGGTAATGAATTTCAAACACCCTGCCATCGTCACACAGCCGCAAACATTGAGATACCTGGTTTTTAAATTCTAGTAAATCCAAAACTCGTCTGAAATTCATGAAACTTGGCATGCTATCATGGAGCGGCATCAACATGCCGTGGGAAAGTTTTTGTCCCATTCGGGACAGGTTTGGGTATATGCTTCTCACAATCCAGAGCTTCTCACAACAAGTATGATGGTTTCGATAGGGAACACCCCAACTTTGGGGGCGAAACGATATCCATTGCCTCTTATTGCTTTCAAATTTTTTCTCGTGTCAACATAGAACAATAGGAGTGTTGTGTTTATTTTTTGTGATTTTTCAGGGTTTGTTTGGACATTTTTATGCATTAAGTGAGTTTTCAATGCATTTATGTGCATAATTCAAATTTGAACTACATGCACATGCTCCAGTGCATATAAATTGGTTGAAAATCAAATATTTGTCCTTGGCTGCATGCTTAGGTCCCATGCAAGAAATGGGAATGAATGTCAAACACCCTGCCACCGTCACTCGGCCGCAAACATTGAGATACCTGGTTTTTAAATTCTAGTAAATCCAAAACTCGTCTGAAATTCATGAAACTTGGCATGCTATCATGGAGCGGCATCAACATGCCCTGGTAAAATTTTTGTCCCATTTGGGGCAGGTTTGGGTATATGCTTCTCACAACAAGCATGATGGTTTCGGTAGCGAACACCCCAACTTTGGGGGCGAAACGATATCCATTGCCTCTTATTGCTTTCAATTTTTTTCTCATGTGTTATGTTATTTTTTGTGATTTTTCGGGGCTCGTTTGGACATTTTTATGCATTAAGTGAGTTTTGAATGCATTTATGTGCATAATTCAAATTTGAATTACATGCACATGCTCTAGTGCATATAAATTGGTTGAAAATCAAATCTTTGTCCTTGTGTGCATGCTTAGGTCACATGCAAGAAATGGGAATGAATGTCAAACACCTTGCCACTGTCACTCGGCCGCAAACATTGAGATACCTGATTTTTAAATTCTAGTAAATCCAAAACTCCTCTGAAATTCATGAAACTTGGCATGCTATCCTGGAGCGGCATCAACATGCCGTGGTAAATTTTTTGTCACATTTGGGGCAGGTTTGGGTATATGCTTCTCACAAACCAGAGTCTCTCACAACAAGCATGATGGTTTCAGTAGGGAACGCCCCAACTATGGGGGCAAAACGATATCAATTGCCTGTTATTGCTTTCAATTTTTTGTCTCATGTCAACATAGAACAACAGGAGTGTTATGTTATTTTTTGTGATTTTTCGGAGTTCGTTTGGACATTTTTATGCATTAAGTGAGTTTTCATTGAATTTATGTGCATAATTCAAATTTGAACTACATGCACATGCTTCAGTGCATATAAATTGGTTGAAAAATCAAATCTTTGTCCTTGGGTGCATGCTTAGGCAACATGCAAGAAATGGGAATGAATGTCAAACACCCTCCCACCGTCACTCGGCCGCAAACATTGAGATACCTGGTTTTTTCATTCTAGTAAATCCAAAACTCGTCTGAAATTCATGAAACTTGGCATGCTATCATGGAGCGGCACCAACATGCTGTGGTAAATTTTTTGTCCCATTGGGGGCTGGTTTGGGTATATGCTTCTCATAATCCAGAGCTTCTCACAACAAGCATGATGGTTTCGGTAGGGAACGACCCAACTTTGAGGGCGAAAAAATATCCATTGCCTCTTATTGCTTTCAAAAATTTTCTCGTGTCAACATAGAACAACAGGAGTGTTCTGTTATATTTTGTGATTTTTTGGGGTTCGTTTGGACATTTTTATGCATTAAGTGAGTTTTCAATGCATTTATGTGCATAATTCAAATTTGAACTACATGCACATGCTCCAGTGCATATAAATTGGTTGAAAAATCAAATATTTGTCCTTGGGTGCATGCTTAGGTCCCATGCAAGAAATGGGAATGAATGTCAAACACCCTGCCACCATCACTCGGCTGCAAACATCGAGATACCTGATTTTTAAATTCTAGTAAATCCAAAACTTGTCTGAAATTCATGAAACTTGGCATGCTATCATGTAGCGGCATCGACATGCCATGGTAAATTTTTTGTCCCATTTGGGGTAGGTTTGGGTATATGCTTATCACAATCCATAGCTTCTCACAACAAGCATGGTGGTTTCGGTAGGGAACACCCCAACATTGGGGGCGAAACGATACCCATTGCCTCTTATTGCTTTCAAATTTTTCTCATGCCAACTTAGAACAACAGGAGTGTTGTGTTATTTTTTGTGATTTCAGGGTTCATTTGGACATTTTTATGCATTAAGTGAGTTTTCAATGCATTTATGTGCATAATTCAGATTTGAACTACATGCACATGCTTTAGTGCATATAAATTGGTTGAAAAATCAAATCATTGTCCTTGGGTGCATGCTTAGGTCCCATGCAAGAAATGGGAATGAATGTCAAACACCCTGCCACCGTCACTCGGCCGCAAACATTGAGATACCTGGTCTATAAATTCTAGTAAATCCAAAACTCATGTGAAATTCATCAAACTTGGCATGCTATAATGGAGCGGCATCAACATGTCGTGGTAAATTTTTTGTCCCATTTGGGGCAGGTTTGGGTATATGCTTCTCACAATCCAGAGCTTCTCACAACAAGCATGATAGTTTTGGTAGGGAACTCCCCAACCTTGGTGGCAAAATAATATCCATTGCCTCTTATTGCTTTCAAATTTTTTTCTCGTGTCAACATAGAAAAAGAGGAGTGTTGTGTTATTTTTTGTGATTTTTCGGGGTTCGTTTGGACATTTTTTGCATTAAGTGACTCTTCAATGCATTGATATGCATAATTCAAATTTGAACTACATGCACATGCCCCAGTGCATATAAATTGGTAAAAAAATCAAATGTTTGTCCTTGGGTGCATGCTTAGGTCCCATGCAAGAAATGGGAATGAATGTCAAACACCCTGCCACCGTCACTCGGCCGCAAACATTGAGATACCTGGTTTTTAAATTCTAGTAAATCCAAAACTCGTCTGGAATTCATGAAACTTGGCATGCTATCATGTAGCGGCATCAACATGCCATGGTAAATTTTTTGTCCCATTTGGGGCAGGTTTGGGTATATGCTTCTCACAATCCAGAGCTTCTCACAACAAGCATGATGGTTTCGGTAGGGAACGCCCCACCTTTGGGGACGAAAGGATATCCATTGCCTCTTATTTCTTTCAAAAAAATTCTCATGTCAACATAGAACAGCAAGAGTGATGTGTTATTTTTTGTTATTTTTTGGGGTTCGTTTGGACATTTTTATGCATTAAGTTAGTTTTCAATGCATTTATGTGCATAATTCAAATTTGAACTACATGCACATGCTCTAGTGCATATAAATTGGTTGAAAAATCAAATCTTTGTCCTTGGGTGCATGCATAGGTCCCATGCAAGATATGGGAATGAATGTCAAACACCCTGCCACCGTCACTTGGCTGCAAACATTGAGATACCTAGTTTTTAAATTCTAGTAAATCCAAAAATCGTCTAAAATTCATGAAACTTGGCATGCTATCATGGAGCGGCATCAACATGTTGTGGTAAATTTTTTGTCCCATTAGGGGCAGGTTTGGGTATATGCTTCTCACAATCGAGAGCTCCTCACAACAAGCATGATGGTTTGAGATAGAACACCCGTATGCAGAGTGAGAGTAGGATTTTTGCATCTCTTCAACACAAACGGTTCTTTTGGATGACCCGTGTGAACCACTTACAAACAATTTGGTGCGATTTGCATCTGTCATATTGGGTATGTTGCCATTTGTCAAACTAGAATGATTGACATTTGTTGATCTAGTAACATTGCCATTTGCCAACTTTGTAACACTGTGATTTGTCAAAATATGAAACTAAAAATCACTAGCACTGTCTAATTTTTGCAACTAAAATTCAGTAGTTAAGCATAGATGGAGGCGAGGAGGCATGTTCAGCCAGGCGTGCAGCAGGTGGCGCAGTACTATTCGATTTGACAGCAGGCGGCACAGTTCCCGATACGGCTTTAATGCAGACGAGGGAGAGGGTAGCTGTTCTCGAAATGTTGAACGACCAATGATGCATCCTCCTTCAATTATCATCATGTGAATGCATGAGGGAAGTAATGGGAGGACCGGGAAAAGAGGCAGCACGATGTGAATGCAATGCAGTTTGCACTCATATAAAGGCGCCCCTCCATTCCAATGCATCTACAACACCGTACGCACATAAGCATTTGCCTAAGCACCTACACTAATAAGCGCAAAAGTGCCCACTCCAGACCCATGGCGGCGATGTGCGCGAGCGGCCAGCGGCTGTGCCAGATGGTCCACGACGCCGGCCTGCGGCACGGTGATGACCCACAAGTATAGGGGGTCTATCATTGTCCTTTCGATAAGTAAGAGTGTCGAACCCAACGAGGAGCAGAAGGAAATGACAAGCGGTTTTCAGTAAGGTATTCTCTGCAAGCACTGGAATTATCGGTAATAGATAGTTTGTTGATAAGGTAATTTGTAACGGGTAACAAGTAACAAAAGTAAACAAGGTGCAGCAAGGTGGCCCAATCCTTTTTTTAGCAAAGGACAAGCCTGGACAAACTCTTATATAAAGGAAAGCGCTCCCGAGGACACATGGGAATTATCGTCAAGCTAGTTTGCATCACGCTCATATGATTAGCATTCTTTACTTTGATAATTTGATATGTGGGTGGACCGGTGCTTGGGTATTGCCCTTCCTTGGACAAGCATCCCACTTATGATTAACCCCTATTGCAAGCATCTGCAACTACAAAAGAAGTATTAAGGTAAACCTAACCATAGCATGAAACATATGGATCCAAATTAGCCCCTTACGAAGCAACGCATAAAGTAGGGTTTAAGCTTCTGTCACTCTAGCAACCCATCATCTACTTATTACTTCCCAATGCCTTCCCCTAGGCCCAAATAATGGTTAAGTGTCGTGTAGTCGACGTTCACATAACACCACTAGAGGAAAGCACTACAAAAAAATACACTTCCGTGATGATACGTGTTTGTCACAGTAGGTCGCATTTTTTGTCATGCATGTACATCCACGAGGATTTTATGACAGAATCGAGATAGTCATACCTGTGCTGTCGTAGAAGTGTTCCATGACATTACCAAAATTATCATCACGGGAGTGTCCACTTCCATGACGATAAATCGCACGTCACAAAAGTGCTTTCGTCAAGGGTGACCGACACGTGGCATCCACCGTAATGGAACGCCGTTAAGCTATCGGGTCGGATTTTGGATCCGACAACCCGTTAACAACCCTGACCAATGGGAAATTTCCACGTATAAAATTCTGATTGGCCGAAGGGAACACCTGTCAGCTCATCAGTGGGCCAGATGTCGCCCGTACATTGGAGGAGACATGCCTATGATACGTCGACACGTGGCTGGGCCCAACAGAGGCCCATATAGGTTAAAATGGTCGGCCCAGTCAAAGGCCCGTAGAACTTAATCAGGTACTAGTGGGCTAGCCCAATAACGGCTTGCTTAATAAAGGCCCATTTATGGCCCGAAGCCAGATCTGGCCCGTTAATTGTTCGCCCAATATTTGGGCCCATTTGCGGCCTGAAGCCAGATCTAGCCCGTTAATTGTTCATCGAATATTTGGGCCCAACTACAGCCCAGTGGCTTTTGGCCTGTTAGAGGTCTGATGTAGACATGGGCCCATTTCAGCCCGGTGGGACTTTCAGCCTTGGAATGGCCCGCGCTGCCCATGGGCCATATATGGTCTGACGGGACATCGGGCCCACTAACGGCCCATGCTAAAGGTGGCAACAGTTAAGCCCAACGTGACTTTGGGCCTATTAAAGGCCTGTCGCTAATTCGGCCCGTTGATGTCTGTGCTAAGCTTTCGGCCTCTTAAAGGCCCATGATATCAGTGGGCCAACTAAGGCCCGAGATATGTTTCGGCCTGGTAACGACCCAAAACGGCCCGGTCTACATTTCGGCCTGCTGAAGGCCCGTCGACGACTAGTGAAAATTGAGGCCCAACATGCATTTTGGCCTGCTAAAGGCCCGTGGTTTCATCTCGGCCGTAACAGGCCAGTATAATATTCAGCCTGTTAATGGCCCAACGCTAATTGGGCCAAACTAAGCGCTGGGTCGAAAAAAGGCCCAACTAAAATATAGGCCGGTGTAAGTTTGGGCCTGGCACAATGTGTGAAGGCCCCAATCATTCGGGCCCAAGAAAGACGCAGGCCGGCCCAATTGTGGCCCGCTAAAAACCTGGCCCATTAGAGTCAAATGTTTCGGTCCGGTCGACTACATCTGATTTTTTTTAGATAGCGAATGATGGCAGTAACTAGTAGGAATTAAGAACAAACCTACTCTATACAATAAAGAAATTATGGCATAGTAACTAAGAATAAACCTACACTATACAGTAAAGGATTTAAGGTATATTACATCCACTGGGCATCGAAGTTCGCCACCAGTGATCATAAAGCGCAACGAAGAAGCAGATTACAAAAACTGGGCACCATTGCAGCGTAACAAAATAATACTGAACCTAGACCACTTCCAAGACAGTTCAAGAAAGGTTAGCCTTGTGGGGGAACTGCCGCGCAAGCTGCTGAGTAAGGCTGTGAGACTGGCCTAGCATGTCGGTCATAGCTTCCAGGTGTAGCTGTTTAGCGATGAGGTTCTCATTGGTGTTCTCCGCAATCTTTCTTAGAGATAGGACTTCAAGTCCAAGTTGAGTTACAGAATGCCTTTCTGCTAGAACTTGGGACTGAAGAAGTCGAACTGATTCAGACAATGAATTATGTGAGCTTGTCTGACTGTTAGTCTCAAGTAACTTGAACACTGCATCAAGACAATACGTTGGGGTTGTCTTGCTATCTTCAAGATGTTTTGCCTTCTTTGCTGCAATATATGTTGGGTTTGTCTCACAGCCTTCAGCAGACTTGTGAATGCCATGAGGCATATCACCCTGAAATAAAGCAGAGAGATGACATGTTTTGCACGTGTATAAACAAAGATGATAACTGTTCTGTCAATTCTATCCAATTTCAAATTAGAAAATAAAGAGTAAGTTCAAAATATCAATAGCATAATTTGGCATTGTTCACAATGCGGGGAGCTTCACCACACTACTGGATTACCATGTCAACATAACAAGCATAGATGAAGGGCAAAGAAAATCATTGTATCTATTTTTGATAATGTGCATGGCATGGTGTTCATATCATCAGCCACATCAGTAAGATAAAACAGGAGATGACAAGGTGCAAACGTGGGCTGCTTCACCACACACTGGATTATAGATCCACAAAAACAAGCATACATATAGGGAGTATTAAGTAATGTGCATGGTATGAATAAGGAATTTGGTTTTACAAGTAAAACTTAGAACTTACAGTTCTTATGAACATGCATTTTGGTAGAAACAGCAAACTAAACAGCAGTAAACGATAGGGAGTATGAGCAAATTAAACAGCAGTTGAGGATAAAGGCTTTAGAAGGACTGACTTACATTAACAGTTAACACCGGCTTTATAATGCCCTTCTCCATGTCAAGGGAAGGATAACTCAAGAATTTCAGCACAGAATCTTCTTCATAAGCATTGCCTGTACTCTACATTTTGTAGAGAGTAGTTATAGATATGATAATACTGGAAGGAATAGAGGATAATGAAGATAAGATGCATATTGATGCTACATAATCAACTACTAATCCCTGGAAGTACAAGCGTTACAGGACAAAATGTACTGACAAGAGCAGTGGGCTACACTTCTGCACTAGCATTGTCTGTGTATTCTACTTGTTGGTAAGATTAAATATAGATCTGATCTTTTTTAGTAAATGGTGGGCGAGGGAGATAAGATGCAGAATGCTACAAAATGAACCAATCCCTCTTCCCATAATACAAGAGTGTTTTGAACACTGGTGTACTGTACAAAACGTTCTTATATTATGGGATGGAGGGAGTAATTGTTAATGTAAGTACAGTGATAGACCAAGGACTGCAGAGCTAAACCTCTTCAAAAGCAGTGGGTTTATTCTAAATTTATGTAAGAGTCCATACGGATCTTATAATGTCCACCAAATGGACGATTACGAGGCTAACATGTGCAGTGATGCTACATAATCAAACAGCTATGAAAGTAAGTATGGTCATACAAGGCAAGAGGTACTCACAAGAGCAATGCAGTGTGCAGTATAGTTGCGAGATTATGTGGTCCCTTGAGAACGAATGTTCTTCTGCTAATAGTTTC
This sequence comes from Triticum dicoccoides, assembly GCF_002162155.2. Classification (NCBI taxonomy): domain Eukaryota; kingdom Viridiplantae; phylum Streptophyta; class Magnoliopsida; order Poales; family Poaceae; genus Triticum; species Triticum dicoccoides. Next base: position 63,664,260 of record NC_041382.1, on the reverse strand, counting down.
CGTACAAGTGAGACATTAAGGCAAATGCAGAAATGTAGTTCAAATTGTGATGTGATATCATAGACAGTACCTTACGCTGCAACCGAGACCAATGTGTAACAAGATTATTCTAGTCACTGTTGGATAAATGTAGCACCGGAGACTTTACAGAAATTTGTTCAGAGGCTTGCCATCGAAGTGCGCTTGCCTCAATTAGGAACGATACTTCATCAATGAGTGCTTCAAAAGTGCAACCAACCCTTGCTCGTCATCTAGTTTGCTCCTCGTCTATTTAAAAGAATGAAATCTTGTGTCTTCTGTCAGTAGAAACATATGCAGTAATGACCATGAATAACATTAGTACATTACTTACGTGTAAGTTGCGGAGGAAGACTGGAAATTGTTCTGTGTCTGTGGTATAATCTTTTCATGAAGGAAAGATGCGCACAAAGTTCCTGACAACAACATAAGATTCATCTTCTAAACTGGGAAGAAATGGAACAGGGGTTCTATTTGCTGCAATTGGGGCTCTCTCTGGTTCGAAAAGGGATTTGGCAACTGGATTTGGTGTACTCTTTGCTGGAATGGTGGTTTTGCGTTGTACAGCTGGTGCTATGTCAACTGGCATAATCATACTGTTTGCTGCAGTTGGGGTCTGCTGAGTTGGGGCATCAGAAATGACCAGTGTAGTAGGGCTAGAGTCTGCTAGAGTTGGGGTATTTTGTGGGTCAGGTGATATTGCAACTACACCTAATGGGCTATTTGATTTATCAGGTGCCACTACCTTTTCCAAATACTTTGCTTGTGCTCCTCCATGATCAGCAATCGCCCTCTTCCTTTTGAACGTCTGATACACAAGAATAGCATTTGAATGGATAAATATGGTATGATGACAGATGGAATATGTACTAAAAATGGATAGGCAGGGCGTATTCACATACACAATGTGTAAACTGTGCTAATGGCAGTTCAACAAAGTAGAAGCAATGCAAAGCATCAGTTGCAAGATATGTGCGAGCAATGTAACCTTGGAAACTCAGAGCAAGTACCTTGATGGGTGAATAAGATAGGGCATCTTCCTCTGACTCCTCCACTAGGGAGCTACATTGACTTAGGTCTCCCTCTAGCTCAGAATCACTGTTAGGATCATATTCTGAGCATGAATCTGTAGTGCAGAGCGTTTGCATTGCATTGCATCCAGACTTGATTTCAGTCCCTTAATGCCAAGTTTGGCAACCATGGCATTGTTCTGCTTTATTCTTTTCATGCGCGCAAGCTCATAATCATTATGATGCTGTTTAGAATCTGAGATTCATGAAAACATAAAAAGTAGTTAGATTATCCATGGAATGCATTGCGGATTCAACTCGGAGAGTGTCTCCATATAAACCCCTGCATGTGCAAAGTTCACCTCCCCAACCATGCTGACCAGACCACACACAGAAATACAAAACCACTTATGTCTCTATAACAGGCAGGCACACATTTCAAAACTGAAGTAGGAACATTAGAATCATATGGAATTCGTATTTGAACAAATAAACTAAGCAATTATGAGTGGCGTAATGTTTAGCTTCAAGGGTGGAGTGTTGGTAGTGTGACACAAAGCAAGTAGGCAGATTGTATTCCATGTAAAAGATCGAACCCTATGTAAAAGCTGGAAATGACACTTTTTTTCTATACAATGCAGTGTTCGTTACCCACACATGATGGAAGAGATCACATAGAGAAATACTATTCACTCATGTCTACGGTTCCAGTATTTAGAAACAAGGGTGGTCCACCCTAAAAGAATATTCACAACAAATATGACAAGGCAAGCATATATGTAGTGAATCAATCATTTACTTGTGAGCTTACTAGGACAAGTATGCAGAATTGTAACTGCAGTAAGAGACCATCCAAAATCTGAATGAAGAAGTTTGTCTAGCACTTATTGTTTGCAACTAATCGACGTGAATAATTGGATATTATATCGAATAAGTAAGAAAGACAAGTAAAATTGTCAACAAACCTGGCTTGCAGTAGTAATCTGGGTCAATGTCACTACGACCAACAATCCAAAATGACTAGTTTCTGTTCCAAGGGCCGGAATTTTGAAAACCCTGTAAACTTTAGAGGTACTAAAGATTACCGAAATACATCTGAACCATTAAGTGTAGGTAGCACTGAGCACACAACAAACCCTAATGACAGTCCTGCATAATGAGTAATGAATCAATTAGAAAATGGGTGATGAGGAGTGGTTGCTGAGTGTTGAGGACGTATCTCAGGATAAATTGGGTTGGCTTGGTGGGTGCTGCACGCCTGAGCCCTGAACGGACTGGGAAGGTAGGCACGACAGCGCGCCCGGGCAGCGGTGATGCTATTGGGCGAGTGGCTCCTGGCCTCCTGTTAGTCTGGCGTCTCCTCCTAGAGTCATGCCGTCAGGGGATGGCAAGTCACCGGCGAGGCAGGCGGCTGGGGGCGAGTAGAGATCGGAAGCGCGCAGCAGAACAGAGGGGAATCGGGGCCTGGGATGACCCAAAATCCTAGGGTGGGCCAGCCCACCGTGGGCACCCTATAGAGATACACACCCGAGTGGCGAACATGCATTTTCGAAACTAATTTAGGAACATTTAGCTGACCAATTAAACAACTCTATTTTAATAATATCATATTTGTATTTGAACAACTAAGCTAGTTTAGCTTGATGGGTGGAGCAGTGTTATTATGACACGAAGCACGTATTCTGATCGTATAGTGATCAGAAAAGGGGGAAACTCTAAGCATATTTTTTTAGCAAAAGAGGGTTTCCCCTCCGATTACTATTAAAGAAACCACCACGGAACCAACATGATCAATTAAACCCTAAGCATGATCAATTAAAACCGTATTATGGCTTTGCCATGGCAGATTTGAAGCTGCAAACCGTAGAAATGATATTTAGCATCCATTGTTTGCTTCGAACTAAGAACTAAATTGTAAGATCTAAAAAGAAAGTAGAGTAACCAAGTTAAGATCTATGTTCTAGTTGATATCAAAAAGTTGAGGAGATATGAAGTACCACCTCTCTTGCGGCGCCGTGTAGGCATCGGGGGTGCGATGGTTGTCGGTGGCGTTGAAGCAGATCTGCGATAGTAGACGGGTGCATCAAGGGATAAGTCCCGTTGTGGTGGAAGAGAAGGTCGTGTGAGCAGCCCCGGCAAAGAGGACGACAGCGCTGATGAAGCAAGAGGACGCGATGCAAGGCTATTGGTCTGTCACCATGGATGAGAAATGTCCATCTCTAGCAGTGGACGACGCGGTCTTGGTAGGCGCTCCGGCATGGTGGAGGACGGTGGCGATGGATGTGGTGGAGGATGGCGGCGATGGATGGGGTGGCGGATGGAGGCTGGTGTGGGGATGGGGTGTTCTAGCGCGGATGGTGTATGAATGGGTAAATGGAGGGAGAGGTACGGAGAACCATGTTTTTGGGACGCGCCTGTCTGAAATATGGGAAAGTTACGAACTTAGCCCCCGTTTAAAATTTGGACGTCTCGTCGGTTGGGGATGGACGGTAATCTCGCATCTCGCCAATATTTGCCCAGAGCGATTTCGGGCAAGGAGAGGGTGGTTGGCGCCCACGGTTGGCGCCCAAGGTGTATGAACAGGGCTGACAGGTAGGGCGGTTGTGTCACGTCTGAGTGAAGTTACAAACCTGCCCCTATTAAAAATATTTGCCTACATTGATTTCGGCCGAGTAGAGTTTGTTTTGTCGCCCACCGTGTATGAATGGGGAATGGAGGGAGAAACAGAGGTCTTTCGGACGAGCTTGAATCAAATGAGTTTTCCCGCCCATGTTTGACGCCCACCGTGTCAGAATAGGCTCATAGGCGGTCGTGTCATGTCTAATTGAAGTTACTAACCTACCCCTATTTAGAGCAGTGGAAATCGGGCCGATGGATTGTCCGTGTAATGGGTAGACAGTAATTTCAATCTCCCAAACACTTGGCTTTGGGCAGCCGACGTGGGAGTGGACATTTTGCTACTTCTTTCGAATTTTGGGACAATAAGCATCCACGTTTACCCTGGCAACTAAATTCGAATCCATTTTGTATTCCTATATGAATCTTTATAAATCATTCTATGTGTTTTTATATATCTTCAAAAGGACGACAAAGATGTATTCCATTGTCATATAGGAATATGGTTTACAAATGCCGATACTCAAATTCAGAAACTAGAATCCAGTTTAAGGTGAATTCGAATATTTGGAACACTTCATGTCCAACTCAAATGTCTCACGCAACATAATGTGTACTCCCATTTAGATATGTACACAAGCGATGTATCAAGATTCAAATACCGAGTCAATCAACCAAGAATGTACAGAACTAACAGACATATAAACACTTATAGAGTATATGGATCAATAATATCAACTAACATACATAAGCCAGGCCGCTGTACTTTTTTTGGCTAGAACAACATCCTTTTTTTAGCCAGCATCTTGGCCCTTTTCAATGCGTGCCACTTATGGTCCATCTATACTACTACTATTGCTGAATGCACATTCAGTCCGATAGGCATATTTGTAGGTCTGGCACAGCAATCCATCTGAAATGTCTCCGAGTCTTATCAATTAATAGAGACTTGTGCTCAAATAAAATTACAAACCAAAAAACAAAGAACAATTATTACATGATCTCTAAAACAAATGGTTTGATTGATTACATGAACAGACAACACAAAGGTTATTCAACTATGGAAAGAAAATTTCACCTATGATTTACCAAGTAGGAATTTAATTTCCTTTTTTCCTTCAGGACCTTAACAATCTGGTCAGTCTTAGCTTGCTTCGTTTTGAAAACCACCAAATATTTAATGGTTTTCTTGAGTACTGCTTGTGATTGTGTTGTTTGGTTCCTCAACATGTCAACTTCATCTCTAAGTGCAGAAGCAGAATCTCTCTCTACCACTAGTTTAGCCTCTAGAGCATCAGCAGTTGGCAATTCATAATGCACGATTAGGCCGGTGCCACTGCTGTGGGATGATGCAACGTCCATGGGGACCTCGCTCTTTGATCTTGGGCTAACCTGTTTTGCCATTAAAGTTCCGATTGGAATCAGAAAAGTTGAAGTTAGCAAAACATCTCAACTGGGAGTTATAATAGCAAACCAGTTAAACAAACAAGGAATTAAAGAGTTTCAATTGGATGCTGAAAAGTAGTTATTAACAACATTGTAACCCGCTGTTGCAGCAGCAAAGCAGTTAAACAAACAAGTAGATATTTGAGTTAAGGCAAACAGGTAATTCTTAACAGTAAGTATCAAACACATAGATAGGCGCGGTATATAATATGATTAACAGGCTGTGCCATTATGTAACCAGTAGCAAACTAAATTAAGCCAAGCAACGTAATTGAATTTTTTTGCAATAAGTGGCTAACTAAAATTCTGAGAAGCGGGTAACTGAACTTACGCTAGTTCTTTGTACAGGCACACTGCAACTTCTTTTTCGCTTACAAGGTTGTATGAAGGAGTCCATGGCATCAATTGCTTGGATACGCAGTCCCAATACTTCTTTCCTCCCACACTGCATGGGTAAGTTGAATGGTTAATCTGGTAAGATGGTGCATCCTTGATATGTTATATGAGGACGTGTAGTTAGACTAGTTGTAGCCAAACACATTACACTAGCTTTTACTGTATATTTCATGCGATTACTTTTGGCATATCGAGATCTAAGCAATCTACAATAGGATGAAAAGACTAGCATCCTTCACATTATTCGAGAACTCAGTTCATAGAAACAAGCAATTCAACAATTCTGTGGGTAAATCAAAAGCGCCACTGGAATATTTTTCACTATCTAATCATACACGCAAAAAGGGGCGACGCCACCATAGGGGCTGGTATGGGCGGCCGCCTCAGGTGGCTGGAAAGTGTGCACCTAGTTTGAGTCGTCTAGGTTGGCCCATGCTAGTTTTGTTTGTCCCAAGACACGAGCATGCAATGTAAAAAATGAAGGAAAATGTTTCAATTTGGATGGGCCAATAACATAAGTGCAAGGTAGGCCCTATAGCAGGCTCGCGGCCCAAACGAGTGCCTCCCATATCGATCGACAGTAGGAAAAATCCCAATTCATTTGCTCCAGCCTCCAGTCTGGTTCGCTCCTAACCTAGCCGCTGCTGGACAGATCGACACAACACTTCCTCGCGCCCTCAGAGGGCGGTCGCCGGGCTTCAAGCGAACAGAAGGACAAGAAGATGAATATCCAACCCTGGGTGTAGCCTGCGTGGGAGGCAGCGGCGGCAGCACTGGCATGGCATCGAGCTTGCGCAAACGGACAGTCGCAACTTGCAAGAGTAGCATGCACAACGAGCAGGTACATCACATCCCTGATTATATCTAATTCAACTCTTCAATTTCTGGCCAATAGTTAAACCTGACGGTGTTGTAAAACTGCTTGTATGTAGGGAATCTATGAGAAAATGAAACCAATTTCTACTTATTTTATAACTCCCCCAATCAATACTGAACTGACTGAATCTAATGTATCTAATCAAGTTTCCGGTGCAAACATACAAGCTCATGTTGTTCTTGAGCCTGAAGTGTCTAATGAACAGACTGCTAATGAAGGATTTGATGCAAACATTTTACATGCTCCTGGCGATGAACATATATTTTCTAATGAGGGATCTAATGCAAGCATTTTGCAAGCTCATTGAGGGATTTAGTGTCTAATGATGATCTACTATGTTGAGAGAGACAGAGATTTGCAGGCATTGATGACAAGCAAATTATAGTGCATTTTCATAGCTTGAGGAAACGTCGAGGCCATCTACCAGAAAGTCCTCGTATCATGACAACATAGAATAAATACTTTTCTAATCTGTTGTTTGAAACTATTGGTATACTTGTGCAGGATAGATATATTGATATGCAGTTTGCGCACTGGTTATACGTGCAATTACACTTTGATATTTTCAGCCAGAGAACGAATAATTCAAGCAGGTACAGACCATGTTTGTAGTCCTTGTACACCATGTTGCATTTTGTGTTTTTTGGTGCTTGCATCATTTAGTGTTTATAATCTGAACTACTTTGGATCATTAGCTGGTTTTCAAAGTGCATGTAGCTTCACATTTCTCAAGTTATGTTGATTTCCGGAGTGCAAGTGCCTTTGTATTTTTTAAGTTAAATGTTTGCCCTGGTAACTTGAATTCGTGGATCAGCCACTGCACACAAATCATACACAAATGCGAGTACGAATTAAATGAAATGCAGGGACTTACGCTAGCTCGTTCTACAGGCTCACTTCAACTCTGCTTGTGCTTGGGATGTTCCATGTACAAGTCCATGTTACCACTTGCTTGGATGTGCAGGCCTTGTGCTCCTTGCATCCCCCTCTGCATTTTTGACATGGCGAATGGTTGATCAAATAAGAGGAATCGACCTTGATGTTGTACCGGAGGACAGATACTTACAAGGTTATACGGGTGTGCAGGATGTGTACCAGATCCCGTAGCGCCGTCATGCTTCGCTAAAAAATGGATTTGCTTGTTTTAGATGATATCTCCAGAAGAAATAAGAGTTAAACTCAGAGTTGCATGGGCGTGTAAGCTAAGAGAGCAGTGAAAGGATATCCAAACATCATCGGAACAGTGCACAAGGGAGCGATGTGTGGATACCTAGTTCGGGCCGGCGTTTGGGCATGCTCGCCTAGCTAGAGTGCAGGTCAATTCAGAGCCGTTGAGGGTGATGCGCTGGCATTGGCTGGCCATGCACGGATGCAGATCTTGAGTGGCAACGGAGCGCTACGATGCGGTGGACGAGATCGTTGGTGACGCCCCAACGGCCTCGGGGGGCGGAGGTGCGACGATGTGCTCGGTGAAGTAGCCCCGGTGAGCTGGGAGACGGCGTTGGTGAAGCGCACCTGATGCGGTGGAACTCACTGTCTGTGAGGCACGTCGGTTGCGGCGGCTGACGTTGTCGGTCTACCACCCGGTGCGGTGGACAAGGGCATAGATGAGGTAGCTCCGGTGTGGTGGTGAAGCGCGACCGTCGTCTTCATCGTTGTCGTCTGGCACAGAGGTGCGGAACGGTGGGGAAAGAGACGAGACGAGGGGCGATTCTAGGGTTGGCAGTGAATTAGGGATTTGAGCAATCTGGGCACGAAAGGGGACGATGGAGAAGAGAGATTTTGCAGGGCTGGAATTGGAGCCGCCAGATATTTCAATCCAAAACGTGGAAGCGCGAACTTATATTGTCGTCGTCCTTTTTGGGGGGGGAGGGGGTGGGTGGCTGGGTGCTATGCGTCCGTCCGACACACGCGAACACCCCGACAGGACTATGCTTCAGTGCCTTAAGGCACCTGTCTTTGTGTCCATGACATGTGGGCCCAACAGGTGGCTGGCCCACATGTGAGTGACCCAAAGGCAGTTGCCTTTAAGGCACCGAAGCAGTGTCCACCCCGACACGACCCTAGTCTGCCTGGTGCGCCTACATTTGAGAATGCAAACGAATCTTCTTTCATTTGCAAACGAATGTGTATGTATTACCATGCCCATGTTTTCCTTGCAATAATTAGTCATTCGAAACGAGATACTCCATCGGTTCACTTTTGTAAGTCGTTTCAGACAACTTAAAATGAACTGTTTTGCACATTGTCTGAAATGTCTTCAAGGTCTTATAAAAGTGAACAGAGGGAGTACTATAAATTAATTAATGAGGAGTTATTTGAAAAAAAATCGAAACGGTACCCATGCTAACGTGGATTAGAGTGTGTGTCACATAATTAGTTATTTGAATTAGAGTGTGTGTCGCATAGTTAGTTATTTGAATTAGAGTGTGTGTCGCATAGTTAGTTATTTGAATTAGAGTGTGTGTCACGTAGCGATCTCCAATTCTAACGTGGATTTCGCATTTCACTGTATCCATGCTACTTTTTTAATACAAATTCATATGTATATGATGAACACCATGGTAGTGAGAAAACTTTTGGATGGACTCAAACATATGATACCTACAAAATAGCACAACAAACTGAGTCAATGTCAACTTTTCGAAACTTAGTATGGAACGAATTCGAAATAATTACCCGTATGCCTGGTCCTCGGTTCAAATCTTACAATGTACACCGAATTGAAACATCTATATTAAGTCTCGTACTGTGTACATTCAAATGTTGTTTTTAGCCCCCCCCCCGCACAAACGCTACATACTTCCTGTATCGGTCAATCTTCCTCTCCTAACCACCTTAGGAAGTTATCAGTTTCCAACACACGTTCATTCTTTCTCTCCATGTTTCGATCTCTAAGTATCTCAACTACACAACCCCTTTTTCCACTCTGTTACCAAATGTATTTACCTCACACACCCGCCATTGCACCCCATGCCGAGCTCTCTCTCTCTCTCCCCCCTCTCCCTCTCACCCTCTCGCGCTAAATACATGCATTGCCTATCTAGCCCCCCAACCTCTCGTGCGCACGCACACATGTTGTATATCTAGGTCACTCCCTCGAGACTGTCTCACTCTTTCTTCCGCACGGCGGGCCACACTCGCTCAATCTCGCTCTCTTTATATGAGTCTCGTTTAACCTCGTTTTCTTTCAAACACAAATGATATATCTCCCTATTCGGGCCTCGATCGACACACTCTATACTCTCTCACGCAGATTGTCTATCTAGGTCAGTCCATCCAAGCCGCCGCCACTCTTTCGACCTCATGATGGGCCACGCTCACTCAATCTCTCTCTCTCTCCGTATGTCTCGATTGACCTTGCTCTTTCTCAGAAAAAAATGATATATCACCATGTTTGAGCCCATTTCGACCTATTCACATTGTATACTATCTCACGCACATCGTCTATCTAGGTCACTCTCTCCAACCTGTCTCACTCTTTCGATTGCATGGCAACCCAATGTGATCGGTTGACCTTGCTTCCTCCCACGCACAAAATATATCTACATGTCTGTGACTGGATTATCTCTCAAGCTCTATCTTACAGCCCTCACCCTTGCCAAAAAGCTCAATCGGACAATATCTCTCCAGAGCATATATATTTGTTCAATGAATATCGGACCACACTCACTTTGTCTCTCTATCTATATGTCTCTCGATTGACCTCACTTTCTGACACCGTATCTTCCAAGCATTGAAGCTACTACCTCTCCATCCCTCGCAAATCCGGAGCTATTTACATTGCGAGGGGCACTCCAACCTTGGATTAATTTGTGTAGGCATTTATTATGGTCGTTTTAGATTATATTTTCGTAGCATTCGGCCCACAACTACTCCACACACCATTGCAACCCACGCAACTCCCCTAGTTGATTTCCCTCTGGCTCGGTCATCACTCTCTCGCACGTCCTTTCTCGCCTTCAATGTCGCACCATGGTATTATTGAAAAAACTATGTTGTTCTCTTTAATTAATATAAATAAGCTACAAAACTACACACCGATAGTCCACTTGGAATGGAACAAATTTCGACCCACAAATTAAAGTGCTACAAACTACACACCGAGGGGCCCACATGTCATGAAAAAATTTGGACCCATAAACAACTTAAAAAATAAAGGACGAGGATCGAACAAGCGATCGGGCCTTCAAGCCGCATGTCAATAGGCAACATACGTAGAATAGCAATGTTTGTTGTACCCCCTTTGTTCACATAATGTTTTTATATTACCACAGCCTAATTAATGGATAACATGTAATATTATTTTTAGTACTATTCGCCTTCACTTATTGGTGGGTTCCATGTGTGCTCTCTCTCTCCTCCCCTTCTGCGTTTAGATGCATAGGCAAACAGGAAGAACTCGCGGGCGATGTTGCCGTTGACCATATCTGGACGCGTTCACAAGTCACGGCACCTGTTTCACGTGCTAGTGGCACTAGTCAGTGTGTACGTGCAATGCATGTTAATTTGGAAGTATATTAAGTGCATGCGGATATTAACTACTAGGATATTATTTGCGTCTTGTCATGTGATTAGCACTATTTTTGGCATGAAATTAACAGCACGCTAAACGTGTTGAGAGCTCGACATTGAAGCAGTCTAGGTCGTTGGATGACAAGGAATACATGTGCCTTGATGATGTTTTATATTTAATTTGATATGGCTCTAGCAGAACATTCAATCGATCAAACCATACATTTCGTTCAGTCTGACTCCGACTTTAAATTATACGACAATCGATATAAAACAAACGGAAATGATAAACGTTCGGATTTTAAGCTTGGCAATCCGAATGTTTTTCATGGCAAATTTAGATTACGCGGCGGTGGCGGGGGCGTCTCGCGGTGGGAAGCGGCTCCTCTGTCATGCTCTGTGTGTCGTCAGGCCACTGACCAACGGTGAAGGCGGCGTCTTGCGCCGTTGTTGGCGTACTCCTGGACGTTGTCCTAGCTTAAAGGAAGGCCAAAATGTTTTGGACTTCAGAGCAAGTCAACTGGCGGGAGGAGGCGACTGGTGTTGGTGCAAGGAAGCGGTCGACGGCGGCCATCCATGCCGCTGAGGGGGGCACTGGCGCCCGCGCGGGGACAGGCGCTGTCAATGGCGCGGCGGAGACATTCGTGTGCACGGGCACCGGCACGGGCGCGCACGTTAGTGCACGCGCAGGCGCATGCGCTGGCAGGTGCACGGGCACCGACATGGGCGTGCGCGTCAGTGCACGTGCAGGAGCATGCGCTGGCAGGTGCACGGGCACGTGAAAGTCGGCGGGGACCTCGTGGAACCCCGTGGGATCAAGCTCGGCGACAATGTGCGGCTCCCAGCCCATCAATGCCACGGGGATGGGCGCAGGCACAGTCGGGGCGACGGGAGCCGGAACGGGAGCGGGGACAGGCACGACGTCTTCTCGCAAGGCCAGTTCAAGCTCGTCCCAAAACGCCTTATGTTCTTGAGACTCCGGTTGGGTGTCTTCCTCAGGAAATTGGAACACTAAGGGCAGACCATCGTGATGCGGCATGGCATACGTTTAGGTCAGGCTAGTTGGAGGTAGACGACGGGAGAATCGGAGAGGAAGAGAGAGGATTGTAGCGAAACAGGGTAATGCGGGGTTGATTTTAAACTACGGCACCAGCGACATTAAAAGTGGGAGCAGTTGGGACGACGGTGGGCGGCGGAGCCTGGTCAAAGGGCTTGCCTCCCGGTGAGCCAGCACAGCGGTCTGCTCGCACGCCTCCCTGACAGCCGGCGTAGCGGTCTGCTCGCACGCCCCCCGTCGACTCACACGCTTGCTCGGACGGCACCTGCCGATGAGAAGCGGGGACTCGTGGCGGCACTTAAACGCCCACGGTTTCAATAGTGAAAGCGTTCGCCTTAACATGACAGGTCTTTGTTCCAAAATACCTTGGCTCTTCATTTGTGCAACTTGTCATAAGCAGCTTGTCTCAAATTGAAGAAAAAACTTACGAAGTAATATTTGTTCCATATCACGTGACCATGCTTAGTTTCAAGAATTTATGCTCACTTTTGGATTTTCTAAAATTTAAGATCTAGGATTCGAAACAATATCATAACCTGCATCATGCATTAAATTTTCAAGCCGTACATCTGTCCTGTTGTATTTCTTAAGAAAGGATTTGGTCAAACATTTTGCTTAGTTAGACTTCAGACAAGTTATATATGCAAAGTAAAAGGATAATCCCTCCGTACTAGTGCATTGCCTGATATATTAACTCAAGTACTAGGAACGAACAAATGGGCTCAATTATGTGCTCATCCTGGTGTAGTAGTAGTAGTAGTACTAGGCAATGCAGTTGACGGTTGACCTTGACGAGCGGCGACCGAGGGAATTGAACCGTGCTCGGCACGGTAGGTAACGTTGTCTAGTTACTAAAGCATCCCTCCGTTGTTCATCGGTAGTCATTATGGACCGGGGACATGAGGGGAATTTCCTAGGGATGGAATTCTGGCCGCCAGATATTTTGACTTGAAACGCTGAGGCTCGACTGGTTGGGGTTGCCTAATGTGCGTACCATGCATGCCACCGAAGGACACGAGCCCGGTTTTTTTAGGATCAACATGAGCCAAGGTCTGGCTGGTACGCCGTTGGGTCCTACCATTCAAGAATACGAAAGGAACCTTTTAAATTGTCAAACGAATCTATGTGTATTACAATACCCGTATTTTCCATGCAAATACTAATCTCAACATGGTAATTGATTTATGACGAGTTGTTGAATTAAAGTGAGTTTGTGATATAGTGATCTCAACGTGGATTTCACATTTCATGATATCCCTAGTAAGTTTTCCAATGCAAATTCAAATTTAAAAGATGAACAATATGGAGGTGAGAAAACTTTGTATGTATCAAGCATATGACCACACACACACACACACAGAGAGACACACACGCACGAACACAACAAAAATCCAATAAGTATAGTGCATCTATTTTTCCAAACCATGCATGTATGACACGAATTCAAAAATACTCCTTCCATTCCTAAATATTAGTCTTTTAGAGAGTTCAACAAGTGGCTACATACGGAGCAAAATGAGTGAATCTAGACTCTAAGATATGTCTATATACATCCGTATGTGCCAGTCCATTTGAAGCCTCTAAAAAGACTAATATTTAGGAACGAAGGGAGTAAAATGTAAGACATCCATGGTCCTCAGTTCAATATTTAAAATGAACATGAAACTGAAACATGAATATTAAGTCTAGTACTACAGTACATGCAAATGTTGTGTTTAGGCGGAGCTATTATTGTCGGGGTCAACCCCTCGACCTTAGATAAAATTGTGGAGCTCTGTTTAGGGTTGTTTAGATTATATTTGTCCCCACCCTCCCAACCACCGATTGGCTGTGCACCCCCCACACCTCCTCCCCGAGAGAATATCATGTGCCCCCATACATTAGATGCTATATGCCGATACGAGTTGCTTGGAGCTTGTAGATCTGAGATATAGCAGCTCACATGATGTGTCTTAATATTTTTGCAGAAAACCTTGATGAGTTTGAGAATTGCACACAATTTGTACAAAAACTACATAGATGCCCTTTGATCCCATATCCAACTGTTGGGGAACATAGTAATTTCAAAAATTTCCTACGCACACGCAAGATCATGGTGATGCATAGCAATGAGAGGGGAGAGTGTGTTCACGTACCCTCGTAGACCGAAAGCGGAAGCGTTAGCACAACGCGGTTGATGTAGTCGTACGTCTTCACGATCCGACCGATCCAAGTACCGAACACATGACACCTCCGAGTTCAGCACACGTTCAGCTCAATGACGTCCCTCGAACTCCGATCCAGCCGAGCTTTGAGGGAGAGTTCCGTCAGCACGACGGCGTCGTGATGATGATGATGTTCTACCGATGCAGGGCTTCACCTAAGCACTGCTATGATATTATCGAGGTGGACTATGGTGGAGGGGGGCACCGCACATGGCTAAGAGATCCAAGGGATCAATTGTTGTGTCTAGAGGTGCCCCCCTGCCCCCGTATATAAAGGAGCAAGGGGGAGGCGGCCGGCCTAGGAGGAGGGCGGGCCAAGGGGGGAGTCCTACTCCCACTGGGAGTAGGACTCCTCCTTCCCTTGTTGGAGTAGGAGAGAAGGAAAGATGGGGAGAGGAAGAAGGAAAAGGGGGCTGCACCCGTTGTCCAATTCGGACCAGAGGGGGGGTGTGCACCTCCTTCCTTTTGGCCTCTCTCCTTTATTCCTGTATGGCCCAATAAGGCCCATATACTCCACGGCGAATTCCCGTAACTCTCCGGTACTCCGATAAATACCCGAATCACTCGGTACCTTTCCGATGTCTGAATATAGTCGTCCAATATATTGATCTTTATGTCTCGACCATTTCGAGACTCCTCGTCATATCCCAGATCTCATCCGGGACTCCGAACTACCTTCGGTACATCAAAACTCATAATATAACTGTCATCGAAACTTTAAGCGTGCGGACCCTACGGGTTCGAGAACTATGTAGACATGACCGAGACATGTCTCCGGCCAATAACCAATAGCGGAACCTGGATGCTCATATTGGCTCCCACATATTCTACGAAGATCTTTATCGGTCAAACCGCATAACAACATACGTTGTTCCCTTTGTCATCGGTATGTTACTTGCCCGAGATTCGATCGTCGGTATCTCAATACCTAGTTCAATATCGTTACCGACAAGTCTCTTTACTTGTTCCGTAATACAACATTCCGCAACTAACTCATTAGTCACAATGCTTGCAAGGTTTATAGTGATGTGCATTACCGAGAGGGCCCAGAGATACCTCTCCGACAATCGGAGTGACAAATCCTAATCTTGAAATACGCCAACCCAACAAGTACCTTCGGAGACACCTGTAGAGCACCTTTGGTAGCACACAAAGTGTTCCTCCGGTAAACGGGAGTTGCATAATCTCATAGTCATAGGAACATGTATAAGTCATGAAGAAAGCAATAGCAGAATACTAAACGATCGTGTGCTAAGCTAACGGAATGGGTCAAGTCAATCACATCATTCTTCTAATGATGTGATCCCGTTAATCAAATGACAACTCATGTCTATGGTTAGGAAACTTAACCATCTTTGATTAACGAGCTAGTCAAGTAGAGGCATACTAGTGACACTATGTTTGTCTATGTATTCACACATGTATTATGTTTCCGGTTAATACAATTCTAGCATGAATAATAAACATTTATCATGAAATAAGGAAATAAATAATAACTTTATTATTGCCTCTAGGGCATATTTCCTTCAGTCTCCCACTTGCACTAGAGTTAATAATCTAGTTCACATCGTCATGTGATTTAACACCAATAGTTCACATCTTTATGTGATCAGTTCACATTGCTATGTGACTAACACCCAAAGGGTTTACTAAGGTGTGATCATGTTTTGCTTATGAGAGAAGTTTAGTCAATGGGTCTGCCACATTCAGATCCATATGTATTTTGCAAATTTCTATGTCTACAATGCTCTGCACGGAGCTACTTTAGCTAATTGCTCCCACTTTCAATATGTATCCAGATTAAGATTTGGAGTCATCTGGATCAGTGTCAAAGCTTGCATCGACGTAACCCTTTACGACGAACCTTTTTGTCACCTCCATAATCGAGAAACATATCCTTAATCCACTAAGGATAATTTTGACCGTTGTCCAGTGATCTACTCCTAGATCACTATTGTACTTCCTTGCTAAACACAGTGTAGGGTATACAATAGATCTGGCACACAGCATGGCATACTTTATAGAACCTATGGCTGAGGCATAGGGAATGACTTTCATTCTCTTTCTATCTTCTGCCGTGGTCGGGTTTTGAGTCTTACTCAATCTCACACCTTGTAACCCAGGCAAGAACTCTTTCTTTGACTGTTCCATTTTGAACTACTTCAAAATCTTGTCAAGGTATGTACTCATCGAAAAAACTTATCAAGCGGCTTGATCTATCTCTATAGATCTTTATGCTCAATATGCAAGCAGCTTCACTGAGGTATTTCTTTGAAAAAACTCCTTTCAAATACTCCTTTATGCTTTGCAGAATAATTCTACACTATTTCCGATCAACAATATGTCATTCACATAAACTTATCAGAAATGATGTAGTGCTCCCACTCACTTTGTTGTAAATACAGGCTTCACCGTAAGTCTGTATAAAACTATATGCTTTGATCAACTCATCAAAGCACATATTCCAACTCCGAGATGCTTGCACCAGTCCATAGAAGGATCGGTGGACTTGCATATTTTGTTAGCACCTTTAGGATTGACAAAACCTGCTGGTTGTATCATATACAACTCTTCTTTAATAAATCCATTAAGGAATGTAGTTTTGTTTATCCATTTGCCAGATTTCATAAAATGCGGCAATTGCCAACATGATTCAGACAGACTTAAGCATAGATATGAGTGAGAAACTCTCATCGCAGTCAACACCTTGAACTTGTCAAAAACCTTTTGGGACAATTCTAGCTTTCTAGATAGTAACACTACTATCATCGTCCGTCTTCCTCTTGAAGATCCATTTATTTTCTATGGCTTGCCGATCATCGAGCAAGTCAATCAAAGTCCACACTTTGTTCTCATACATGGATCCCATCTCAGATTTCATGGCCTCAAGCCATTTTGCGGAATCTGGGCTCACCATCGCTTCTTCATAGTTCATAAGTTCATCATGGTCAAGTAACATGACCTCCAGAACAGGATTACCATACCACTCTGGTGCGGAACGTACTCTAGTTGACCTATGAGGTTTGGTAGTAACTTGATCTGAAATTTCATGATCATCATCATTAACTTCCTCACTAATTGGTGTAGGCATCACTGGAACAGATTTCTGTGATGAACTACTTTCCAATTCGGGAGAAGGTACAATTACCTCATCAAGTTCTACTTTCCTCTTACTCACTTCTTTCGAGAGAAACTCCTTCTCTAGAAAGGATCCATTCTTGGCAACGAATTTCTTGCATTCGGATCTGTGATAGAAGGTGTACCCAACAAGTGTCCTTTGGGTATCCTATGAAGACACATTTCTCCGATTTGGGTTTGAGCTTATCAGGATGAAACTTTTTCACATAAGCATCGCAACCCCAAACTTTAAGAAACGACAACTTGGGTTTCTAGCCAAACCACAGTTCATAAGGTGTCGTCTCAAGGGATTTCGATGGTGCCCTATTTAACGTGAATGCAGCTGTCTCTAATGCATAACCCCAAAACTATAGTGGTAAATCGGTAAGAAACATCATATATTGCACTATATCCAATAAAGTACGGTTATGACGTTCGGACACACCATTACGTTGTGGTGTTCCAAATGGCTTGAGTTGCGAAACTATTCCGCATTGTTTCAAATGAAGACCAAACTCATAACTCAAATATTTTACCTCTGCGATCATATCGTAGAAACTTTTATTTTCTTGTTACGATGATTCTCCACTTCACTATGAAATTATTTGAACTTTTCAAATGTTTCAGACTTGTGTTTCATCAAGTAGATATACCCATATCTTCTCAAATCACCTGTGAAGGTCAGAAAATAACGATACTTGCCGCGAGCCTTTAACACTCATCGGGCCGCATACATCAGTATGTATTATTTCCAATAAGTCAGTTGCTCGCTCCATTGTTCCGGAGAACGGCGTTTTAGTCATCTAGCCCATGAGGCATGGTTCGCAAGCATCAAGTGATTCATAATCAAGTGATTCCAAAAATCCATCAGCATGGAGTTTCTTCACGCGCTTTACACCAATATGACCTAAATGGCAGTGCCACAAATATGTTGCACTATCATTATTAACTTTGCATCTTCTGGCATCAAATATTATGAATATGTGTATCACATGATCGAGATCCAACAAACCATTTTCATTGGGTGTATGACCATAGAAGGTTTTATTCATGCAAACAGAACAACAATTATTCTCTAACTTACATGAATAACCGTATTGCAATAAACATGATCAAATCATATTCATGCTCAACGCAAACACCAAATAACACTTATTTTGGTTCAACACTAATCCTGAAAGTATAGGGAGTGTGCAATGATTATCATATCAATCTTGGAACTACTTGCAACACACATCGTCACCTCACCCTCAACAAGTCTATGCTTATTCTGTAACTCCTGTTTCGAGTTACTAATTTTTAGCAACGAAACAAGTATCAAATACCCAGGGGCTACTATAAACACTAGTAAGATACACATCAATAACCTTTATATCAAATATAGCTTTGTTCACTTTGCCATCCTTCTTACCCACCAAATACTTGGGGCAGTTCCGCTTCCAGTGACCAGTCCTTTTGAAGTAGAAGCACTCAGTTTCAGGCTTGGGTCTAGCTTTGGGTTTCTTCATTGGAGCAGCAACTTGCTTGCTATTCTTCTTGAAGTTCCCTTTCTTTCCCTTTGCCCTTTTACTTGAAACTAGTGGTCTTGTCAACCATCAACACTTGATTCTTTTCTTGATTTCTACCTTTGCTGATTTCCGCATCGCGAAGTGCTTGGGAATTTTTCCATTATCCCTCGCATATTATAGTTCATCACAAAGTTCCACTAACTTGGTGATGGTGGCTAGAGAATTCTGTCAATCACTATTTTATCTGGAAGATTAACTCCCACTTGATTCAAGCGATTGTAGTACCCAGACAGTCTGAGCACATGCTCACTACTTGAGCTATTCTCCTTCATCTTTTAGCTATAGAACTTGTTGGAGACTTCATATCTCTCAACTCAGGTATTTGCTTGAAATATTAACTTCAACTCCTGGAACATCTCATATGGTCCATGACGTTCAAAACATCTTTGGAGTCACGATTCTAAGCCGTTAAGCATGGTGCACTAAACTATCAAGTAGTCATCATATTGAGCTAGCCAAACGTTCATAACATCTGCATCTGCTCCTGCAATAGGTCTGTCACCTAGCGGTGCATCAAGGACATAATTCTTCTGTGCAGCAATGAGGATAATCCTCAGATCACGGATCCAATCCGCATCATTGCTACTAACATTTTTCAACATAGTTTTTCTCTAGGAACATATCAAAAAATAAAAAAGGAAGCAACAATGCGAGCTATTGATCTACAACATAGATATGCTAATACTATCAGGACTAAGTTCATGATAAATTAAAGTTTAATTAATCATATTACTTAAGAACTCCCACTTAGATAGACATCCCTCTATTCCTCTAAGTGATCACGTGATCCAAATCAACTAAACCATGTCCGATCATCACGTGAGATGGAGTAGTTTCAATGGTGAACAACACTATGTTGATCATATCTACTATATGATTCACGCTCGACCTTTCGGTCTTCGTGTTCCGAGGCCATATCTGTTATATGCTAGGCTCGTCAAGTTTAACCTGAGTATTCCGCATGTGCAACTATTTTGCACCCGTTATATTTGAACGTAGAGCCTATCACACCCGATCATCACGTGGTGTCTCAGCACGAAGAACTTTCGCAACGATGCATACTCAGGGAGAACACTTATACCTTGATAATTTAGTGAGAGATCATCTTATAATGCTACCGTCAATCAAAGCAAGATAAGATGCATAAAAGATAAACAACACATGCAATCAATATAAGTGATATGATATGGCCATCATCATCTTGTGCTTGCGATCTCCATCTCCGAAGCACCGTCATGATCACCATCGTCACCGGCGCGACACCTTGGATCTCCATCGTAGCATCGTTGTCGTCTCGCCAATCTTATGTTTCTACGACTATCGCTACCGCTTAGTGATAAAGTAAAGCATTACAGGGCGATTGCATTACATACAATAAAGCGACAACCATATGGCTCCTGCCAGTTGCCGATAACTTGGTTACAAAACATGATCTTCTCATACAATAAAATATAGCATCACGTCTTGACCATATCACATCACAACATGCCCTGCAAAAACAAGTTAGACATCCTCTACTTTGTTGTTGCAAGTTTTATGTGGCTGCTACGGGCTTAGCAAGAACCGTTCTTACCTACGCATCAAAACCACAACGATAGTTTGTCAAGTTGGTGTTGTTTTAACCTTCGCAAGGACCGGGCGTAGCCACACTCGGTTCAACTAAAGTGAGAGAGACAGACACCCGCCAGCCACCTTTAAGCAACGAGTGCTCACAACGGTGAAACCAGTCTCGCGTAAGTGTACGCGTAATGTCGGTCCAGGCCACTTCATCTCACAATACCGCCGAACCAAAGTATAACATGCTGGTAAGCAGTATGACTTATATCGCCCACAACTCACTTGTGTTCTACTCATGCATATGACATCTACGCATAAAACCAGGCTCGTATGCCACTGTTGGGGAACGTAGTAATTTCAAAAATTTCCTACGCACACGCAAGATCATGGTGATGCATAGCAATGAGAGGGGAGAGTGTGTCCACGTACCCTCATAGACCGAAAGCGGAAGTGTTAGCACAACGCGGTTGATGTAGTCGTACGTCTTCACGATCCGACCGATCCAAGTACCGAACGCACGACACCTCTGAGTTCAGCACACGTTCAGCTCGATGACGTCCCTCGAACTCCGATCCAGCCAAGCTTTGAGGGAGAGTTCCGTCAGCACAACGGCGTGGTGACGATGATGATGTTCTACCGACGCAGGGCTTCGCCTAAGCACCGCTACGATATTATCGAGGTGGACTATGGTGGAGGGGGGCACCGCACACGGCTAAGAGATCCAAGGGATCAATTGTTGTGTCTAGAGGTGCCCCCTGCCCCCGTGTATAAAGGAGCAAGGGGGGAGGCGGCCGGCCTAGGAGGAGGGCGCGCCAAGGGGGTAGTCCTACTCCCACTGGGAGTAGGACTCCTCCTTCCCTTGTTGGAGTAGGAGAGAAGGAAAGATGGAGAGAGGAAGAAGGAAAAGGGGGCTGCACCCCTTGTACAATTCGGACCAGAGGGCGGGGGGTGAACGCCTCCTTTCTTTTGGCCTCTCTCCTTTATTCCCGTATGGCCCAATAAGGCCCATATACTCCCCGGCGAATTCCCGTAACTCTCCGGTACTCCGATAAATACCCGAATCACTCGGAACCTTTCCGATGTCCGAATATAGTCGTCCAATATATCGATCTTTACGTCTCGACCATTTTGAGACTCCTCGTCATATCCCCGATCTCATTCGGGACTCCGAACTACCTTCGGTACATCAAAACTCATAAACTCATAATATAACTATCATCGAAACATTAAGCGTGCGGACCCTACGGGTTCGAGAACTATGTAGACATGACCGAGATATGTCTCCGGCCAATAACCAATAGCGGAACCTGGATGCTCATATTGGCTCCCACATATTCTACGAAGATCTTTATCGGTCAAACCGCATAACAACATACGTTGTTCCCTTTGTCATCGGTATGTTACTTGCCCGAGATTCGATCATCGGTATCTCAATACCTAATTCAATCTCGTTACCGACAAGTCTCTTTACTCGTTCCATAATACAACATCTCGCAACTAACTCATTAGTCACAATGCTTGCGAGGCTTATAGTGATGTCCATTACCGAGAGGGCCCGGAGATACCTCTCCGACAATCGGAGTGACAAATCCTAATCTCGAAATACGCCAACCCAACAAGTACCTTCGGAGACACCTGTAGAGCACCTTTATAATCACCCAGTTACGTTGTGACGTTTGGTAGCACACAAAGTGTTCCTTCGGTAAACGGGAGTTGCATAATCTCATAGTCATAGGAACATGTATAAGTCATGAAGAAAGCAATAGCAGAATACTAAACGATCGTGTGCTAAGCTAATGGAATGGGTCAAGTCAATCACATCATTCTTCTAATGATGTGATCCTATTAATCAAATGACAACTCCTGTCTATGGTTAGGAAACTTAACCATCTTTGATTAACGAGCTAGTCAGGTAGAGGCATACTAGTGACACTATGTTTGTCTATGTATTCACACATGTATTATGTTTCCGGTTAATACAATTCTAGCATGAATAATAATCATTTAAAATGAAATAAGGAAATAAATAATAACTTTATTATTGCCTCTAGGTAATATTTTCTTCACCAACGACCTTGAAGCTCGTATCACCGTAGCATCTAAGATGAAGGAGGACATCATATTCTCCTGTATGTAAGAATATCATGTGCTACCACACCTTAGATGCTTTGGTGATACAAGCTCTTCGGAGGCTTTGGATTTGTGACCCAACACCACCTCGGTGGTTCGAATGGTTTTTTGCAGAAAAGCCCCAAAAGAGTTCGGCCACTGCTTACAAGCACAAAGACTGCTCAGATGCCATTGGATCTCAGATCAAACGACCTCCAAGCTCGTATCACCGTAGCATCCAAGCTGCGATAGTACCTTATGTTTTCTCACACGGGAGAGTATGAGGTGCTCCCGCACTGTAGATTCTATGGTGATACGATTTGACTGAGGTCTAATGACCCACAGTAGGAGGTTTGAATGTTTTTGCAATATACGGCTGATAGAGTTTGAGAAATGCACAGAAAGTACAAGTACTACGCATGTGCCATCTGATCACTGATCATATGACCTAGATGCTCATATCACCGTAGCGGGTAATTAAGCTACGGGGAGCACCTAACATGAACACCGGGGAGCCGTGGGATCGAAGATGCAGCGACACACACGAGGCCTGAATGTTTTATTTGCAAAAAAAACCTTTGGAGAGTTTGGAAATTGCCCATAATTACAAAGACTACTCCCAAGCCATTGGACACTACAAAAAAATACACTTCCGTGATGATACGTGTTTGTCACAGTAGGTCGCGTTTTCTGTCATGCATGTACATCCATGACGATTTTATGACAGAATCAAGATAGTCATACCTATGCTGTCGTAGAAGTGTTCCATGACATTACCAAAATTATCATCACGGAAGTGTCCACTTCCATGACGATAAATCGCGCATCACAGAAGTGCTTTCATCAAGGGTGACCGACATGTGGCATCCACCGTAATGGAACGTCGTTAAGCTATCGGGTCAGATTTTGGATCTGATAACCCGTTAACAGCCACGACCAATGCCGATTTTCCACGTGTAAAATTCTCATTGGCTGACGGATCCACGTGTCAGCTCCGCGTTGGCACAGGTGTCACTCATCCAATGGTCGAGATGGGCCTATGATATGTTGACACGTGGACCGGCCCAAAAGTGGCCCACAAAGTTTAAATGGGCCCGCCCAACCGAAGGCCCATAAGATTTAGAGGACCATAATGGGCCGGCCCAGCTAAAGGCCCACAAAATTTAGCGGACCATAATGGGTCGGCCCAGCTAAAGGCCCACACGATATTCCAGACCATAATGGGCTGGCCCAGCTAAAGGCCCACAAGATTTTGCGGACCACAATGGGCCGGCCCAGCTAAAGGCCCACAAGATTTTGCAGACCATAATGGGTCGGCCCAGCTAAATGCCCAACATTCTCTGTCAAATCGGCCAGTCAACGGCCTGTCCTAAACTTGTCATCAACGCGGCCCATGGTCACTTCTGGCCCATTAACAGTCCGCTAAGTAATTGGGCCGAATTACGGCCCGGTGTATTTCCGGCCTGTTAAAGGTCCGGCTTCATTTGGGCCCATTTACAGGCCATCAAAACTTTCGGCCCATAAACGACTGTGAAGGATTTGGGTCATATTCAGCCATGTCTGACATTCGGCCTATTAGAGGCCCACTATAGCTTTGGGCCACTTTCGGCCTGTTGTCATTTTCGGCCTGTTAACACTGGACGTAAACAATGGGCCATATGTGGCCCAACATCATATCGGGCCCATTAATGGCCCATATGTGGCCTGCTAAGTCCAGTGGGTTATTTGGCACAATCAGGGCCCAATCTCACTTTCAGTCTATTAAAGGCCCATGTTTTTTATGGGCTCAAGATATTTACACCTATAAACGGCCTATTTTTACTGAGGGCCCAAACTATGTTTAGGTCTGTTAAAGGCCCACTATGGGCACATGCCTACCAGAAAAATATGAAAGCTTATGTTGATTTAGGCCCAGATATTTTTAGTGGGCTACATGCCAATTTTGGCCCGTAATCGTTTTTAGCCCAATTGGAATGGGCCCGACGAATGTTGGCATGTTGGGCTCCTACGAAGCTTTCGGCCGAATACATTACTAAGATAAACCTACACTATACAAAAATAGTGTCGTAATTACTGCAGCCTGTGGCAGCATCATAAATTCCAACCATACAACAAAAGGCCTGTTGGCATAAAGTTTACAGTCCTTCCAGATAAAAGCACCATCAGATGTATAGAAGCACAGATCATTTGACCTGAGTGCTAATGTTTCAGGCTGTAGAATCTGATGGAGCAGCACGATCTCCACCTTTTTCCGCCATTGCTCTTGAACAACGAAGCGAATGTCTGATAGTCTGGTTTCAAAACCATTCATATCTTGACGACATTTCTCAACCACTATTCTTGTTTCTGAAACAATGTCCATTAGGGATTGGACTTGTGTCCGGAGCACAGATATATCACTCTGTCTAGCAGGAATATTTTGTTCAATAGGCGATTTGGACGAGGCTACCTTGACAACCAACCCAGAATTACACAGGAAGGTGCTTTTTGCATTGTTAGTGGAGAGATACTGACGCACTGCACCAAGAGGTGGCATTGTGCCTATAGTAGCCTCGTCACCTTCAGGTGGTTGTGGCTGTTCAATAATTTTTTCCATAGCTTCCTGAAAGTTTGAACTTGTAGATTAGTGTAACAGATAAGTTACTAATGAGACAAAAACAAACAAAGTAGGTTAAACATTTATACATAACTTATTTTGGTGAACTACTATAATACATTAGCATGTATTGTAGTTCCAACTACATAATAAACTCACTTTCGGAACATATGTCCATGTAGCATGCCTACTGTATTGTCTATTTCCTCACATTCGTTGACATCTAAGGATAAAGAGACATGGTTTAAAGTAGGATGAACATAGTATGACATCATTCATATCATGGGCAAACAGATATAAAACAAATAGGCTATTTTATCATTGTGTGCGCACGTGAACATAACAACTAGATTACAGATCAAGACCAAAAGAATATCCTTCATCTCTTTTAAACCATGTAAGTTGAAATGATACGTTAAGACAAAACTGTATAGAAGTCAACAGAGTAACTGACATTGGCTGCAAACCAAGTAGTTAAATTAACACATCATAGTACCAATCAGTTCAAGGCAGGAGGAGTAAGGACTTACAACAGTGGCTTGAACTGGTGTGCTCATGCCCTTCATCTTGCTGGTGTGCCAATCCTTGAAGATTTGCACTGCATTCGGTTCAGGTTCTTTTTGGTCCGCACAGGCTTTCCTCTGTATTTGGAACAAGTCAATATAGATACGATAATATGGCACACAAAAAAGAAGGAAGTAACAGCTATTTACAAGAGCCTCGCAGTGTGCAATATAGCTACGAGATCCTGTTGTCTGTTGGAATTTCACTTTAGAACGGTTGGTTTTGTTCTTCAAACAGTTAGCCTAGAAGAAGATACACTTGTAAGGCACATACATAAATACAAGTTCAATATGTGGTTTGATCAAATACATATAGCCTACCTGATACTTTGGATCAGACCAGTGTTTAACGAGGGCTGTCCAGTCTTCATCTGTAATATATTCCATTGGAGATGTTTGGGTGATTTCATTGTTAGCCTTGCTTTCAAAGTGATATTTTCTAAGGTGGTACCGATACTGTCGCAGAGCAGACTGAAAAACATGAGTGCATGCTTGTTTAGTTGCATCATCTTTCGGATCCAACTTGAACCTCATCTTTTGAAAAAAGAATGTGAGTCTTATTAGGAGGAAGCTAGAAAGTATGGGACAGAGCAAGACAATATTACTAATTGCGATGAATAACATTACTTACGGATAAATGGTCAAGGAAGGTGTTAAACTTGGTATTGTCTTTCTCATTCTTGTACTAGATCCACGTTGGGAGGATACGTGCATGACACCTAACGGCAACGGCTGCCTCTGATACTAACTTGGCTGACTCTGTAGCATCACGTGGCCTTTTTAAACCTACCTCAAAATGGATCTCCATTCTTCCTCCTTTAGATTTTGTTAATCTGTCAAGCATTATCCCTGATGTCTGTTTCCGCTTGCACGTGGTGCTAGTTCAACAACGAATATGGAAAGTGTTAGTGTACATCAAACTGTGAGAGTACATATAAAGGAGCATGCAACTGCAACTTGACTCGGTCAGGTACCGTCTTGGTGTTGATGCTCATGAGGTTCATCTGATCTTGCCAAGTCCTGTTGTGTCAGCAGTGCTTCGGAAGTAGTGTTAGGTGTGAAGGCAGCTTGGGAACTGGCCAGTTCCGGAGCAAACGAACGAGTAACTGGTTGAGATGCTGGTACAGTTGAAGCGGATGCTGCAGCTGGTGAAGCAGGTGATACTGTGTTTGTAGATTTAGCTGGTGGACTTGGACCTTTTACTGCACTATAAGTACCAGCAGAATCTCGACGGAAAAACCTTTTCCGTTTCACCGGACGAGTAACAGCACTCCCTACTATATTATTTTCCTTGCTCTTTTTTGACTTTGCCATGTCAAGCTGTACCCACAACAGAAAAGAATAAAATCACTCTTCAGAACTCATTGATGCATGATACAGACAAGCAATACTTTGATGTAAGAAAACCGTATGAGGATGGAATATGTAAGAAAAACAGGACGGCATGACATATTCACAGCTACGATGTGCAAACTAAGCAGAAGGATTTTCAAGAACATCGAAGTAATGCAAGCTAGACACCATATGAAAGATGCAACCAATATTACTCTGCAAAGTTAAAAGTGACTTGTCATAAGTGGCAATTCGAAAAATTAGAAGCAGTACAACGTAGAAATCAATGCAAGATGCAACCACTATCAAACTGCCATGTTAAAAGCGTCCAATCATGAGTGACTGATGCGGGATACACAACGGCAGTACTTTGATGTAAGAACATCGTATGATAGATAGATGCAGTGTATTCTAGACACATAAAGCCATGTCATATGCACATGTATAACGTATAAACTCAGCAGGTGCAATTTAATCAAAATAGAAGAAATACAGGCTAGACAACATATGCAACATGAAACCAATTATCACAATGTCAACTTAGAGCAAGCACCTGCGATGGTGGACTATGGGAGATGAACTCATCACGTAGACTTGGGACTTCAACTTCATTAGCAGTAGCAGTGGCAAATCTAGAGAGTCTCTGTTTGCGTCGGTGCGGAGGACCACCAACATACCCTAACTTACTCTTTTCCTTCCTATTTTCTGATATTGCCTTATGAAGTCAAAACCACAAGAAGATGAATAAAATTAGCTCTGCATAACTGGTTGATGCATGATACAGACGAACACTATTTTGATGTAAGGCAAGCGCAAGATAGGAGGATGGAATATATACATAAAAAGACAGGGTTTCATATTCACACGTACAATAGGAGGATGGAATATGTATGAAAAAATAGTAAGCGGAAGGCATTTCAACAAAATTAGAAGAAATGGAATCTAGGCACCATATGAACATGCAACCAATATCACTCTATTAGGTAAAAAGTGTCTCGTCATAAGTGCCATTTCAAGAAATTAGAAGCAGTACAAGCTAGAAGACAATGCAAGATGCAACCTACATCACAGTCCCAAGTTAAATGTGTCTTATGGGTAAGTGATCATTGCAGGTATAAGTTGTAAGCTACACAGATGCAATTCAACATAATCAGAAGCAATACAAACTAGACATCATACGGAAAACGCAACCACGTATAACAGTTCCAAGTAAGAGCAAGCACCTGTGATGGTGGAGTAGGGGAGATGTGCTCATCATGTACACGTATGTTCTAGAAATAGGAACACGTGTCATATTCACAGGCATTATGTGTAAAGTAAGCAGATGCAATTCAAGTTAGAAGCAATACAAGCTAGACATCATACGCAACATGCAACCACATATAATAGTGTCATGTTAGAGCAAGCACCTGTGATGGTGGAGTAGGGGAGATGTGTTCATCATCTACACAGCTACGTTGACTGTCCAGCCTTGTGTTGTCTTGTGAATCTTGTTGGAGGATGGCGGAGTAGAATCTGTAGAGACCCCCTGTTTGAGTTGCTCCGAAGGACCACCATCAACCACTACCGGACTAATTTCCTTCAGCTGTAATGATTTTGCATTGTGAAGTCAAACCGGTGAGAAAAAGGAATAAAATTCGCTCTTCAGAACTCATTCATGCATGATACTGACGAACACTACTCGGATGAAAGGCAAACACATAATGCAAGGATGGAACATGTATGAAAAACAGGATGGTGTGACATATTCACACCTATGATGTGGTAACTAAGCAGAAGGCGTTTCAATAAATTAGAAGCACTGCAAGCTAGACACCATATGAAAGATGCAACCAATATCACTCTGCCAAGTTCAAACTGTATGGTGTTTCAACAAATTAGAAGCAGTACATGCTAGAAATCATATGCAAGACACAACCAATATCACAGTGGCGACTTAAAGGTGCCTTATCATAAGTGACTGATGCGGGATATGCAAGAATAGTAGTCTGATGTAGAAACAGGAACACTTGTCATATTCACAGGCATTATGTGTAAAGTAAGCAGATGCAATTCAACAAAGTTAGAAGCAATACAAGCTAGACATCATACGCAACATGCAACCACATATAATAGTGCCAAGTTAGAGCAAGCACCTGTTCTGGTGGAGTAGGGGAGATGTGCTCATCATCTACACAGCTACGTTGACTGTCTAGCCTTGCGTTGTCTTGCGAATCTTGTTGGGAGGATGGCGGAGTAGAATCTGTAGAGCACCTCCGTTTCAGTTGCTCGGAAGGACCACCATCATCCAATGCCTTGCCAATTTCCTTCAGCTTTATTAATTTTGCATTGTGAGGTCATACCGACAAGAAAAAGGAATATCATTCGCTCTTCAGAACTCATTCATGCATGATACTGACGAACACTACTCTGATGAAAGGCAAAGTCATGATACGAGGATGGAATATGTACGAAAAAATGGACGGCTTGACATATTCACACCTATGATGTGGTAACTAAGCAGAAGGCACTTCAACAAATTAGAAACACTACAAGACACCATATGGAAGGTGCAATCAATATCACTCTGCCAAGTTAAAACTGTCTCGTCATAGGTGGCATTCATCAAACTAGAAGCAATACATGCTAGAAATCATATTCAAGACGCAAACCAATATCACACTGCCAACTTAAAGGTGTCCCATCATAAGTGACTGATGCAGGATACACAAGAAGAGTAGTTTCATGTAAGAACATGGTGTGATAGACAGATATAGTATGTACCAAAAACAGGAAAGCATGTCATATTCACATGTATCATGTTTAAGCTAAGCAGATGCAGTTTACACTAATTAGGAGCAATACGAGCTAGACACCATATGCAACATGCAACCATATATCACACTGCCAAGTTAGAGCAAGCACATTGGATGGTGGAGTAGGGGAGCGGAGACTTGGACCTTGTAATGCACTATCAGTACAAGGAGAATCAGTACAGATGCTCTCTTTACGTTGCTGCAGAGGACCACCATCATCGCCTTCCTTACTCTTTTCCTTCCTATTTTTTGATTTTGCCTTGTCAAGTCAAACCCACAAGAAAAAGGAATAAAATTTGCTCTTCAGAACTCATTCATGCATGATACTAACGAACACTACTTTCATGTAAGGCAGCCGCATGATAGGAGGATGGAATATGTATGAAAAACAGGATGGCATGACATATTGACATGTATGATGTATAAAGTGTAAACTAAGCACAAGGTGCTTGAACTTGTTAGAATCGATGCAAGCTAGAAACCATATGAAAGATGAAACCAATATCACTCTGCCAAATTAAAAGGGTGCCCTAACAAATGTATTTGACCAAATTAGAAGCAATACATGGCAACAGACTAGAAATAATATGCAATATGCAACGAATAAAGGTGACTCATTGTAAGTGATTGATGCAGGATACAGAAGAGAGGTAGTTTCATGTAAGAACAAGGTTAACACATAGATGTAGTGTGTACCAAAAATAGGAAGGCATGTCATATTCACAGGTATAGTGTGTAAACTAAGCAGATGCAATTTACCCTAATTAGAAGCATTACAAGTTAGACACCGTATGCAACATGCAACCACATATCACACTGCGAAGTTAGAGCAAGCACTTGTGATGGTGGTGTAGGGGAAGTGCGGTCTTCAGGTATAGAGCTACGTTCAATATCTTCATTTAGGCTTGCTGTTTCTTGAGAATCATGTGGAGAGGATGAAATTGCATTCTTTATAAGAGTATTGCATCTCATATTAACCCACGCGCGTGACTGTCTCATCATAAGCGATAGACACAGGATACACAAGAACAGTAGTTTGATGTAAGAACATGGTGTGATAGGCAGATGTAGTATGTACCAAAAACAGGAAGGCGTGTCATATTCACATGTATAATGTGTAAGCTAAGGAGATGAAATTTAACAAATTAGGAGCTTTGATGAGGGATACACAAGAAAAGTAGTTTGATGTAAGAACATGGTTAATAGAAAGACGTAGTATGTACCAAAAACAGGAAGGCATGTCATATTCACAGGTATAATGTGTTAACTAAGCAGATGCAATTTACCCTAATTAGAAGCATTACAAGGTAGACACCATATGCAACATGCAACCACATATCACACTGCCAAGTAAGAGCAAGCACCTGCGATGGTGGTGTGGGGGAATTGCGGTGATCAACTAGAGAGCTACATTGACTATCTTCATTTAGCCTTGTTGTTTCTTGAGAATCATGTGGGGAGGATGACACTGCACTCTTTAAACGAGTAGGGCGTCTCACAGTAACCCACTCGGGTGACTGTCTCATCATAAGTGATTGACGAGGGATACAAAAGAGCATTAGTTTGATGTACGAACATGGTTAATAGACATATGTAGTATGTATCAAAAACAGGAAGGCATGTTATTATCAAAGGTATAATGTGTAAAGTAAGCAGATGCAATTTAACCAAATCGGAAGCAATACAAGCTAGACACCATATGCAACATGCAACCACATTTGACAGCGCAAAGTTAAATCAAGCACCTGGGATGGTTGTGTGTGGCAATTGAGATCATCAACTGTAGAGCTACGTTTACTGTCTCCAACAGCTGACACTGCACCCATTAGAGCGCTGAAACGCTTAGTGCTTATCTTCGAATTACACTGGAGCGACTTCTGTCTTTTGTTTTCTGCATTCATCAACACTGCGTCAGAGTCTGAAATACCCATGCATAAAAAAACAATAGTGTGAGTATGGGTGAAGTGTGTGCACAATTAATACAGTGTAAAGGTAGCAGATAGCAGGTCAGTGAGAAATAAATGACGGGAGACATATGATAGCTCTACAACATGCATGGCACACTAAATTACTACAGGATTCTATGAAAATAACAGTCGACTGAAAGCAAATAGGTTAGTCCATTTTTTCGGCACCGTCCGATGTACAAAGAACGGGCAGATCGCCTTCATCTACCTCCAGCCAGTCAGTGTTGACGATCTTCCTTGAAACGCTAGCGACCACCGACCCAGTATTCCTCCCCTGCCTGCGACCTCCCCTCGACCTCACCGCACCGCCGTGCTTGGCACCGCCCCCTCCCCCGGCCATCCATTCAAGCCCCGCCGACCTCCAGATCGGGCGCAAGCAGCTCCTGCGCCCCACACCCCTATGATAGACACCGATGCGCCGCTTCCCCGGGGAACAAGCGAACTAGATGCTCCACGCGCCTAAGCGGGTGCTGCTTCTTTTAATTGCGGTTCGACTGGCCCTGAATTGAAATCCAGGCGGGCTACTGACCTCTAGCAAAGGTGAAATAGTAAAAGGGAGGAAACCTTGTGCATTTAGTATCACGAAGAAGATGCAGTAAGAAGTGCTCAACTAGTTCCTTTCGTCGGATGAATACGGTGTGAGCGGATACGTAAGATTTGCACGAATAAGGGAAGAGGAGTACCTCTTTCTGCTGGCAGTGTTGTGTCCTCCTTCTGTTTTTCCGACGATCTTCTTGTTGTTTGCCGGAAACCAGAAGTTGTGGAGGATGGTGCAGCCTTGGACGAACCCATGGCCAAGTTGTTGAGTGTGGTGTGGTGGCCGTCTGTCGGCAGCGGGAAACCAGATCCGAGGCAGCGAACGACGGCGTAGCAGGAACAGCTCCGGTGCGGTGGACGGTTGTGACAGTGGAGCCGCAGCAGTGAGGTGCAGGACGGCGTGCTCGGAGTGGTTCTGGTATGGCGCACGTCGGCGTCAGCGTCGTGGAGGCAGCTCTGCCTTGGCTTCAGCTGCTAAGTCCTTGAGGGCGTTGCGGTTGCGGTTGCGTTGGATGACGACGTCAGGATACCGGCTCCAGCGTGATGGAGGAGGGCGGCGGTGGATTGGCCGCTATGGGGTGGAGGACGGAGGAGGCTGGGGTTTCGCGGCTGGTGGAGAGGGTGTTTTCGCGCCCATGGAGTATGAATGGGGAAACGGAGGGAGGTGGGGAACTAAGGGGGAACAATGTTTCGGTTTGAGACACGCTTGTTTGAAATTTGGGGAAAGTTACAAACTTTGCCCCCATCTGAAATTTCGGACATATTGCGGGTTGGGGGTAGGACAGTCATGTCAGGTGTCCCAAATGTGGGCGGGATAGATTTCGGCCGAGCGCATGGGTAGGCGCCCACGGCGTATGAATGCTTCTCGGAGGCGGTTGAGACTGGCGTCTTGGTAAAGTTACAAACCTACCCCGGTTTAGACCTTTGGACATCGGGCTGATAGGCTACACGCGCCAGAGTCAGGACAGTAATTTCCTACCACCAAAACATTAGTCTCACGCGGTTTCGGGTGACCAGAGGCCTATTTGGTGCTTCGTTCAATATTTGGGAGCAGAAGCATTAACGTTTTCGGTTCTCTTGAATTGAACTTTCAGGATTTGTCAAACTTCACAAATCTTAACTCTTGAAAATCCTAAAGCTACGATTATTTTGGAATGGAGGGGGTACATTTGAATATACATTGTACACGAGTATATATTAAAAAATATGCAACTTACCTTAGTTCATGCATGGTTCCAGATATAATCTCCTTGGTTGCAAAAAAAAGTTAGATATGTGTATGAATATATATAGCATGTTCAAACTCACAACAAAGATTGATGCCCCCTTTTACATCTGATTTACAAATGACATTATCTCGGGTTCAAATAGATGAATGCACTTCCTATGAATTCGAATCTTCGAAACCCCCTTTATGTTGAATTTGACATGTATTCTATTTCTTAGCTAGCAATTTGGAATGTATCCATGCAAGTGACAAATGTATAAAGTGCTTCACACTAACAACATGGAGTGCACTAATTAATGTTTATATATGAATTGCAAAAGCATCCATTGCCTGTATTTCAAACCGCTCTCACTCTATGGATCAATAATATGAAATAAACACATGCACATGCTAGAATTCAATAGAGTATGGGTGTCTGATAGACCGATTTTCGTCCATACGCAATTTGCAAAATTCATGATCTCATCCAATAATAATGCCATTTATATTTTAATTTAATGCATAGAACTGCCTTTTATACGTAGATGCACTATGCCTTGCCCCGTTCTCACAAACGCGTTATATATCTCTCTATCTAACGCATAAGTGCACACACGTTATATGCATCGGCATTTCTCTTTCACACATGCTCACAATCTCTCTCAGGGTGTCGGGGTGTCTCACGCACATGCTCTCTCTGTTTCTCTCTCTCTCTCTCTTTCTGACTACTATGTACCACTCTTTTCACTAATCTCAGTTGGAAAACACTATTTATCTCACATGCATATATACACATGCACGGTCTCTACTAGCCCTCAATATGCACATATATGTGCCTACGTGTCTCCCGCACGCACATTATCTTTAGGCCTCTCTCGCACACATTGCCCCCCCCCCCCGACACACCTCTCTCTTAGTAGTTGGCAGATATGATTTCATCATATCATTCGGTAGGATATCCCTGGCTGTTAGGCTGGATGGTAATACGAGGCAAAGTTTTACCCTAGTTTGGATCGGACCCTTGCAGTTGAAGAAAGAGCCTACTCCTGGTACTGTATATTAGTGATAGGGGTGTGTACAAAGTACGCGTGAATACCAGGCATTATGCGTGTGTGTATACTATCGACGAACTAGCTCCCAAGCTTGTATAACATACTAAGGGCCTAGGGTAACAAATCATATATAGTCAGCTTATCACTAGTGGGGATAGAGTCCTCCGAGACTCTGGTAGCTTCGTGTTGTACGCCGAGTCCTCCACATGGGTCTCCGTATAACACGTCTCGATCCAACCTATATGTGGCGCAGGATGGAACCGACCCATGAGTCTTCATGTTGACCCACCACAACTAGAAATGATGTGCCCACCACACCACACTCACAATCGGCCAGTAAGAAAATAAGCATATATAATAGTACAACGGTATGTAGCTCACGATACGTCTCCATATTTTGTTGATGACACTGACGGACTCTGCATTTGATGTGTGCTCCGTATTTTGTTGACGACACTTATGGTCATTGTATTTGAAGCGAAAGCACGATATGGTCACTGGACTTCAGAATAAGCTCATCACGGTCACCACATACATTTTGTCGTGCTAACCAACATGTGGTTGGATGGTTAGAGGACAGTGGTTTCTCGAGCCCACCAAGGTTAAAGTCTCGGTGCTCACATTTATCTTGTGTTAATTTCAGTATTTTCCGGCGATGTATGTTCAGTGGGAGGAGACGTTCCACTCGACTACGAGGCACCTATGGTGACTTCGTAAAATCTCAAGATCATATATGCTGGCCCACTCTCTCGAAGGTGCTCATAGGGGTAGGGTTAGCGTGTGTGCGCTTATAGCGGTGAGTGCTTGCGCGTATATATGAGCCCTTCTATTTGTACCGTGTTAAACAAATACATATCATGATTATACAGTCACTGGCTCACCCGTACAACTCCGTATTTCGTTGATGACACAATCAATTGACCAGTCAAACATTCCACGCGGCGCAACTAGTGTTGCACCATCGGGGCGCGTAACTGTGGGGCCCACCTGTCAGCCCGTATATGAAAGAAAGAAATGGTAGTTTGAGTCTGTACTGTGTTAATAAAATAGGAGTACATTTTAGGGTGATCATACGGTCATTGGCTCAGCATATAGCTTCGTAATTTGTTGATAACACGATCAATTGACTAGTCAAACGGTCCACATTCAGCAGCGCACATTACCATAGGGCCCACCCATCAGCGCGTATATGAAGGACAGAAATGGTAATAAATTAGTGGTCGGCAGGTATTCGAAGTCGTGAGACCTCTGGTTGGCAGTCACCGGCGGTTGGGGGGTGTTCATT
>NC_041382.1:63556889-63627815 GCF_002162155.2 Triticum dicoccoides | reverse complement strand
CGGGCCGGCCGCAGGCGGCGGGGGCTGGCGGTTCAGCCGGTTGTGGCTGGCGGCTCAGGGGGGTGGAGTTTGATGATAAACTGGAGGCCCTTGATTTCGTATCCAACGGCTGGAAAATCTAATGACCAGAGATAAAAAGTCAGTTAACTGACGTGTAGCCTCACCCCGCACGTACACATGCATGCACGCAAGACACGCACGCATGTAGGTGTGCAACACTGACACGTACACACGCACGCATGTTGGCATGCAACACTGACACGTACACATGCACTTACGAACACACGCACGTACGCACCCATGCATGCAACACTGAAACGTACCCTTGCACGCACGCAACACTCGCACGCCTGCATGCACACAGCACACGACGCAAGACACACGCTCAACCTATACGTGCATCCACCCTTTGTTAAGGACATGGATTGTTACGGGTATTAATCAATCTTATCTGTGATAAGAAGAACATTGATGTTTGCAGCGGTCTTTATGAATCACAACGTATCGAACGGGCTATCAACATAGTAGGCTTATCTACATGAAGAAGATGACATCACACTCAATGAACAATCATCGGTTTATGAAATGCCCGTTTCTGACCGCCCTGGCCCACCAAAGGTTCCTCTGCTGTGCGCAACCTACGTTGAGTCACTGACATGCAGGCCATGCACCCAAATAGCCCACATGTCAGTGGAAGAACAGCGCGGTGTCCTAGGTCAGAGTCGAGGGCGCCACTCGCGGCACGCCCGGCTGAACACGCCTTCGTGCCGCATTCAAACGCCTCCATGAAACCCGCCCGTGTGGAAGCCGAGAAACCCACTCTGAACACACGTCCGTTCATGACCGGGCCGGCATTAAACGCAACGCCGACTGAGCTCCTCCCGTCCGCCGTCTATTTAATCTCCTATTTAAATGAGGCCAAACGCCGGCCAAGAATCGCATACCTCCGCCGCTCCCCTATCTCCTCCACCATTTTGTGCACTCTTACAATGGCTTACGAAGAGTAGTTATTTCGCATCCAAGCCGGCTGGGTAGCCCGCCAGATACGAGCTATGAAGCTCGCTGATCCACCTCCCTCCCCTCGCCTGACGGAGCCAGTTGCCGCCCCAAGCCGGTGCGCGGTTCAGCAACTCGCCGCTCCAGGCCAGCTCGACAAGGAGCGGCGCACGCGCGTCGTTGCTGCCGTCCATGCTGCCGCCTCGTACCACGTCTCCCGTTTCTGTGGCCGAGACTCCCATGCTGGCGGCCGCACCATGCAAGCAGCGACAGAAGCCGGGTGCATGGAGAGCGACGAGTTGGTGGCCAGCGCCTCCGCGTCCGCCGCCATCATCGAGGAGAAGTCGAACACGGGAGGCCGCCGCCGCTTGGGTCCCATGAAGGCCACCGCGGAGGTGACTCCGGCGTACAAAGCTGGTGTCTTGCCAGATCCTTTTGTTGCTAGGACCTTCGTCGTCCCCGCATGGGCTCCACGGAAGAGGGAATCTTAGGATGAACTCGAGCTGGTGCTGGCCATGGTGAAGTAGTGGTCGGTGATGAACTCGAACCGGTGCAGACCACCATCATCTTCGGCACCAGCCAATGATATTAGTTGGGCACTGGGGAAGCGAGCCGTCCTTTGCGCTGAAGCATATACCTCCGGGGCTCCCGGCAGTCCGGTGATCGTGCTGCCGGACATGAGGAACACAAATTGATCGGCGGGCGACCATTTAGGCCAGGTACTATATACATGTGCTGTCCAGAACTAGCACCGCGTAGTTCATTTGAATGTAATGAAATATGTCATGTTTGTATGAAAATCCACTATTTTATATGATTTCCATCGTTTATATGAAATATCAGTTTGTCTACGTGTTTGCGTGAATTTCATCCGGTTGGTTGAGTTGTTGTCATAACGTGTGCGGCTACGGTTGGATGGCGTAATTTGCGGGTCGCCGTCGGTCTGCGGGCGGCTCGGGCGGCGTTGTGGGACAAAAAACACAGCTCGTGCGAGCTCGTCTCCAACGTGCGCGCTGGAGGATGCATGACAGCATGAGCACCCGAGCCATTGCTCGTTCATTGGTGGCAAAGGCACCGGTGGACAAAAGGGTCGCCAATATTTTGGCTACCCAGCGCAAGATCCAAACAGCCCCTCCCAACAGATTCAAATCCCTCGTTCGCCGTGGAATTTTGCCATGTGTTGTTTTCATGGACTAGCAAGATGCCCGTGCATTGCACGGAACATCAAGATGCATTTTTTTACAAACTCCCGCATGCATGCAAGGGATAATTAATGTCCTCCTTTGCTAGTACCACGAGGCAAACACCATTAATATTGCATCGATTAGTGTTAGTGGCCTTGTATATCTGCAAATTGTAATTTTGATAGTGGCCCCTTGTATATAAAAATGGAGGGAGAAAGATGAGAGATAAGGTGAGGAGGAGTGGGGCGTGGTGGTGACTGGTGGTCGGACTGGGCGGAGGCATGGGGATGGACGGCGCATTATGTCTAGGTTTGTATCTCTCTCACACACACCCACATAGGTGGGGACGTGCACGAAGAGAAGAGGTGCACGCACGACGCACGTACTCCCGTCTCTTTCCCAACCACACCCGCGCGGGTACACGGTGGAGCTCATTTCTGTACGAAAAACAGACCACGTGGTAATTTGGCATGTGTACTGGTTGTCCACTTGGTGGAGGGAGGATCGTCTACCACGGGTGAACAAACAAATTGTGACTTGACGCGTTATGTTAAATTAAAAAAAGAGGCAAACCATGTGGGGCATACCTTAGAGGCAAGGCTCTATACATTGGAGTACTTTTGATGTGTCCCGTCAACTCGTAGAACGAGGAGAAGCTTGCTTAGTACGCCGTCTTCCCCGCCCACGGGCGCGGTGGCTCGCAGGATGAGGTGAAGCTTGCTTACGAGTAGTAGTAGTAGTAGTAGTACTACTACTACTACTACTACTACTACTACTACTACTGTACGCCTTTACGCCCGCTCCCTCGCCCACGCGCGCGGTGGCTCGCAGCACGAGGAGATAATTTTACTACTCCCTCCGTTTACTCCTCGTCCCTACTACGTACTTTGGTTAGTACTCCCTCCATTTACTTATACAAGGCCACTATAAAAAAATACATTTTGCATCTATACAAGGCCACAAATAGTAATCGAGACACAAGTTACTACTCCCTCCTTTCTAGTTTATGGCTCAATTTCAAAATCTCTCCAACCAAGGTAGACGGTGAGTGGTCGAATTAATTTTGTAGTTTGCACAAGTAATTAGTATGCTTGTTTTTCCCAAGAAGTTATGCTTACCGAGGCATTAATTAGAACGAATGGATGAATGACCACTAAATTTCCATGAACTTGTACATGCATTGGTTAGTTTCCTCTTGACACTGCTTGCGTCGGGTGATCTAACACACCTCGAAATCCAACATGTAATGGTACTACTACTAGTATAGTAGAATTGAGACTTATCAAACGGAAAAACGAATGTTTTTTAGATGAGCTCTATAAACCCTAGTGGGTACGTACTCCGTAAAAACAGATTTTTCCAAAACTAAGTCACTCCCTTTCATGAATTCTATAGTATACTCCTCCATCGATGCTCCCTTTCATGAATTCTGTACTTCATGTCGCTGACATGTGGGACATATAGCAACCGGGTCGACGTGTAAAGCACCAAATAACAGTGCAGAACAGCAGGGGGACGCACCCCACTCGTACCGGCCCAGTAGTAGTAATGAGCAATGAGACGTCAAATCACAATGCCGCACCTTCCCAGACGGACAAAGCAACCATTATTTCACACTTCAGTTCGCCATCATCTCAAACCACGTAGTATTGCTTCTGCCTCAAGAGGGACACGCGCATCACCTTGGTACATCATGACACGTGGGACCGCATGACAGGCCATGCTCCCCCGCCGATCGCTCAGTAAAATCACCTCATTTTTACTATACTTCCTCCGTATCAGTTTACTACATGGCATGCACGTCGTTCTAGGTTGAGAATTTAACTGGCTATATATGTGATGAACAATACTCTAGCCTTTTAAAAAATGTATACTTTTGTACAGTAGTACTATCGATGGATTGCGCCATGGAGCAAAAATTGAAATTAACAAAAAAGGTGGTACATATAGAGAGCGCTCGTCGCCAAATTATGCATAGAGTACTATTAAAAAAAGCTAGTACGTTCTTAATTGGGGTGCTAAATTCTATTAAATAAATACTAGTAGTATGTACATACTGAAGAGTTAAAGTAACGAGAAGAAACATAACATAGTTCTGCTGGGGGCTCAGCACAACACACCCCTCAAATTAAACTAAGCACACCTGAAATTAAACTATGCAACTAATCTGGTAGACACTGCATTAGAAGTTTAGAACCACCATGAGCAACGACACTGCCACCTTACTCAGAGTCCTCGTCCATGTCCTCGACTTCGTCCTTGTCCCTCTTCCTCTTGGCCGATACTTCTTTGCTTGAACCGCACACTTGGCTGTTGCTCTTCATCCAACCCTTGTAGATATTGAAACAAAGGTTGCCATCCATTGCAGCGTAGTGGATGTGGTCTATATCTAGTACATTCTGATGCCATGCATGACGATGAAACGTGTAATGAGGTTTCTCCAGTTTACGGTACGAAGGATGAACCATGGTTCCTGCCAGGGTCAGCATTGAAGGCTGACGAGAGGACACTAGCCGATTCTTCTGGAGGTCGAAGGGGTTGCCTACAACGAGGCCTATCCGACCCAGGACTTCTTTGTCGTTCTTAAAGTCTATAGTAACGAATTTCACTGTTTTGTCCTTGAGGAAGTTCTTAAAATCCTAGCACTCAACGTCGGCATGGCATATGTGGTAGACCAAGCAAACGTTATGTACGCAAACCTGGATCACGGCGGGCTTCTTCCTCTCTTCGTCCTTTAGATCCTTCTCTTGTCCTAGGACTATGGTGTACTCAACATCTAGCCCAGCGACCCACTCATCATCTAAGTTTTCGAACATGCGTCTGAAGCGAGAAAGGCATCCTTTCACCATCGCGGAAGAACGGGTGTAGATGACGTCGAACTCATCACCAGTGATGGTTCTAACCTTGTACTCACCGCCGATCATGGTGATTTGGGACACCATGGATTTTGGAGGAGGGTTAGGATTAGTGGAACTGTCGTAATGTGAATGGACGGGACGACTAGGAGTGAACCGCCATAGTATTGAAGGATGTGCGGGGACGAGTAGGAGCAAACTGCCAGTGTGCGAACGGCAGGGTAGTGGCTTTCCATTCTCCCATGATACGGGCTTCCGAGAGCCCTTGGATCTGAGATCGAACAGTTGCATGGCGTGATTCTAGACCTATGGGTGAATATCCTATCCTGGAGGGTTATTCTGCAAATTTTCAGCAACTTAGCATGCGACCGTTTGATCTCAGATCCAAGGGCTGCCAGCATCCCGTATCATGGTCGCGCCTACCACGATCGTCGCGTCGCTCGCGCGGTCGCGCCCTTGGAGATTTAACACAGTGCGTTAGGCTATCTGATGTTGGCATGTCATACATAGTCATCACTTAGTCACTCATACTACAATAAGGTTGGCTATAAGTGTTTTTTTACTCATCTCTATTTCTTTCTTCGTACTCCCTCTGTCCAATAATATAAGAACGGTTTTGACACTAGTGTAGTGCGAAAAACATTCTTATATTATGGGACACAGGGAGTACTAGTATTTATTGCATTTGCCAAGGAGTGACCTCTTCCAATGAAATGGTGTTGCTAAGTTTGCTTCATTTAATTAGCTATAGACTCAAAATTGTCTTTTCACCTAGGTACACACGCTTAGCACTGTTTCTTCCTTGGGTCACCAAACTAGTCTCTCTCTCTTCTTGATTAACTTGCCACATCAGACTTTATGCCTATGTGGCAAGCTTAAGCACCTGTAGGAGCAAGTAAAAGTAAGTACAATAGTGCGCTTTACATGGCATTTTTGCATATGTGGAGGAAAGAGAGGCAAGGAAAAAGTGGAGAAGTGGGCTCTCATGCAAGAGCCAGCCTCTACTACATGGTGGAGCATTGGGAGAGGCACCTGTATGGAGGTGGTCAGGAATCGGGAGACTCACGCCGGTCGTAGCACCGCAGTTAAAATGATAATGGCAAGTCAAATCACGGGGCCCCACCTGTCCAGCAGTAACTCGCTGTCAAATCACACATCCCTACGTTTGCAGCAGCCTACTCCCTCGTCTTCTCGCGTCTCTGTCGAACCGACTAGGCGGAACTGCCCCGCCTACCGTGCAGGAAAAGCCCCACCCTCGACATTTAAATACAACTACATCCGCTTAACAATCCAATGATATACTTTTTGTGACATAGTAACTCATATTTAGTTAGTCAAATGGATGACCTAGAACTACGTGCAGGCCCTATAAACCGAGACGCCTAAAAATAAAAAAACTGAGACGGAGAGGGTAGTTCAGCACGTATCTTTTTAGATCAATATAGTCGGGATTCACCAAGGAGCAAAACCAAGTGGTAGGCTGCTCCTGTCGTGTTGGCGTAGCAACTCAAGCAGGGTCAGTCCACACACGAAATGGCGACACACTTAACAGGACCCCTTTGGCCGACATGTGGCTCATCCACCGTCTTGTTCCACGTGCGATGCACCAAATTACAGTTTGGAGCAGCGGTTGGAATTGGAGGCACCCCGGTCGTAGTGCCGCAGTAGTAGAAAATGAGCGATGAGGGGTCAAATCACAAAGCCCCACCTTTCCCGCAGTCTAAGTTTGACGGACGAAGCAACCATCATTTCACTCTAGGGCGCAAGAGCATAAAGAAAAGAGAAAATAATGATGCGTGCGGTCGCTTCCTATGGCACCCTAGGGTAGGGGTCTCCACTACAGATCCTTTTTTTGAAAGCGCCTCCACTACAAATCGGCTTCTCCCTCGTCCTCTTGAAAAAAGCCGATGATGAGTGCAGCGGTAGGGTTTGTAGGAGTACTACGGCGTGCGGGGCCACGTCGTAGTAAACGGGTTCGAGTAAACACCTTAAATATGTGTGGGCCACTTGGTTTTACGGGAACGAGGCAGCATTTTGGGTTCGGGGACCAGTGGAGATATAGTACGTACAAAAAATTGTGGACGTAGGTTCGACCGAAAGGCAATGATGCATGGGCCCTGCATTTTGATATACCCGGGGCCGCGTGAAATTTTCTACTCTACTCAAAACTAGTAAGGTACACATGTATTGAACGCATGAGATTTCGAAACCAAATTATGAATAAATACACACTATAGCATGTAAAGCCTTGAGTCATATATGCATGATGTAGATGTTCGTTTAGTTCTTATAGTTCATCTCATTCAAAATCAATTAGTTTAATAAAAATGTTAAGATTCATGGGGTTGTGCATTGTAAATCATAAAGTAAAAAACAAATAATGGCAATTCATTTAGAAAAAAATAATCAATTATGATACAGAAGATTCTAGAACAAAGGAGAAGTGCTTGTGTTTTGAGGTTTGTGCATTATGCTTAAGTTCAACCATGGAGTCTTCTAAATTGTACATGTGGCAGATCTGGTGGAATGTTGATGATATCCAACGGCCAGTAGTGCTCGGATTTGCCTATCTCTGCACTTTCGGGTTAGCTTCATCCAGCGACCATCTTTCAAAGTTATTGGCACACTATATAGTTCTTGTGCCATAGTTGCATGTTTTGGAAAAATGCTACTAGTGGGTTGTACTATCTATTTAGAAATAGAAGATGTATACATGGAAGTTGTAGCGAAAGAGATGACATGGAGCATCTCAATTCCTATGAGTAGGATTGGAAAAGAGATGTCATTTGATTCACATCATAGGAACTTTTCTATTGAATCTAGAGATGACATGTATCTCAATTCCTATGAGGAGGGATTAGAAAAGAGATGTAATTTGGTTCATATCATAGGAACTTTTCTATTGAATATACGCTAATGTTTATTTTCCTTTGAAATTAAGGGAGTATAGGAATCCATTCATATGAACCGAGTGGCTCTAAAGCTATAGAAATGATATCATGTTTATTTCCTTTGAAATGTGGAGTATATGAATCTATTCCTATGAACCAATTGGCTCTAAAGGAAAAAAATCCTATAAAAATCATATCATATAGAGTTCCTATGATATTCCTCGACACTAAAGGATGCTTGAAATTGCTGCGGGTGATACGATGGTCTTTCTTTGTAGACTCCTCACCCATCTTTTTAGTTACCTCTCGAAGATGAATGAAATGATATATACATGGTATTCTACATGTGCAATTTGGTACACGAAAACTCGGTAAAAGTTTGCGAGGTTCGATTTTCAATAAAGCTATATGCACTACATTTCGGAACGGAGGGAGCATATGGCAGTTGCTAACACTCACGTGGAAGATTTGGGTGTAGGAGGAGTGGTTGTTCTGTTAAATGACATGGCAAAACTGACACTGTCGGATGCCGATCTAACGGTTCTTAGGGCGTTTGTTAGGAAAAGGCTTGTGGCGAACGTTTGCCGGATAATGATTTACGGACACATGCATTGCATTGATACGTGCCCCCCTCTCTCTAACGCACACGCACCCTCACGAGTCACGACTCTCCCGAGTCCTCTCGCAGACTCGCACGTCGCACCCACCGTCTATCTGCAGGTAGACGTCACGCACATATGTGCTCTTCACACCCTACCCTCAGAACTTCTAAAAAACAAAAGACGGTGCACACATTTTATTTTAGCTCACACGTCACACACTTATACTATTACTCTTGCGGCGAACGTTCCTTGGGCATAGTATATTGTACTCTCACGAAGAGAAGCGGTGCACACACGCACTAGTTCTCTCACACCCACTCGCGGGTACACGTAGGAGAGCATTTTTTTGAAGCTGGTATAACAAAATCACTCCACTATATATAAAAGCAGGAGCCTTAGCGCTTGCTTTACTAGGGTTCCTCTCGTTCACTCTCTCATGCTCTCCAGATCTAAGCAACACATAGGTGGCCACACTCTCTCTCAGCTCATGGCTGGTCACAAATCCGGCCGGACAACCTCGACCGGGGCAGGGGTGTAGATGCATCGTTCACGCTGTCGTCGGCGGCAAGGGAGGAAACCAACGGCTGCCTGCGCGTCCCGATCGGCGGCCGTGTTGTTCTCTCCAAGAGAG
This sequence comes from Triticum dicoccoides, assembly GCF_002162155.2. Taxonomy (NCBI): domain Eukaryota; kingdom Viridiplantae; phylum Streptophyta; class Magnoliopsida; order Poales; family Poaceae; genus Triticum; species Triticum dicoccoides. The sequence goes on along the minus strand of NC_041382.1, from coordinate 63,618,656 downwards.
CACCGGCTCGGGAGGGCCTCCGACCCCTTCTTCCTCCCTGCGGTATTGTGGCCAAGATGCGGCCTCCCGACGCTGTCTTTGCCACATGCCGACGACCCTCAGGTATATATTCCTTCGAAACCTGCCTTGCTCTACTACCCCAGCTCCCTTCGTGTGGATCCTTTTCTACTTCCGTCCGCTATTCCAAAGCCACCTAGACTTCTACTATTATTAGAAGTAAAGCTAGTTCATACAGTCGACTCAAAGCGTTGGTTCAAACAGGGAAGAAAGTGGGAAAGCTGTAGCATGAATCTAGGACTTGGTTCTAAGAGGAAACGGGGGAAAGTAGTAATATCTGTCACTGTTTAAATAACCGTATTTCGTATATGTGCAAACAGGGATGTCTGTCTCCATATCGTTTCAGGATGGCTGTCGCCGTATCGTTTCTATCCGCGCAATCAAAAGCACACACCTCAGTTTTAGTACAACTGCGCAAAATGAGATGGCTATCCCTCGTTGCCGTCGTCTAACCTCCCGTCTTCAAGGTATCCCTACATTGGTAGTAACTAAGGTAGAATGACCAACGCAATCTAAAAGAAGCTGATTCGTACGTTTTACTTCCTAATTGCAGTGCAGGGACGAGCGAAAACAACTGCATCCTAGTCCGGAATGCACTTTCTACCAGTTCATCCATGGACCGAGGACTAGCTGGCACGGCTTCACGGCGGTTTTTTGGACAGGTGCGCGGACAAGAGGCATTGTGGTCTGCTTATTTCTGCAAATAGCGGTGCTTAAATTTAGTGGAATGCACAAGCATTTCAGCTGGTCAGTACACTGCATGGTTCAGTTCAGCATTCCAGCTGAGACCACAATTATAATTGGTTAATCTGGAATGAGAGAACCTAACCCTGGATGGTGGCAACAAGAAAAAACCAGAGTGAACTCCAGGAAATTTAAGCCTGCCGCGAGGCCCTTTGCTCAGAGAAGTCTTGCTCGTTTTTTCCTGATTTGTAAACCTTCTCACAACTTTGTCTTTTGCTGTGAACTAGTATATGTTTGTTATGTTCTATGAATCATTGAGATGTATAAAATTGCTTAACTTATGCTTTTCAAGTTTTTTTATGAAGACGAGTTTAATGTGAGTGTTCCACAATTCGGTGGCGCCCTCTATGGCGCACCGTGCCCCTTAATCTCGACTGTCGTCAGCTATCTCTCTTCAATGATTTTGAAATCCCCATAGCCATCATCTCCTCCCACCAGGGCTCCGTTAAAAGCCTCTGCATCCCGTCATGCTACCTGAGCAAGCATACCATGCCCTGCACGGTGGACGCCTGACTGAAATCCCCTGAATTCACAGAACTACAACTGCTTGAGTTCTACTATTCCCTAGAAATCACATACCACATACCGAACGCCATGAACTTGTGCCCTCAGCACCGATGTCCATCTCGCGGTTTTCGTCCTCTCTCCACACCGCCACCTTTGCGCTGTGCTACCTACCAGACAATCCGGTACTAAACCTTCGATTCCCATTTCTCAAGAAACTTTCACTTGTGCGGGTTCGTATATCGGAGGCCTCATTGCACAGCATCATCCACTCCAGTTGCCCTGTGCTGGAGTGCTTGGTGCTTGTTTTCACAGTTAGAATCGGTTGTCTCCAAATAAAGTTGCCTAACCTTGTAAGAATTGGAATTTCTTTTGACGGAAGGCAGCTCATCATCCAAGATGCCCCTTCACTTCAAAGGTTGATCCTTGATTCTAGTTATTCACCGTTGCAAATAACCGTCCTCTCTACGCCTAAATTGGAGACCTTGGGTGTAATACATGATCTCTGTGCTCATTTCAATATGGTGTTTGGCTACACAGTTCTTCGGGTATTTTATATTATCATCTACACTTGTAACCATAAGCTGCATTTTAAATTTCTGTGCATAATTTATATATCATCTTGGAGTACACATTTTGTACTAATATTATGTTCTATGCTCAATGAAGAGTTTCTCCATGGATGGCCTATCAATGGTGCTGTTTTCTGTCAAGATCTTATATATCCAAATGAATAGTTTTGATCTGAACAAGATTATTGGCTTGCTACAATGCTTTCCATGTCTGGAGATGTTGTATATAAAGGTGATAATTTCACGCACATTGGAAGCCTGCATATAGTGTACTACTACCTCCGTAAACTAATATAAGAGTGTTTAGATCACTATTTTAGTGATCTAAACGCTCTTACATTAGTTTACAGAGGGAGTAGAATTAACCGTTCAGTTGTTGCTCTTTCGACACTCTTCTTTTAGACCTTAACTGTTTTCAATCTTCATGTCTATTTAGGCAACAGGACGGGGTAAGAAAGTTATAACCAATCGGTGGATTCATAAGCATCGGGATTTTCTCACTTCTCATGAGATTCGATTAAAGACAATAACGCTAGAACGATATGTAGCCAACCGTGCAAACACAAGATTTGTCACATTCTTCCTGCTGAATGCGAGGTTACTATTGTCCATCAGGCTTAAGTTTATCAGCAGCATGGTTTTGATGGATGGGTTTGTCGAAGAGCAAAAAAAGGAGTTTCAGGTGGGCAAAAGAGCTTCTAAATGTACCGGGCTTTTATTTACAACATATTGTGGTCATAATCCAGTAAATTTTACGACCCAGGATGTTCATTCTATGGACCTGACCGATCCATTTGACTGTGACTGCCGAAAACAGTGCTGGAGTTAGATGTTGTTTCCCTTTTCAATCTGGTTTTTTTTGTAAACCTGATGAACAATTAACTCTCGTGCTTTGGTACAGTTTGTAAGCTGGAGTTAGATGTTCCTGCCCTTTTCAACTCGGCTGTGACTGTCATATTTTCTTTGAAACAAGGCAAATGGCTTGCCATTCGTTTAATTTAGAGTGAAATATTGTAACAAATCCCAACCAAGGGGAATAACATCACTCTCGCCGGCTGCTTGAGCTCACTGTGCATTACAGAAGCCAAGTGATTAGCCCCCACCAGCACCCACAAACTTATTTCGAACTAGCACATCAAATGGGCTGTAAATTTTCATAGGAAAGGCTGCATGACCGTGACAGATTTGGATTCTGACATTTGGGACCCGCGAGGAAATAGCCTATCCAAGGTGGTGTCGACTTACTATCCAGTCAACAAACGATTCTGCCTACCAGCCGTTGGATTGACATCCAACATCTGTCGTGTATCTTCTATCTCTTGTCTTCTTCTTCCTCCAGCTGCCCAAACCAAACCACCCCGTCGGCTCCGCCTACTCCCGCCTCCCATGGCTGGTTGCGCCTCCACCGCCCTACCGTACCATACGTACCCTCCAATGTTGGCCAGTCCCTCCCTCTATTCCCCCACACGTCATGTTACTCTCCGGTGACATCAGCCCCAACACGCACCCGCGCCCGAACCAGTCAACCCTCGTACTCCCCTCCGCCTGCGACTGGACCGGTGCATCTTCAATGGCTCCTGTTCGTTCCGTCCGAGGCCTCGCCGTCGTCCTCCGCCTTGCCGCCTTGGTTCACTCGCCGTGCGCGGTGCGCCGCCCTCTTGCGTTGTCAACGTCGTCAACAACCGAGAGGAACAAGGAAATGACTGTACGTGGAGAGGATGACAGTAGGGACCCACCAGCGTCATGGCAGTATGCAAGCAAGTGCCTCTATAGTACAAGCCCAAAAATATGGTTCCTCCTAATGGTTGGACATCTGGGGCTCACGCCATTGTCAACGTAGTCAATAAACGAGAGAATTACACTACGAGCGGCTGACACCAGGGACCCAGCAAGTCGCGCAGTTTTTTTAGGAACAAGCAGTTGTTATTTATACTAGTTTTAGCGACAGATCAGGGTAACAACGGGGTTGTCCGGGGCTGTGACCCGTCTAGCCAGGGTTTTATTTATGTTTACCACATCATGAGCCCAGTTGTGTTTTTTTCTTGCTAGAAATGGCTAGCCCAGTTCTAATTTTTTTAAAGAAATACCCAAACAAGGCCTACTTGCTTTATCGGCCCTGCTGGGCTGCAAATCTTTCAAGACGAGGAGAGTTTCATTCCGTTTGCCCAGAAATGGGCTGTACATTTTTAAAACACATCAAACCAGGAATTAGTTTCAATTTTTTTTCATTACAAGATCTTAAATTCCATTGATTTTTATGCATGGACAATTATTTGGATTTTATATTTATATAAATGATTTTTCAAAATAGTTTGAATGTGAATCGATATTTCTGGATTAAAAACAGTTGACCGCACTGAAATATGCAAAATTTCGTATACTTTTTAACCGTGGCTACAATATGGGGTGTAATGCTAACAAAAATAAGATGGGCTCCAAAAAAATTCTTAAGAATTAGCAAATGGGCTGTACATTGTTAGAAATAATGGCAGCTGGGTTGTATGCTGTTTTCCACGGATTTGAGACTGACTTGTACGCCTACTACAGGTTGACGCGTATGCTTTCATAAAAAAAGATTGACGCACACGCAACGCCCTGTCAACTTAGTCAATACACGAGAGCAGTGACTGTTGGATGTCCATCCAACGGCTGTCGTGCTTCTTCAATCTCTGCTCCTCATGCTCCAGCCGCTCAAACAAGCGCCGGTGGGACTGCCTGCTCCCTCCTCCCGCGGCCGGCTATGCTGTCGTGCAGGCCTCACGGCCCCACCGTACTCCCATCGCTGGCCTAGCCATCCCTCTACTCACCCACACATGTTGTCATTCTCCGCGACGACAGACGTACCAGTAAACCCTCATACTCCTCCGCGTGGGAAACAACTGCCAAGTATTCCCTGGCTCCGTGTCGTTCCCTTGCTAGGCCTTGCCGTCGTCCACCGCCCTGGTGCTCTCGGCACGGCCTGGTCAACGTGGTTAATGAACGACATCCATCGGAAGTGGACTGTACGTGGAGAGGCTGACAGCTGGGTCCACGTCCACACGCAAGGAAATGCCTCCTTATTACGCGCAAAATAATGATTCCTCCACCTGACAGCTAGGACCCACAGGAAGGGCCTCTGTATTTGGCGAAAAAAGCGTTCCCCCCGCTGACAGGTCGGACCCACCAGCTATATCTTCGCACGCAAGGAAGTGCCTCCTTATTACGCCCAAAAAAATGAATACCCCCTGCTAGCTGGGACCACCATATTGTTGGGCTGACTTGTGGGCCTACGAAGTTGACGGGGACGGAGGGCTTTGTCAACTTAGTCAATACTCTAGTGACTATATGATGTCCATCCAACGGCCATAGTGCTTCTTCAACCTCTGGTCTTCTTGCTCCAGCCGCCCAAAGCAGCGCCGGTCGTGCCGCCTGCTCCTGCCTCCCGTGGCCGGCTGTGCTACCGTGGAGGCCTCACCGCCCCCATACTACTCCCACCACTAGCCAGGCCATCCCTCCACTCACCCACACCCCCTGTTATTCTGTGGCGATGGCAGCCGAACCAGTGAACGCTTGTACTCCTCTCCGTGTGGGCATCCACTGCCACGTCTTGCCCGGCTCCGCGTTGTTCCCTTCCTAGACCTTGCCATCGTCCATCGCCGTGGTGCTCTCGGCGCGGCGTGGTCAATGTGGTCAACGACCGACTTCCATCGGAAGAGTACTGTACATGGAGAGGCTGATAGCTGGGTCCACGGCAGCCGCAAGGAAGTGCCTCCTTATTACGCGGAAAATAATTATTCCTCCACCTAACAGCGAGGACCCACCGGACGGGCCACCGGTATTTTGTGAAAAAATCGTTTCCCCCTGACTGATGGGACCCATCGAACGGGTCACCATATTTCACAAAAAAAATGTTCCCCCCGCTGTCAGCTCGGACCCACCGGAAGTGCCTCCTTATTATGCACAAAAAATGAATACTCCCCCAGCTAGCTGGGACCCACCTTGGTGGGAGGCTGACTTGTGGGCCTACTAAGTTGACGGGGACGAAGGGCTTTGTTAACTTAGTCAATATGAACGATTCTAGCTCTAGTGACTGTACGATGTCCATCCCACGGCCATAGTGCTTCTTCAACCTCTGGTCTTCTTGCTCCAGCCGCCCAAAGCAGCGCCAGTCGTGCCGCACGCTCCTACCTCCCGTGGCCGGCTATGCTGCCGCAGAGGCCTCACATCCCCCTACTATTCGCACCGCTGGCCAGGCCCTGCGGCTACGGCAGCCTCACACTGCAGTCGAACCAATGAACCCTCGTACTCCTCTCCGCGCGGGCTTCCACTGTTGCGTCTTCTCCGACTCCGTGTCGTCCCTTCCTAGGCCTCGCCGTCGTCTACCGCCGTGGTGCTCTCCGCGTGGCATGGTCAACATGGTCAAGGAACAACTTCCATCGGAAGAGTACTGTACGTGGAGAGGCTGACAGCTGGGTCCACGGCCACAGCCCAGTTTTTTGGTGATTTGCCAAGTAAGTCGCTTTGTCAGGCTTGTTGGGCTGCAAATCTTTCAAGACAAGGAGAGCTTTCATTCGGCTGGCCGAGAAAATGGCCCATCAGTAATGAGAAATGGGATGTACATTTTTAAAACACATCAAACCGGCAATTAGTTTCAAATATCTTTTTTTCATTTCAAGATTTTAAATTACATTAATTTTTATGCATGGAGAATTTGTTGGATTTTATATTGATATACATTTATTTTTAAAATCAGTTTGAATGTGAGTTGAAATTTCGGGATTGAAAACAGTTCGGACCACACCGAAATATGCAAAATTTCGTATAATTTTTTAACCATGGCCACAATATGGGCTGTAATGCTAACAAAAAGAATATGAGCTCCAAAAAAACCTTAAGAATTAGCAAATGGGTTGTAAATTATTAGAAATAATGGCATATGGGTTGTATGGTGTTTTCCACAGATTTGAGGCTTTCCTAAAAAAGGTTGACACACAAGCACTGACTGTTGGATGTCCATCCATCGGCCGTCGTGCTTCTTCAATCTCTGCTCTTCCTGCTCCAGCCGCTCAAACAAGCGCCGGCGGGACTGCCTGCTCCCTCCTCCCCGCGGCAGGCTATGCTGCCGCGCAGGCCTCACCACCCCACCGTACTCCCATCGCTGGCCTAGCCATCCCTCTACTCACCCACACCTACTGTTATTCTCCAGCAACGACAGACGAACCAGTAAACCCTCGTACAGTTGTACTCCCCTCCACGTGCGAAACAACTATCGAGTCTTCCCTGCCTCCGTGTTGTCCCCTTCCTAGGCCTCGCCGTCCTCCACCGCTGTGGTGCTCTCGGCGCAGTGTGGTCAATGTGGTCAACGACCGACTTCCATCGGAAGAGTACTGTGCGTCGAGACGCTGCCAGCTGGGTCCACGGCCGCAGCAAGGAAGTGCCTCCTTATTACGCGCAAAATAATTATTCCTCCACCTGACAGCGGGGACCCACCGGACGGGCCACTGTATTTTGCGAAAAAATGTTCCCCCTAACTGCTGGGACCCACCAGCTACACCCTCACACGCAAGGAAGTGTGTCCGAGCAAAAAAACAAAATGATTCGCCCCCCTGACTGCTGGGACCCACCAGCTACATCTTTGCACGCAAGGAAGTGCCTGACAGTCGGGACTCGCCTGGTCAAAGCGTATGTAGCGTTGTCATTCTGGTCGTGAACGTGTACATACATATATACTGGTGGATGTAGAGGCGCGCATATGTCGTAGTAGAGGCGCGCACGTAGCATGTACACATACGTACAACGGCCAGGGTGCAAGAAAGAAAATACAGCCATGTATGTGTACATACGGGCGGGGTCTCGAACGCCTACTCGCGCATACGTATGGCGAGGGCTCGTTGACATGGCTGGGTCGGAACGGAGAAATAGCATCGTCGTCGTGTTCATGGGGAGGCAACGGAATGCGTCGTGTTCATGGGGAGGCAACAGAATGCGTCGTGTTCATCGGGAGGCAATAGAACGCGTGGGAGCCAACCGGCTGGGTCGGAACAGAATGCGTGGTCGTGTTCATCGGGAGGGCTTGGACGGAATAGGCGATGGAAACGAGGCCTGGCGTACCGCAGAACGGAGGAAACGGCCTTGTGTTCGACCGGCCATGTTCAAAACGGGATCCTGTTGATCGGGAGGGGTCTGGCGTACCGCAAAACGGAGGAAACGGACCTCCTACGGTCGAAACGGGGGTCCTATTGATCGGGAGGGGTGTGGCATACCGCAAAACAAACGAAACGGACCTCCTAAGGTCAAAATGGGGGTCCTGTTGATCGGGAGGGGTGTGGTGTACCATAAAATGGACGAAACGGACCTCCTACGGTCGAAACGGGGGTCCTGTTCATCGGGAGGGGTGTGGCATACCACAAAACGAGACTCCACGGGATACTGTTCATCTCCACCATCGACCTCCTCCAGCCTCCACGGGCTACCGTTGACCTCCTCTAGCCTCCACGGGCTCCTGTTCATCCAGCCTCCACCGCGCGCTACTCCACCGGTGTCGGTGTACAAAAAGAGGGGTACACTTTTTGTACCCCTATAACTGTGCATGGGCAGTCAGAGCCGCGCCCGCAACCACACCGAGCAGGGCAAGGGAGGTGAGCCAGGGTAAGACCAAAGCCCAAGGTAACTAAAGCAAAACCATAGAGAGCAAAGGGATGAAGCGGGCTCCCCCGGCAAGATCCTTGCCGGGGTTGGCCTTAGCAGCCCCGGCACGGCTCTTGCCGCGGCAACTCGCCCCACGCCTACGGAGCAAGTCACCCTTGAGTCCACTGACCCCACCATGGGACGAGGATTCGGGAGACACCTCCGTGGTGGCATGCAGATCTTTGTGAAGAGACATTCAAGATCAGATGTGCATTGGAAGACAACGATCCTTGGCGGGGTTCCAGCCAAGGAAAATTACGAGACCCCCGGCAAGCGCCTTGCCAGGGATGACAGCAGGCACCGCGACAAGAACCTTGCCGGGGCCCCAGCAAGGCCCTTGCCGAGGACATCTACATGGCCACCATCAAGCCCACGCCGACCAAGTCTCCACCACCGTCACATATAGCTGCCGACCCAACCAACTGGGCTGGCACCTGCGTGGCGGCATGCAGATCTTCGTGAAGGCCCCATCACCACGCCACCTCAGCTGCCTGCCTGCCTACATGGCACCACGGGCATCGCTGGCCAGGGCACGTGTCGACACAAGGAGGAGCGGCGACGGGCGGGACAGACTTCTCCCCCGTCCCCGATAAAGCAAGGACACCTAAGCAGACACATTAAATGCGCCTTGTCATGTAATGCGAAGGATAACCTCGCATCACTGTACCCTTTCCACCTCCTGTGTGCCACTGTGGCAACCCCTTTTTCCTATAAAAGGAGGCCCAGGCGACCAGGAGAGGGATTCGGCTTTTTGGAGCTCCCCACGCCCCATAGCTAGCTCAAGAACACAAATATACATCCACCAAAGCAGGAGTAGGGTTTTACGCATCCTCGCGGCCCGAACCTGGATAAACGAACCGTGTGCTATCTGTTTGATCCGCTCTTCCCTCAACCCCGCGCCCCGCCAACCGTAGTAGGGATTCTTGTGATCCCATAGGTGTCGTTCTCACTGACATCTTTGGCGCGCCTGGTAGGGGGTGCAGTTGTGAGAGTCAGCTTTAGCAGTTAGTCCAGCGCTTCTTCATCACCATGGCGCCCAAGAAGAAGACGACAGTGGCGGTCGGCCCATCAGGAGCCGGACGGCCTGTCCCGACGCGGGCGAGCAGCGGACCGGTCGCAGAAAGGACCCGAGGCGCCGCTCGCGAACACCAACACCGCCCCAGCAGCCGGAGTTTGGGAGGCGGCGATACTCGTGTGCCTGGTAACGGGCCACACACCGCCAAATCCAAAGACGAGGCCAGGCCCTCCGCGGGTGGCGCGGGGCCTTCCAAGGTCACTGCCGCATCGCCCGAAGGCGATGCAAGGGCCTCCAAGACTCCCACGCCGGCGCCAACAGCGCGCTCCTCTCAAGCAGCGTGCGACGAACAGCGTCATCACATCGAAGATCCCGGGCATCGCCGCGGGAAGAGCCCCGAGTGCCACTCTCGGGACGTAGAAAACCTGCCCGTTCGCCGAAGTGCTGGCGAAAACGGCATGCGACCGCGGGATCGTGATAGAGCTCCTTCTGACATGGTCAGAAGTCGAAGTGCATCGTGACCCATGCAGGTTTCGCCGCCACTGACGCCAGTAGAGGCCCTGGCGCGCGCGCAGTTGCTCCTCGACTTTCCTCCCGCTACGGGGAAACTCGACGAATGGAGAGCTACCATCCGAAGCCTTGTTGCCGTCGCCAACAAGGACGAACCAAGTCCAGCGGAGTCCCCGAGTCGACGCTCCAATGGAGTCCCACACACTAGTGGCGGAAGGACCGGCGGCGTCGCGGCCACGGTACATTCGCCTTCTCCTCGCCAGGTACCGCGGGTGTCGACTCGTTGGGACATCACGAACGACGACATCTCCATAGCATCGTCCGACCCACGGACCCACTGTGACCAGCGTCAAGTTCTTCAGGAGCGAGCCCATGAAGACGCTCGAACTACCATCGAGCGCCGGCACGGAGCACGCCACCAGTCAGATAGGCGAGCAGGGCCTGCTGTGAACCACCCGGCACCGGAGAGCCCTGGATGTCTACCCTACGAGGTAGGCCGTCCGTCTTTTACCCGTGAGCTGCGGCAGTTCCAGTGGCCCACTCACCGCACTTTCAAGCCTGACGTTGGCGAGAAGTACAACGGCAAGACCCACCCGTCGGAGTTCCTCAACATCTACACCATCGCGATGCAAGCTGCCGGAGCCCGCGACGATAAGGTGCTTGCGAATTACTTTCCATTGGCTCTTAAACCCAACGCCATGTCATGGTTGATGCACTTGCCGGTAGACTCTATTTCCTCCTGGTCGGATTTGTGCCATGAGTTTGTTGGCGCCTTTACTGGAGGTCACTAAGCCCATGGCCAAGCAAGCGACCTGCACGTCATCCCCCAGAAGGGAGTCGAGAGTCTGCGCAAGTATATATAGAGGTTTAGCCGGGTACAGTACAATATCCCTGATGTTCACCCTGCCGCCATCATCAGCGCGTTCCATCAGAATGTGCGTAACCGCAAGATGCGTGAAGAGCTGGCAATGAACAAGGTGAAGGTTGTGGCGGAACTCTATGTTCTTGCTGACAGAAGTGCCCGCGCTGAAGACGGAAGGAAATACCCCGGCGAAGATGCCGGCATGGAAACCGACTCTTCGGATGAGGATACTGCCGCCCCGACGAAGAAAGGTCGGCGCCGCAACAGGAAGCGCAAGGGGAAAGCTGTACTTGCCGTCGAGGAATCTGATGACGCCGGCACCGCCAAGAAAACCAAGGCAGATGACCCCGGCAAGGAAATTGCTGGATGTGTTGCCTGTCGGGCCTTGGCGGCTGCCGAGAAGCCAGGGAACTCCGGCAAGCAATACTGCAAGATCCATCGCACCAAGGGCCACGACCTCCAGAACTGCCGACAGGTTGAGCTGCTTGCTGAAAAGCAAAAGGCTGAATAAGAGAGGTGGGACAAGAAGAAGGACCAGGATGGTGCTGAGGGGTCCGGCAAGAAGCATGACGGCCAGGCGGGCCGTCGCGGTAAGGATAAACAGCAAGAGAGACCCGCCCGGTGCCGCGATAAGAAGCCAGAAGACGATGATCACGAAGAGGACGACGAGTCCGGTGACCAAGAGTTTCAGAAAGCTACAGAGGCCATGCGCGTCGATGGCGGCACCTCGTTTCATACCTCTCACCGCTAGCTTAAACAGTGGGCGCGTGAGATTATAGCAGCAAAGCCATCATTTGATGCCCAAAAGCCGATGAAGTGGTCCAGCACACCTATCATTTTTTACACTGAGGATCACCCTGATCGCACCACTGCGGTCGGGTGCTTGCCCTTGTTGGTATCCCCAACAATACGCAACCTCAAGGTGACAAAAATGCTAGTCGATGGCGGGGCCGGTCTAAACTTAATCTCGCCTGCCGTGATCAAGAAGCTGCAGATTCCTGACAGAGACCTCGAAGAAACAGGCACATTTTAGGGGGTCAACCCGGGAAGAAGTCAACCAAAGGGGAAGGTCACGCTGCCTGTGACCTTCGGGAGTGATCTGAACTACAGGACAGAAAGGATCGTGTTCGATGTTGCCAAAATCCCCTTGCCTTACAACGGGATCCTTGGCCGCCCAGCGCTGGCCAAGTTCATGGCGGCGTCACACTACACCTACAACACCCTGAAGATGCCAGGGCCTGTGACGATCATCACCGTCCCATCCGACAAGAAAGATGCGCTGATTTGCGCTGACCAACTCTACCAAGAAGTAGTTGCAGTAGCTGCCGCTGCTAAGGCAGTTGCTCCTGCCACTGGAGCCCCGGCAGGGAATAAGAAGAAGAAGACTGGTGAGACCTCAGGCACCCACTCCGGTAAGCGCACCTCTTCGGAGTGTAGTGCTCCCATCGAGGACGTACTAGAGAGCTCCACCGGCAGGAACAAGAAATCCAGGGCCACGTCGCCGGAGACCAAGAAGGTGTCCGTCAAGGAGGACGGTACGGGAGGAGCTTTCACCATAAGCTCTGCCCTTGACAACAAGTAGGAAGACGCGCTCGTCACCTTCCTGCGGGCGAATGTCGATGTGTTTGCGTGGCAAGCATCCGACATCTCCGGCATTCCCAGAGAGGTGATTGAGCACCACCTCGTTGTCTGTCCTCATGCGCGGCCCGTCAAGCAGAAGGTCAGGAAGCAAGCTTTGGAACAGCAAGAGTTCATTACAGAGGAGATCCGGAAACTGGAAGCAGCAGGTTTAGTAAGAGGAGTGCTCCATCCAACGTGGTTGGCCAATCCAGTGGTGGTCCGCAAGGCAAATGGGAAGTGGAGGCTGTGTATCGATTACACAGATATCAATAAGGCTTGTCCCAAGGACCCTTTCCCATTGCCGCGCATCGACCAGATTGTTGACTCCATGGCTGGGTGTGACTTGTTGTCATTTCTCGATGCCTACTCCGGCTACCACCAGATCTTCATGACGAGAGAAGACGAAGAGAAGACAGCATTCATCACCCCATGTGGTACGTATTGTTTCGTACGGATGCCTTTCGGTTTGAAGAGTGCTGGCTCAACGTTTGCAAGGGCGGTCCAGATTGGTTTTGAACCCCAACTCCATAGAAATATGGAGGCTTATATGGATGATATAGTGGTCAAAACCAAGAACAGGGCAACCCTCATACCGGATTTACAAGAGACATTTGCAAACCTATGCAAGATCAATCTCAAGCTGAACCCTGAGAAGTGCGTCTTTTGCGTCCCGTCCGGCAAGCTTCTCGGGTTCTTCGTATCACAGCGTAGGATAGAGGCCAATCCGGACAAGATCAAATCTATAGAGCAGATTGAAGCACCGAAGCGGGTCAAGGATGTGCGTCGGCTGGCTGGTTGCATTGCCGCCATGAGCAGGTTCATTTCCAAGTCCGCCGAGCGCGCCCTTCCCTTCTTCAAGATTTTGAAAAAGGTGGGCCTGATGGAGTGGACGCCAGAAGCCGAAGCGGCATTACAAGATTTGAAGAGGTATCTCTCCTCCACGCCAGTATTAGTTGCACCTAGACCACAGGAGCCGTTGCTGCTGTACTTGGCGGTGACGAAGCAAGTGGTTAGCGCCGCACTAGTGGCACAGAGAGAAATCGACAACGAGGTGATAGCAGCAACAGAGCCTGATACCATTGGTGCAGAGACGACGCAGCCAGTTGGAGTGCCGCCAAGGAGGAAAATGATGCAGCACCCGGTCTACTTTGTTAGCTCTCTCCTGCAGGGGGCTAGATCAAGGTACTCCGGTGTGCAGAAACTGCTCTTCGGCCTTCTTATGGCCTCGAGGAAGCTGCATCACTACTTCTAGGCACACGAAATCACTATCGTCACTCGCCTCCCTCTACAACAGATATTGCACAATCCAGACGCAACTGGAAGGATTGTAGAGTGGGCACTGGAGCTGTCCAGCTTTGGCCTCAAGTTCGAGAGTAACTCGAGGATCCAAAGCCGAGTCCAGGCGGAGTTCGTTGTAGATTGGACCGCGACGCCTGATGAAGAAGCCCAGGAGACTACTCTCTCCGGCAAAGAGGCAAGTTGCGACTGGATCATGTACTTTGATGGAGCCTTCTCCTTACAGGGTGCCGGGGCTGGCGTACTGCTGGTCGCGCCCACCGGAGAGAACCTCAAGTACGTAGTCCAGATGCACTTCCCCAGGGAAACATCGACAAACAATACTGCTGAGTACGAGGGGCTGCTTGCTGGTCTTAGGATCGCGGCAGACCTCGGAATCAAGAAACTCATCATCAGGGGTGACTCGCAACTTGTCGTCAAATAAGTCAACAAAGATTACCAGAGCCCGTTGATGAAGGCCTACGACGATGAAGTGAGAAAGCTGGAAGAACGTTTTGACGGTATACAGGCAGAGCACGTTCCCTGAGTGGAGAACGACATCGCCGATTACCTTTCAAAGCGTGTTGCCCTCAAGCTGCCTGTGGAACCAGGTACCTTTGTGCTTCGGCTAACTCAGCCATCCGTTGATCCATCAACAGAGCAGAACAAGAGGAGGAAATCAGGGTCCGGCAAGTACTTTCCCGCTGAGCTCCCCGGAGCCGCCGGCAAGGATGTTGCCGGAGACACTAAGCCCGCCACGGGACGGCTAGCTCCGGCGGGGCATCAAGCTCTTGCCGTGGAGACAGCCGCTCCTATAGCGGAGGAAATGCCTTTAGTCCTCGCCATCGAGCCTCAGGCTCCAGCGTGGGCACAACATACCGTCTGATTCCTCCTAACAGGGGAACTTCCTGAGGAGCAGGAAGAAGCGGAAAAAGTAGCCTGTCGGTCTGCTATGTACCAGTTCGTTGATGACGTCCTGTACAGAAAGAGGCCGAACGGCGTGAAATTGAGGTGTATCCCTCGAGACGAAGGACTGGGGCTGTTGGCAGAGATACATGGAGGCATATGTGGATCCCACATAGGGTCGAGGGCCCTTGCCAGCAAGGCATTTCGGCAAGGCTTCTTCTGGCCCACTGCCCTCCAGGATGCGACGGCACTAGTCACCAGGTGTGAAGCGTGTCAGTTCCATTCAAAGAAGCTTCATCAGCCAGCTCAAGCCCTTCAAACCATTCCTCTCTCCTGGCCCTTCTCGGTCTGGGGGCTCGACATACTGGGCCCTTTCCCCTGCGCTGTCGGGGGCTTTGAGTACTTGTACGTCGCGATCGACAAGTTCACAAAGTGGCCAGAGGTGGAAGCAGTGAGGGAGGTCACAGCTCAGTCAGCCGTCAAGTTCTTCAAGGGACTAGTCTGCCGTTTTGGTGTACCCAACAAGATCATCACCGACAACGGCACGCAGTTCACAAGCCGCACCTTCATGCAATATACCCAAGACCTCGGCAGCAAAGTCTGTTTCGCTTCTGTTGCTCGCCCACGAAGCAATGGACAAGCTGAGAGGGCAAATGCTGAAGTGCTACAAGGCCTGAGGACGAAGACCTTTGATAGGCTACACAAGAGTGGAAGGCGCTGGATTGACGAGTTGCCGGCGGTTCTTTGGTCAATCAGAACGACACCAAATCGAGCCACCCGCCAGACACCCTTTGCCCTGGTATACGGGGTAGAAGCAGTTCTCCCCACTGAACTCATATACGGGTCACCTCGAGTGCTCGCTTATGATGAGCTTGAGCAAGAGCGACTGCGACAAGATGATGCAACGCTCCTTGAGGAAGATCGTCTTCGGGTGGCTGTGAGAGCAGCACGCTACGAGCAAGCCTTGCGCCACTACCATAGCTGCAAGGTTCATGCCCGAAGCTTTGAGGAAGGCAACCTTGTTCTTTGGCGCGTTCAATCGGCCAAGAATACCAACAAGTTGACGCTGAAGTGGGAAGGCCCTTATCGAGTAGTACAAGTCACCAGGCCTCGCGCAGTCCGCCTGGAGACCGAAGATGCTGTTCCAATGAGCAATTCCTGGAACATTGAGCATCTTCACAAGTTTTACCCATGAGGCGCGGCTTGTCGGGCCCCCCGGCAAGCCACCTTTTGTACAAGCCTTGCCGACAAGGCATGTAACCCTTTGTACAAAGCCAGGCGCAGACCCTGAGCATAAATAAATGAAGCGCTGGCGCCCTAAGTTATAGCATGCATGCCAGGTCGAGTCTCGTCCTTGGTTAGGGTTGATAGTGCTTAGCGGCGACTAACCCCTAGCTTAGAGGTCGAGTGTGCGTCTCTTTGTCCTTCTTTTGTCTTCTTTGGTTCGCAGGACACACAGATATCCTTGCCGAGTCAGTTGGGAATAAAAAGGGGCAACCTAGCATCTAGACCCCGGCAAGCGAGTATTGCCAGGGGCTGCAAGAGCAAAGATTCACCCACGGCAAACCAAGATCGCCGGGGGCTGCGGATTCAGATAAGTTTTTCATCCCTTATCAAGCATTCCGTTATGGACTGAGGTATGTGAAACCTCGTTCTATCCTTAGGCTACCGTGCTCCCCTAACTCTAGGCCCTAGGGCTCGTTCCTGGGATCGAGTTTGGTCGTAGTCGTGGTAGCAAAAGGACGGAACAAGGAGCCTAAACCCACCTCGTCCCTGCCTCCGCCAAAAGTGTGAGAAAGGTCGAGCAAAGTGGGGGAGGCAAGGCCTGTTGCCGGGCGAGAAAATGTTTATCATAGAGATATCAAGGATTTATTCTTTGTCGTGGGTTTCACCCACAAACAAATGACCCGGCAAACATCCCTTTTTCATTAAAAAAACAACCCACTCAGGTACAGTCAGTAGGGAATGAAAACATGGGATTACAAGTTTTAAATTCAACAAAGGCCCGAAGGCTTACAAGCTAAAAAGAGATAAGATGCCCGTAATCCCTTTCTTGTCCCTCTCCTCAGGAGGCAGGTCAAGGAGGCGAAAAGGGCAAAAGGGGCGCCTAGGTGAACTACGAGCGGCAGAAGACACCAAGAGGACATCTTGGTGGCCGTCCAAAGGCTGGATGGCGTGGCGACGCTAGAGGCAGAGCTCGAAGACGAGGCGGCAGGACGTCAGCACGCGTCGAAGACGCCGGCGCCTGCGTACTCCGACTTGAGGGCCTTGCTGCCCGCCCTCTCCCACTTTCGCAGCCCCCCAACGCTAGCCGCCGAGGAGACGGCCCCGAGGAGTTCTAGGGGACGGCAACACGGATGATGGAGTCGCCGGTGCCACTCAGAGCGGCGCCCGACACCTAGTCGGACCTGTCATCCCGCCGCCTACCACCCTCGTCGTCGTTGTCGCTGTCCTCCTCGTCACTCTCGCTCGAGGAGGAATCTTCATCATCAGAAGAACTCTCCATGCAACACCTTGCACGAGTCCCGAAGTGCCCGAAGACCTTGACGGAGAGAAGACCACCCTCCATCAGCTTAAAGTGGAGAGTGAGCCCATCCGTCAGGCTATGGATGCGAGCGAACGTTTTCCATCCTCGACGGAGATACATCACATGAGGAGCAGGGAAGTCGACGCGGACCCGCGTACCACTGATCCCGCAGCCCCTCATGTGCAACCGCAATGACTGCGGTCGATCCAGCTCCATCTCCCGCGCAAATGGAGTCAGGAGACGAAGGCGACGGCGCGGTGGCCGGCGCAGCCTGACGAAGAATTCGCAGGGGTTGTCCCCAATGTGGCCCTCCATCGGAGGGGAAACCGCTGGCGGGGGCGAGGCCGGCGCGCCGCCCCGTCCTCCCCTTCGCTGAGCACTGCGGCCTCTGACCCGACCTCGCCCACGGCCTCGCCCTCTCCCCCTTCCCCTCGCGGCTGGCTCTACCACCACGGGTGCGGGAGGAGGAGGGACGCGTTGTCGAGCAGAAACCCTTGCCGCCACTGTCGAAGGACCGGGGTTCCCTTTCTCCATTACAAGAGGAAGTAAGAAGCGGAAGCAGAAGAAGGAGGAAGATGGAAAAATACCGGGTGCCGTCCTCCCTCCCCGCTCTTTATATGGGGACGGGGTTGGGGCTCAGCCGCCCCGCTCGGCCAATCAAGACACGGGAGGTGCAGGAAACCAGGACCGACCCGCTGCCCCAACCAGCGACGGCCCCGTTCCCCGCCTCCACCATTTGCCACCCTAAGCGCATGGGAGACACGTGGCCAATGCGCAGAACCGAGGTGACAAGTGAGGCGACCTCTCCCCACCCCGTGATCATGGGGAGTGGACGCCTTGAAGATCATGCCTCGGCCCCATTTTAGTAAATGAGTCGTCCCTCCAGACCTCCCTCCTTTTACGGGGAAGGCGCGAAGCCGCCTCTTTACTATGATGTGACGCATGCCTGCGGGAACCGCCCCACGCATGCCGCCCACATCACGCACACCCCTTTGCGATGCGCCACACGCGCAAGTCTCAGGAGGCGTGGCGCGCAAAAAATCTTACCACGGTAAAAGTCGCCCCGCCTGCCCGCGCACCGTTCTGGGCCTAGCCCAACAACGCGTTGCACTTATGTGTGGCCCAGACCCGGGGGCTCCTGTTGGTGTACAAAAAGAGGGGTACACTTTTTGTACCCCTATAACTGTGCACGGGCAGTCAGAGCCGCGCCTGCAACCACACCGAGCAGGGCAAGGGAGGTGAGCCAGGGTAAGACCAAAGCCCAAGGTAACTAAAGCAAAACCACAGAGAGCAAAGGGACGAAGCGGGCTCCCCCGGCAAGATCCTTGCCGGGGTCGGCCTTAACAGCCCCGGCAAGGCTCTTGCCGCGGCAACTCGCCCCACGCCTACGGAGCAAGTCACCCTTGAGTCCACTGCCCCCACGATGGGACGAGGATTCGGGAGACACCTCCGTGGTGGCATGCAGATCTTTGTGAAGAGACATTCAAGATCAGATGTGCACAGGAAGACAACGATCCTTGGCGGGGTCCCAGCCAAGGAAAATCACGAGACCCCCGGCAAGCGCCTTGCCGGGGACGACAGCAGGCACCGCGACAAGACCCTTGCCAGGGCCCCGGCAAGGCCCTTGCCGAGGACATCTACAGGGCCACCATCGAGCCCACGCCGACCAAGTCCCCACCAACGTTCACATATAGCTGCCGACCCAACCAACTGGGTTGGCACCTGTGTGGCGGCATGCAGATCTTGGTGAAGTCCCCATCACCGCGCCACCTCAGCTGCCTGTCTGCCTACATGGCACCATGGGCATCGCTGGCCAGGGCGCGTGTCGACACGAGGAGGAGCGGTGACGGACGGGACAGACTTCTCCCCCGTCCCCGATAAAGCAAGGACACCTAAGCAGACGCATTAAATGCACCTTGTCATGTAATGCGAAGGATAACCTCGCATCACTGTACCCTTTCCACCTCCTGTGTGCCACTGTGGCAACCCCTTTTTTCCTATAAAAGGAGGCCCGAGGCGACCAGGAGAGGGATTCGGCTTTTTCGAGCTCCTCACGCCCCATAGCTAGCTCAAGAACACAAATATACATCCACCAAAGCAGGAGTAGGGTTTTACGCATCCTCGCGGCCCGAACCTGGATAAACGAACCGTGTGCTATCTGTTTGATCCGCTCTTCTCTCAACCCCGCGCCCCGCCAACCGTAGTAGGGATTCTTGTGATCCCATAGGTGTCGTTTTCACCGACAACCGGCTACTGTTCAACCACCCCTCCACGGGCACCCCTCCACCGTCTACTGTTCATCCATCCCTCCACACCACGGGGTCCTGTTCAACCACCCCTCCACTGGCACCCCTCCACCGTCTATTGTTCATCCATCCCTCCACACCACGGGGTCCTGTTCATCCAGAGGCAACGCCACCACTCACTGTTCATCCAACCCCCTCCCCCCCACAACGCTCACTATTCATCCAATCGATCGGCTTCAGTTAGCAGCAGTAGCGAAGGAATCGCTCAATCGGGTTCAGTTAGCAGCCATCGATCGATCGCTCGAGTTCAGTAACGCATAGCCTACAGTGCAATCGCTCGGGTTCAGTTAGAGCCCAACGCCTCGCTCGGGTTCAATTAGAGCCAACGCCTCGCACACACGCGCATACGTGTACGAGAGAAACGCGTATCGCTCGGCCCCCGACCTCCCACCATAACCGGGAACTCCCCGAAATTTTCCTCCCCCTCGCTTCTACCATGGTTTTTTCCGTCATGGACGGCCCAAAGAATGTCATGCAGCTGCGTCTCCGGCCCGCCCAGGACAAAAAGCCCATTTTCTGTCATGATGTTTTGTCATAGAAGTAGGAGCCCACCACATCTATGATGATATCGGGTTTTGTCACAATTATCATCATAGAAGTGTCATATGTATGACAGAAAAAAAATTGTTCGGCCCAAAATGTCACAGATGTGTCTTTTTTTTGTAGTGGGATCTCACTTCCAACGGTGTAAAAACTCGTAACACCATAGTATCTAAGCTGCGGGGTGGATGTGATATTCTATGCCGATGTCATTTTTGTTCGTAAACTTGCAAAATACGTGTAACTCCTGCCGTTACTTGTCTAACCGCACAAAGTGTTTGTTCAAAAAAACCATCCTACACTGAAATATCAGAACAACACACGGGGGTCCCACCTGTCATTAATCAAATTTGGACCTAAAACTAACAAATCTAAAAGACGAGATTCGTACTGGCAACCTGGACTACAAAGCATAAGTCAATAGCCTAAAAAAACGAACGGTTGTTGACTTTGTCCCATAACTTGATTTTATACAGTACTTGCATTGAGTAGAATAGAGGGAGTGCCTCGTCAACATGTGCATGACCATTGTCTCACTTACTGGTGGGTCCCAGGTCTGCGATCTCAATCTCTCTTCTCTCCATCGTCTAACCTTTGCACGGGCACACATGAAGAGCGGCGCTAGCTTGCCGTGGTGTTATTACAACTAAAAAAAGCTTGGAAAATAGAAGAATCACCTAGAACAAGAGACGTTGTGGCTGGTCGAGACAGAGCTAACCACATTTATCCTCTGTGCCACGTTTGCAGATGAAGCTATGTGGCTAGTGGGGTGTTTTCGACCGACTGGCTGGGTCCCGAGGTCGAACCATAGGTACTACGTCTGACACAGTATATTTTTACACGCACATTTTTCCTCCGTGCCGAGACGTGGCACACCCTACAGCGCGGTTTCGGGGTCCTCCCGGGTGGTGCACGCATATATTTTTCCTGACACGGGACGCCCTACCGTGCGTTTTCTGGGTCCTCCTCGGTCATAGCGCCGAAGCAAGTAAATGAGTCGTCAAATCACGAAAGACCACCTTCCCGGCCGAGTACATCAGTGAAGCACGGTGGCTAGCTAGCTAGTTGGGCTAGTTCGACCGATTAGCTAGGCCTCCGCCACATTTGTTTTTTCACCCCTTTTTTTATCTACATGCCTGCAGGTAAATTTAAATATCCACCGCGGCGTTGCTCTGGTGTTTGGGTGCGGCAGGATTTTTAGTTATTTGATTGACGGGAGCAGGCCGGCAGGATTTTTAATTTTTTGATTGACGGGAGCAGGCGCGGCAGCAATTAGTCATGATGACTCCGCCTGTTAAACCCCACTTCTCCCTAATGTGAGAAGTCGTCGACTGGTGTTTTACCATGGTGAAAACCAAAAGATTCCCCGCTCCCTCCGCCTTCCCGTAGATTGCATTGCCTTTCGCCGTTTCGCTCGCTTTGCTTCCTCTCCCCATTGCTTCTACCTAGTGCCATGGCGGTGCAGCAGATCACGGAGTCTGAGGTGAGGCGCCTGACACAGGAGCTACATGCCAAGGATGCGAAGCTCAGGGCCAAGGACGTGGAGCTCCGTGAGCTCAAGGAGGAGAGGAGTGCCATGCTCCTCCATTATGTGCGGGAGTTCACGGAGCTTCAAAAGTGGCAGGCATCCACCACAATGATGCTTGAGGCGTCGGTGGCGTTGCTGCAGAAAGCGGGAGATACGATAGGTCGTCAGGGGAGTCGGCGGGAGCGCGAGCGGGCTGATCGTGACGAGGTCTAGGATCGCCTCAGCCACTTGGTGAACCAAGTTGCCACGCACGTGTTGT
The DNA here is from genome assembly GCF_002162155.2 of Triticum dicoccoides. Taxonomy (NCBI): domain Eukaryota; kingdom Viridiplantae; phylum Streptophyta; class Magnoliopsida; order Poales; family Poaceae; genus Triticum; species Triticum dicoccoides. Next base: position 63,596,765 of record NC_041382.1, on the reverse strand, counting down.
GGCTGCGCGATGCCTACCGTCGTGCCAGCGCGACGATGCCGGCCATCGGGCTAAACCCGTTTGACCACCCGGTCGACTTCAGCGAGCTGCGGCTTCCTGACCTGGTCTCCTTCTTCACCTATATCTCCGAGGAGCTGAGCCGTCTCCGCGTGATGGTGGGGGCTGAGCTGGACAAGGAGGGGTTGCAGGCTGCCGTCGCCGTTGCCGGGCGAATCCTTTCAGGGCTCCGTCACCGGAATCCATTCGTGCCATTGGACGCCGTCTTTGATGAGCTGGCTCCCGTCGACCGGGAGCGGGCTCTGCGGGCGGTTGCACCCTGCATCACCAACGGCGTGTGCCTCGAGAAGCAGAGGGACTTTGGTGGTGTTTAGGCGCCCTCTGCATGGGCATGTCCATGTCTCGGCGCAACATGACCGTTGGATCAAACTCAGACGGTGCAGATCAGTCACTGTAGCACAAAGCGTGTGGGTGTGCTTGGTTGCATTCTCATCTCAATATAGTTGTTTCCTCTTCGTGTATTTTTGTCAACCTACTAGTGTGGACTCATGCACCCTTCATGCACTCTGCCAAACACCCAAAAGTGGGTCAAGAAGGGAACTTTTGCTCCCATCCCGTGCACCCTTCATACACCCTGCCTAACACTATTCGTGCTTCATATGGTTCATGTTTCATGGAGTACTGTAGAACCATACTATCCGTGCACTGTGGACCTAGTTCTATTAACATTGATCTCACCGTTCATTCTCAACCGGACAGTCGAAAAAGCGGTACTATGTTACATATAGGAGTAGTTGACATGCGCACAACATCATTTGTTATCGTCATATCTTACTACACTAGCAACAAGATTGTGTAGTACTGACGTATGAACCACTGCACATGCCTAGTAGTAGGAGCATTGTGTATGTTCAAGTGGCTGCCGTGTTTCGCACTCCTCCGTCATAAGAGTGGAAACGCTTGCTGTAATCATTTTTTTCTTCAGAAAAATAGTGGACACGCTCTACCATGCGGATCCTCCTCCAGCCATGCACTAAATTACTCACTTTCGCCGACGTGTGGGCCAGCCAGCACCTGGGTCCACCAACCATGCACTAAATTACTCTGCACTAGAGTGACGGTAGACTACCCCGATCGAACTACCGCAGTAATGCCCAATGAGCCGTCAAATCACAAAACCCCCTCCTTTCCAGCAGTAAGTTGGATGGACAAAGCAACCATCATTTCACTCTTCTCTCTCAGCTTCCTCTCTTGAAGAAAACCCCCACTCGCTTCACTTCTCCCTCATCTCGCTCCTCCTTTCACTCTTCTCTCTCAGCTTCCTCTTTTGGATGGACGCCGGAGCACCGGCCAAAGTGATGTCTATGGCTCTGGCCAAAACTGTCGAGGCTCATGGTACGAAGAAGCGCAAGCACCCCGCCGAGACTACCGCAGACAAGCTCAAAGCCATCGCCCTGTCCAAGCCCCCCTTTCCGGGATCCCTCATTAAACAAGTCCAGGTAATGTCTCTTGTTGACGATCTTTTTCTTGATCTTGATCGTGTTTTTTCATCTAACACGCAGTACTAGTACTGGTAGTACAACTTTCTGGGTTTTTTTAGAAAAGGAGGATGACCCCCGACCTCCGCATCTGGGAGATGCATGCGGCCACTTTATTGATTAGTACAACTTTCTGGGTGATCTTGCATGTGATTTTAGTGTGCCAAATGACAGTTCTAAATTCCTCTTTTGACCAAAACATGTGAGAGGTTGACACTGATTTCTTATAGATTACTTTCAACTACTCCCTCTATCCCAAATTTCTTGTCTTAGATTTGTCTAGATACGGATGTATCTAATACTAAAATGTGACTTGATACATCCGTATCTAGACAAATCTAAGACAAGAATTTTGGGACGGAGGGAATACTTTATGAACATCAATGCTACCTTTTAAGAGGGTATATTTGCCTCAGTAACTTGTGTTATGGATATTGCATGTAATCCCTCTGCTCTCATGCCTTTGAAGACATGTTCTAGTGTCTTTGTTCACTCATTTCTGTGCGTATATGTAGTCATATATGGAGTATAATATCGAAAATCATCTTATATTTCTGAATGGAGGTAGTAATAAAATATGGTTTCTATTTGAATTAGAACCAGGTCCGCGGTGGAGATGAAGTTCTCAAAGTCATGCCATGTGAACTGGAAAACCTGATGATGAGTTCTACTGCTGAACTATCCAGCTGTTGTGTCCTTGTCACCACGTGTCCTGAACTAGTGTTTTCCTGTAGCATTGTTGTCAGGCGTGTTCTCGAGGCTATACTTGACCACAACAATTTCCTGGCTGTGCCTTCGATTACGAAGGGTGTGATTCTTGTAAAGCTTCCCAACAAATCTGATGCGGCCTGTCTTCATCATCATGTTTATGAGTAGAAAGACCACTCTGTTAGGTTCTCCAAGGTTGACAAGATGGTGATGGTGCATGTATACATCTCACACGAAGTCCATGGCCTACTCAGTTATGCGGGGTTCATCCCATAGGTCGGTGGCAAGAAATAGTCTGCAGAGTTTAGTTAGTGCAACTTTGCTTGTCTGTAGTAAGTACTATTGTTCAGTACTTGATTTGTGTTTGTGAACCCTGTATTGTTTATTAGTACTGCCGCTTTTGGTGTGTCGTTAATCCTGAGAACGGTCTATGTTAATGTCTGTCCACTCAATTCAGTCTGTATATTTTGAAGTATCCAGATCATATTTTTTGTGAGGACGGTTTATCAATTATGGTTACACTCCAATATCTGTATGCATTGCAGGGTTTATCGCACCCACTAGGATTTCCAGTCCCATGGATGTTCGGTCCATACGATTTGTCACGACCTTTGGACTGTCCTGCTTGTGGGAGTAGGCGGGGCCCCTGCATGCCACGCGTAGTTGGACGATCAATCTTCTATTTAGTACTTCAACATAGTGATTTCCTGGTAAGGATTCACTCATGTCACATCAAGTAAATCTTATTGATTTACTGTCTAAATCTTATTGATTTAATGTCATGTTTTCTTTCTTTTCCTGCAATTTTACGATGCAAGTTTTGCCATGTGACATTCATCACAGAATAAACCGTTTGGTTTGCTCTACGAGGGCTATTTTTGCAGGTTTCACTTCTTATGTCATGTTAGTAACGAAGGCACTGTCCATCACTTATATTACTGGAAAAAATTGGATCAGTCTGTTGTCTGAGTACAAGCTGAATCCCTATGATGAACTGCAGTTTGGTTTAACAAAAATGCCACAATTAGTCCTTCTCGCGTTTAAAAGAAATGAAGAAAAAAACTGGATCACGGTCACGGATCCTAGTCAAGTTAGAAAGCTGATCATAGCAGACCAGACACGATCGCCGCTGTCTTGCACAGATCAAGCACCGGTAGTTGCTCTAGCACTGACAGCAGCAGCAGCTTAGTCTGATCCAGCTGAGGATTGGGCACCGACCGCGTCAGAGGATCAGTCTGATCTACCGGAGGATCAGGCATCGACACCGGCACCTGCTCCGACACCGGCACCATCTCTGGCAGCAGCGGCGGCTTCGGCACCTGCACCAACACTTGCACTTGCATCTGCTCTGGCCCATGCAATTGCACCGGCAACAGACTAGGCTGCAGTTCGCACTTCATATACCAAAGTCCTTACAAAAACCGACATGCCCACATTCTTGGTAAGCATTGGCCGCCCAAGTGCTTCGTTCTTTTTTCTTTCCATATTGTTTCACATGATTCACTGTATTGATCTAACTGTTTGGGTATATCTTCTTGTTTGCAAACAGATAATTCCTAGAGCAATGAGGGAGTCATTCAACAATCCGGGCAACCGCGGCCAAGTTTCTCTTACCATGCGCAGCCTTGGTGTGAATGAACCTGCTCAATATACCGTAAGTACAAAGGATGGTCGCATGATGATTGATGCTAAAGGATGGTCAAGGTTCAAATCTAAATAATATCTTGCGGTAGGGGATGATGTCAAAATCGAACTTTCTCGGCAAGGAGAGCTGGTCCAAATCAACTTTGAAATACTTCAGTAGCAGCACGCAACTGCCGAACTGATCTATCCTCCGAGAGATTTTGATGTAATAATCTGGCATGGTGAAACAAGTGTCCTGTGTGTATAAGTAGTACGACAGTATTATTTATCACATGGTATATCGTTGATAGAATTGCAACTCTGATTGCTGGTTAGGAACTGTCGTTCGATTTCATTCCAACAGCTGTCATGCTTTATTCAATTTTGTGTATTCGCCTTGTGGCAGCATCTAAAACCAGCACCGTACTGATCGCTTGCAATATGAAAAGTGCTGAGGTAGAACACATGGGCCCCCAAACATGCAGGGTCGGCATGCGGCCCAAAGTCCAGAACCGTGAGCCTATCTGAGTATTATATTCTCGGCTGATCCCCCATGAAAAAAGCTGAACCCCCACAATGCCCATGCGTTGCAGAGGGAGTATATTTCTCGGCAAGGTGAGCCTGTGATATAAAAGATTTGTATATTTCTTTACAGAGGGAGTATCTCTCTGTCAAAATATATATTTATGTGTAACTAGTTACTCTTGTCTTTCTACTTCCTTTCGCTGATATGTGGGGCAACCAGCAACGGGGTCCACGTGCCATATGCACAAATTAGAGTGCACAACTTCACGGTAGACACACCCCGGTCGTAGCGCCGCAGTAATGCCCAATGAGCCGTCAAATCACAACCCCCCTTTCCAACTTTAGCAGTAAGCTGGACGGACGAAGCGGCAATATTTCACTGGCATGAATCCCCTTCTCCCTCGTCTCCTTGTTCAGAGAAAACCCCCTCTCGGCGATTGCATAGGTTTTCTCATGGAGAACCAGGTACGAATTCTTCATCCATCCCCGATAAATCCAAGTCCCTTGGTCGCAGGTAATTCTAGGATGGCAGCCGCCGCCGTTGATGCATTTTTCTTCCTACTGAATCTAGTGTGTTTCATTTGCAGTGCCCAAAGTGCGAGTACTGTCGTGGAATTGTCACGGCAGATGTCCTCTTGCAAGGACTTAATCGTGGAGCCATCGCAACTAGGAAGCTTAAAGAGGTTAATCGGGACAAAGGATACAAGAGGTTTATACTAGTTCAGCCCCTTGCGGTGAAGGAAGGCCTACGTCTAGTTGGGTTGATATTGCTTGAGGTTTCGATGACCAAGGAGCGAGATACGCTATGCCTGGTTCTCGATTGGTTGTTTCTTGCCCTAAGCCGCTAGCGAGTCGTCCCCTTATATACACGGGTGGACGCCCTGCAGCCTACAAAATCCCGGCCGGCTCATAAACAGTGTCCGGCTCGGTGACTAGTTACTTCTACCTTATGTTACAAGTCATGCCATCATGGCGGTTTATCACTATGGGCCTTAAGCCGCCCGTGGGCTTTAAACCCTATGAACCGCCCTCCTCATGTTGGGTCTTGGGCTTCTTTCATGATGAGTCTTCTTTGCGTAACCCGGCCCCTCCTGGGCGGCTTACACAAATAGTTATATCCCCAACATTATTCCCCAGATTGACATGAACCGGTTCATGTCAATCTTCAAATACCTTAAGAATCAGTCCTTCTGTCTTCTATCCGTGGAAAGGTCATAACCCGGTGTGACGTCATCTTCTGGATCCGGGTTAACCGACCATGACATCATCTTTTAATTAAATCCTTATTTTATTCCATCATATCTTCAACGGATCTTTGCCTTTACTGACCATCCTGAAAACCGAGGCTTCAGGGCCGCTAGATAATAGTACTTTATCTCCTCGTTTCTCGCGCCGTCTCGGTTGGCCCCTCCTTATAAATAGGTGCGACCTAGGTCTTTTCCATTTCCTTCAATCGTCTTCCTCCTCGCGCTTCCTTCTCTGCTGCTCGAGCTCCGCCGCCGCCGCTGTCGAACCCCTCGTCTTCACCGACTCAGGCCGCTGCATCAACCTGACTCTGACCAGAAAACGACGGTGGCCCTCCGCAGCTTGTCCGCATCTGTGAGTTCCTCTTCTCCCCTTTCTCAGATCTGTATTAGAACTGTCTAGAGTTCGTCGGCGTTCATCGTCGCCCGACGCAAACCTCCATTAGTTCTCACCTCCAATGCCTTGTTTAGATTATAAAAACAACATAGAACTACTATGGAAATTGTTTGTGCTTATCCTGTATGAGAACAGATCTCATTTCCCTTGTTTGAAAACCCTCTTCGAGTGTATGAACTTCTCTGCCCTACTTTAGGTCTAGAAAATTTTCTTTTCAGAGCAATAATTTGATCCAGAATAATCCCTGACATGTGTGAAACTTGTTTGTTCCACACTTAGCCAAAAATTGCCTCTGCTGAATCTGTTTAGCTGCGGTAGCTCATACGGCCAGCTTAATAAAATATCATTGATTGTCAGTCTCACTTGCCTATGGCGGTTTATAAGACTTTAACCACCTCTGACACCCATGGAAGTTTGAATGCCATACTATAGTTACCCAGATGTCATTAGGCCCCTTCTTAAGCCGCCGCCTTAAGTACATGAACGATACTCTCCTTCGGGTTACAAATTGAGCCGGAAACATTCTTTTACCTTGTTGTAGGCTTCGATTTACGCCATGGCACCCAAAGCTCCCAAACCTCCGGTGACTTGCAATTGGGTCCCGTCCATTGTCACAGAAAGCAAACTGTCTGAGTTTGTGAAGTCTGGCCATTTGCCCAAGAAGGATGTTATGTCTTATCGTGCTCCTAACCCGTCTGAGGAGAAACCTCATCCCAAAGAAGGGGAGGTAATAGTTTTTATGGATCATATGAGCTGGGGATTTGCTCCACCCGGTTCGAAATTCTTTAGAGATGTTTTGCACTTCTTTGATCTAAGGCCTCAAGATATCGGACCCAATTCCGTGTCAAATATATGTAACTTCCAAGTCTTTTGTGAGGTTTATCTTGGAGAAGAGCCTAGCCTGCTTTTGTTCAGGGAACTGTTCTATTTAAACCGGCAGAATGAACGTGCCAACGGGCCTAGTCTGGAACTCGGTGGCATATCAATTCAGAGGCGGAGAGACTGCCTGTTCCCTTACGCTGAACTGCCGAGTCATCCCAAATATTGGAACCAGACATGGTTCTACTGCCAGGATACTTCTCTGGCTGGCGAAAATCCACTGCCCGGCTTTCGGGCCTTGCACCTTGAATCCACTCACCCGCTGCGAGACAAGTTGACTGCTGTTGAACGTCTGCCACTCACCCCTACTATCAAGAAAATCAAAGCTCTTTTGGGGAACGGTTTAGACGGCATCGACCTGGTCCGAGTCTGGGTTGCTTGGAGAGTGATTCCGTTAAGCCGCCGCCCCGGCTTAATGTGTAACTATTCAGGTGAGAAAGATGATCCTCAGCGTCATAATCCTGACGATTTACCGGATGACGTGATGGAGGCTACAACCCAGTCCTCGTTGAAAGAGGGTACAGTAACCAGTAACACCTTCGGCTTATTGCCCTTCTGCAAGAAGAACCCGGCCCCTGCAATAAGTCACCAGCCTCAATGATTACCTTTTACCATGTTGCACCTTATTTTTACTCATAACCCTTTACAATCCTTTACAGGAAAATGACAACTTCTGGAAAGTCCAGTATGATCTTGAGGCGGCCAAACAAGCCAGGGCGGATAAAAGAGACGAAAGGAGAACCGCCAAGCCTACCACTTCAAAGAAAAGGAAACCAAGTGCTTCAGAGATGTTCCAACTTGATGACTCTGATGACAATGAAGAAGAGGTAACACCTTAACTTTCCTTACTCTTTATCATCATCTTGCTGACATTACTTCCCTTTCAGGAGGACACGGGAAACAGCCAACCCGTCAAAGAGGTAACTATAATCTCCTCCGACTCCGAGCCTTTGCCGCGGCAGAAAACTCGAAAAGTGACCCGGAAAGTAAGATTTTCACATCCTTTGGCTTACCAAGATCCTCAATTTCTTTTGAAACAACAGCAAGTTGAAAGCCGGAGGCAGACCCGGACCAGCAAGGATGCAGAGCTCTCCTCTGTCTTGCCTGACACAACCCGGAAGCGTCGGACTGAGGTTTTCTCCGACTTACGCCTTGTTTTACCTTTGGCGGGTTTAATCCGTCAACCTCTCAATTCATCTGACTCCAATTATCAGGATACATCTCCTTCCTCCGGCGAGTCTATGCAGTCAAACATGCCGGCTTTTAAGACTGCCCCTGGGTAATGTCAATTTGTTTACCTTATGTTTTTATCTTCCTCATGTTTTGGTACTCATCCTTCTTCTTTGTCCACAGCGTGCAAGTGAAGCCCAGGAAGAAAACAAAGAAAGACATGCCGGCCCAAGACCCGGTAGTGACTGAACCAGAACTGGGCACGGCTGCCCCCGACTCTTCCACACATCAGCCGCCGCCTGTGCCGGCTCAGGACATTCCAGCACCAACTTCTGACCCGCCTGCGGAAGATATTCTTGCTGGTTCTGTTAACCCGGAGGCACCTAGCCCGGCCAAGACGACTGACCCAGAAGTGGAAATTCTCAAAACTCAGTTTGTTGAGCCGGGCCGGCCCACTGTTCTTGCCAAATGTTCTGCTAAAGAGGAGTTGGTAGAACGCCATAAAGCCAAGATGGACATCATTGACTATACTAATTTGAGTATTGGAGAAATCATCTCGGGCTACATCAACCAGGTGCATAGCAGTCGTGACCTGGAAATTGACATGGTGATGCAAATACAGCAAAAATCTGATGTATGACTTATGCTTCCTTACTTTCAATCATACTTAGTGTACCAGCCCCCAAGTCTATTGCTTATGAGTAAATATGTTGTAGACTTAAAAAACTGTCTAGCACTGCTTATCCAGTTTGAAAGAAAATACTTAACCCGGTTGTAGCCTGATACTTTGAACTTGCGATACGCATTAGCCCCCAAGTGCCAAGTATCTTTGCTTGTAAAGTGCTTGGGACTTTAGTTGACATAAGCCGGCATAGTAATTTAGAGTTCTTCAGCATACATTAGCCCCCAAGTGTCAAGTACCTTTGCTTGTAAAGTTCTTGGGACTTAATATTACTTACCATGATCCTGACTATGACCCGGTAACAATGCAGGCCACCATAAGTCAATTTGAGTCGGAGGTTGCTGACCTGAAGAGCCGCCTGGCAGCCCAAGAACTTGAAATTCAAAAGGCCAACTCTAAATTTGAATTCAGCGTCTCTGAACAAGAGAAGTTGAAGAAGAATTTTGAGGTGGAGAAGAAAATCTGGGCTGATGAAAAGGCCTCATTAGTGACCCGGGTCGAGACAACAGAAGCATCACTTGCAGAAGTAAATACCGAGATGTCCGGTTTAAAGCGCCAGATATCTCAAATGGTCTCAGCCATCTTTGGTAAGTGACAATATATAGAAAAACTTAAACACTGCAACCCTCAACATATTGCCATTCTTCTATTGATGATTATGTGAATTATAACCCCCTGGCTCACCTTTAATTTAACAATACAGGCCCCAGGAGCACCAACATCAAGCAGAACATGGTTGTCAAGCTGAAGGCAGTCTATACTCTGGTGGAGCAACTATACACCGGGTCACAACGTGCTTTGGCCGTTGTGGCTTTATCAAATGACGTTCCTTATCTCCTTCAAGATGTGCTAAAACGGCTTGTCGTGCTCCCTCAGCGGGTTCAAGAGCTAAGGCGGGCATCTGCAAGAGCCGGAGCTATAGCTGCCTTGAGCCGGGCTAAAGCATGGATTCCAGAACTAGAGCCGGCCGACATCGCTCTTGGATACCCAAGTCTGAAGGAAGATGGCACCTCATTTAACGATGCAGACTTCACCGCCTGTGTGAAATACATATGCCCTATGGCTACTCTTATTGGGAATGACACTGATCTGACCAAGTATCAGTCGGGCTATGATAATGAGAACTGGAGGATTCCAACACCTCATTACCATGAAGTCAGCCTGATCCCTCCAACTCATAAGCATACTTTTGCCCCTGAAGTCAACCCAACCGGTTTAATCGATGATGAAGCTGAGTTTGAAGCCTTGAGTGGCATTGACTGGGCCTCATCAACCTTCCAGGACAGGGCAACCGACGGAGAGGCGGAGAAGGATAACCCGGAATCGTCAAGCCAACCAAAGGAGTAAAGACGCCGGGTGTCATATGTTTAAGTCCTTGTGAAAACAATGCCTCACTATTCAGACTTGGGGAGTCTTGTAATAGAGTAGAAAAAACTCCGATTTTTTCATGCCTCCGTGCATGTTTCATGGCGCTCAATACTTCCTTAAGCCGCCATCGTTATATATTGCCAGCTTTTATTTATCTTCTAGTTCCCTTATGTTAAACAAAGTTGCCTGCCTTATCCTGCATAGGAGACAAACAAAACATCCTCTGGCGATTTACCGCCCCAGGGGTCACATAAAGTACTGATAACCCGGAGTATACAACAAACAATCTTAGGAAAACCAACTTACGATTAGACTTGGTAGACATAATCATAATAGTATACCTGTGATACCTGTGGTTACCTCTCCGGCTTATGCAACCCAATCCCTGAGTGTAAGTTGAACTCCTGAAAATTGGCATATAAAAGTTCACCTGGTACTTAACAACCTAAGGTAACCAATATTAACCCGGAGGATTGCAATCCACTCCATTGTATTTTCAAGAGGGTCTCAGGATAGTCAAATATTGACACTTACAAAGCATGATGAACAACAAACAAAACTTAAAGGTTTCTGATTTGAATACGATTAGTGAACCATTCCAAAGGGGTTAAGCTAAGATTCGGATACGATCATATATCCCCCAGTGGCTTTGGCGATGCCGATCAAGTGGGTATCGACAGCTATGTTCTCTTTGGTTCGAATACGACCTATGTTTGAACAGGAAGCCCCCAAGTGACCATAAGAGTTGTTTAATGACGCTGATTCGAATACGATCCACGTCAGACCCAAAGGAGTTAAGCTATGATTCAAATATGATCAAGAAGCCCCCAAGTGGGTTTGGCAGTATGCCGATCAAGAGGGTTTCGACAGCTATGTTCCCTTTGGTTCGAATACGACCTATGTTTGAACAGGAAGCCCCCAAGTGACCATGGCTAGATTCAGATATGATCATAATCCGGACCGAAGGGAAAGCCGGATTTTGATATGACCCGCTCCCTGTTGGTTGTTTCCACCACATGACAAAGAAAACAAGTAAACCTTTTAGGGTGGGAAAAAAGGACAGAGGTCCTGCTTTATTGCTTTATATAATATATACATTTATCAAAATATATACATACTAGAGCCGGTGGCTCAAGTATAGTAAGGCCGAAGATGAGCGATATTCCACGGCCGGTGGGTCTCCTCTTCCGACTTACGTGAGTCTTTGTACTCTCGAACATCGATAAGGTAGTATGACCCGTTGTTCAGATTCTTGCTGACCATAAAGGGTCCTTCCCAAGGAGGGGATAGCTTGTGCATGTCAGACTGATCCTGGATAAGCCGGAGCACCAAGTCGCCTTCCTTAAAAGCTCTGGACCTAACTCGGCGGCTGTGGTAGCGGTGCAGGTCTTGCTGGTAAATTGCCGAGCGGGCTATTGCCAAGTCTCGTTCTTCATCCAACAGGTCAAGTGCATCTTGACGAGCCTTTTCGTTGTCCGCCTCAACGTAAGCCGCCACACGGGGTGAGTCATGACGGATGTCACTTGGTAGGACCCCCCCTGCTCCATACACCATGAAGAAAGGTGTGTAACCCGTAGATCTGTTAGGTGTAGTATTAATGCTCCAAAGTACAGAAGGTAATTCCTCCACCCAACAACCCGGCGTCTGCTGCAAAGGGACCAAGAGTCGGGGCTTGATACCCTTCAAGATCTCTTGATTAGCCCTTTCCGCTTGACCATTGGATTGAGGATGAGCCACAGCCGAAACGTCAAGCCGGATATGCTCTCATTGACAGAACTCTTCCATGGCTCCTTTGGATAGATTGGTACCATTATCAGTTATGATGCTATGTGGAAAACCAAAACGAAAGATCACCTTTTTCATGAACTGGACCGCCGTGGCCGCATCACACTTACTGATTGGCTACGCCTCAACCCACTTTGTAAACTTGTCAACCGCCACCAAGAGGTGCGTCTTTTTATCCTTACACCTTTTGAAAGGCCCGACCATGTCAAGCCCCCAGACTGCGAACGGCCAAGTAATTGGAATCATCCTCAATTCTTGAGCCGGCACATGGGCTCATCGTGAGAACTTCTGACATCCATCACATTTACTGACCAGGTCTTCTGCATCAGCATGAGCCTTCAGCCAATAAAACCCATGACGAAAAGCTTTGGCCACAAGAGATTTTGAGCCGGCATGATGACCACAATCGCCTTCATGGATCTCCCAGAGTATCTCTTGACCCTCCGCAGGCGACACGCAACGTTGAAACGCTCTAGTGACGCTGCAGTGATGTAACTCGCCATTAACTATTGTCATGGACTTGGACCGCCGGACGATTTGTCTTGCCAAGGTCTCATCCTCAGGCAACTCTCCCCGGGTCATATAAGCCAAATAAGGCACTGTCCAATCTGGGATGACGTGGAGAGCCGCTACCAGTTGTGCCTCCGGGTCTGGCACTGCCAGATCTTCTTCTATAGGTAACTTGACAGAAGGATTATGCAACACATCAAGAAAGGTATTAGGCAGTACCGGTTTACGTTGAGATCCCAGCCGGCTTAAGGCATCAGCTGCCTCATTCTTCCTTCGATCAATCTGTTCCACCACATAACCCTTGAAGTGCCCAGCTACAACGTCAACTTCACGATGGTAAGCCACCATAAGAGGATCTTTGGAGTCCCACTTGCCTGACACCTGTTGAGCCACAAGGTCTGAATCTCTTAAGCACCTTACCCGGCTCAAGTTCATCTCTTTGGCCATCCGGAGACCATGGAGTAAGGCCTCGTTCTCAGCTGCATTGTTAGTACAAGGAAACATAAGCTAGAGCACATAACAGAATTTTTCACCTCGAGGGGAAGTTAACACGACTCCAGCCCCCGAGCCTTCCAACTGCCTGGACCCATCAAAGTGAATAGTCCAATATGTGTTCTCGGGCTTCTCCTCAGGTGCCTGTAGCTCTGTCCAGCCATTGATAAAATCCACCAAGGCTTGAGACTTAATGGCAGTGCGTGGCACGTACTTCAGATCATGAGGCCTTAGCTCAATAGCCCACTTGGCAACTCGTCCTGTAGCCTCTCTGTTTTGAATGATGTCTCCCAAAGGGGCAGAACTCACCACAGTGATAGGGTGACCTTGAAAGTATTGCTTCAGTTTCCGGCTTGCCATGAACACCTCGTAAACTAGCTTCTGCCAATGAGGATAATGTATGTTGAACTGCTTAGATGAATCACCTAGAGTAAAATCCACAAGCTTGGTCTCAACAGCCGACTTAAACTTCATTGCTGGGTCATGTTCCGTGGTTGGCTTTTTGAGGGAGGTCATATCTGCTGGGTCAACGTTATCTTGATAAAATTTGAGCTCCTCTGCTGCGTAGACAGACTCGGCATAAGTCGCGTCGCCTTCTTCACATTCCAGGGCCACCTTTCGACTTCCATGCACCGTGATGGTGCCCTTGTAACCCGGCATTTTGAGCTGCAAGTAAACATAACACGGCCACGCCATAGACTTGGCATAAGCCGGCCGCCCAAACAAAGCGTGATACGGACTCTTGATTTTGACCACCTCTGAAAGTGCAACTATCCCTAGGTGGTTTTGGTAATTCATAACAACATATAGCTCATTGAGCTAATGCTATTCGAAGATGACTATTTCAGGAAAGCTCAATGATTGGCATGGCATGGATGTGAAAGTGGAACCCTCAAAATGCTAAGGACAAAGGATTGGCTCAAGCTCAAAATCTCAAGACTCTTCATTTTATATTTTAGTGATCCAAGATCACACTGAGTCTTTAGGAAAAGCCAATACTATCAAGGAGGGATGAGGTGTTGCTTAATGAGCCTTTTGCTTCATGTGCTTAGTGATATGCTCCAAAACCCTCAACTACTTTCCCATATCCACATATGACCTAAACCCTAAGCCAAACTCGGTCCTACCGATTCTTTCTATCTAGCGCCACCGAGTTTCACTTGTCATAATCCACTGCCAAACCCTAGAAATTCAGTTCTACCGATAGGGATTTCGGTCTCACCGAGATGGGATTGCAAACTCTTTGTTTCCCTTTCGTAACTTTTCGGTCTCACCGAAAGAGCGAATCGGTCCCACCAAGATTGCAATGTAAACTCTCTGTTTCCCTTTTGTAACTTTTCAGTCTCACCGAAAGAGCAAATCGGTCCCACCGAGTTTGCCTGGCCAACTCTCTGGTTAGCTTATTACCAAACTCGGTCTCACCGAGTTTGTGTAATCGGTCTCACCGAGATTACATTATGCCCAAACCCTAACCATATCGGTCCTACCGAGTTGCATGTCAGTCCCACGGAAAATCTCTAACGGTCACTAGGTTTACCTTTTCGGTCCGACCGAGTTTGTCGATTCGGTCCCACCGAGATTGGAAAACTGTGTGTAATGGTTGGATTTTGTGTGGAGGCTATATATACCCCTCCACCTCCTCTTCATTCGTGGAGAGAGCCATTAGAACACATACACAATTCCAACTCATATGTTCTAAGAGAGAACCACCTACTCATGTGTTGAGACCAAGATATTCCATTCCTACCATATGAATCTTGATCTCTAGCCTTCCCCAAGTTGCTTTCCACTCAAATCTTCTTTCCACAAAATCCAAATCCTATGAGAGAGAGTTGAGTGTTGGGGAGACTATCATTTGAAGCACAAGAGCAAGGAGTTCATCATCAACACACCATTTGTTACTTCTTGGAGAGTGGTGTCTCCTAGATTGGCTAGGTGTCACTTGGGAGCCTCCGACAAGATTGTGGAGTTGAACCAAGGAGTTTGTAAGGGCAAGGAGATCGCCTACTTCGTGAAGATCTACCGCTAGTGAGGCAAGTCCTTCGTCGGCGATGGCCATGGTGGGATAGACAAGGTTGCTTCTTCGTGGACCCTTCGTGGGTGGTTGCTTCTTCGTGGACCCTTCGTGGGTGGAGCCCTCCGTGGACTCGCGCAACCATTACCCTTCGTGGGTGGAGCCCTCCGTGGACTCACGCAACCGTTACCCTTCGTGGGTTGAAGTCTCCATCAACGTGGATGTAGGATAGCACCACCTATCCGAACCACGGGAAAAACATCCGTGTCTCCAATTGCGTTTGAATTCTCCAAACCCTTCCCTTTACATTCTTGCAAGTTGCATGCTTTAATTTCCGCTGCCAATATACTCTTTGCATGCTTGCTTGAATTGTGTGATGATTGCTTGACTTGTCCTACAATAGCTAAAATCTGCCAAGAACTAAAATTGGGAAAAGGTTAAGTTTTTATTTGGTCAAGTAGTCTAATCACCCCCCTCTAGACATACTTTCGATCCTACAAGTGGTATCAGAGCTTTGGTCTCCATTTGCTTTGATCTCCATAGCTTTTGGTGGTCATAGCCTTGGTTTCACAACCTAGGAGAGTGGATTCCCAAGACTACTTCAAGTTCCACTTCATCAAGTACGACTACAACTCCAAGGATTCCCATCAAGATGGTGTGGATCCAAAAGAAGAAGAACTAGAGAGTTCTTGAGGGTGACTCCGCCAACATACTTCACTCTTATCATTTTGGCAAGAACAAGTGCAATCAACTTCCACATCTTGCACTAGTTCAAGGAGTCACAAACCCTCTTGTTGGTAAGACAAGGGACAAGGTAACCTAAAAGTTTTCATGGACATCATCTTGTGTGTGCATCACTCTATGTCTATGGATATCCTTGTTTGTTCCTTGTGGGACTAATCCATGTAGGTATTGAAAGTGCAATTCACTCAAATGGATAGCTCCAAGTGATCTACATCAACATGGAGCATCCACATCTTCAACATCTACATGAAGTCATCATCGACAAAACCCGAGGTTAGTCCATCCCTCTAAGGGGGGATATCACATCTAGGGGGAGCTTTACTCTAAGACTTGAGCTAAAGCAACTCTAAAGATGTGAACACAACAATGCTTTATGTAAAAGTGGTAACCCCACTTGAGCTTAAACGATGAGTATGACCTATGATCAAGTGTTCTCACTTGACTCCTAAGTCAATATACTCATATATAGATGACCTTGTCATCGCAAATTGCTTGATAGATGCTAGAATTGGTTGTGCATGCCATGTCACATATTTCATTTGCCATCTTATTGTGTGAGCATGCTGGTTGCATATTTTACTCATTCGAGGACATCCACTTGTTGTTTTGATTGTTTGGTTTTATTTCCTTTTGCCAAGTGGATGGACAAGAATGCCTAAGAACCTCCTCTAGCTATCTATGCTTTTCTTGTCTCAAACTCTATTCATGCTACATCACAAAATTTGATCAAGTCAGATTCGAACCACTCTGTGTGAGGAGCGCTCGGAGTCCCCGATTCGTCATAGACTTAAACTTCCAAAACCTCTTTATGATTCTCGGTCTGACCGATACCCTACTTTCGGTCCTACCGAGATCATTAAGTTGATCTAGGTTTTCGATCTCGGTGCAACCGATTTGAACCATTCGGTCACACCGAGTTGCAACAACTGTATACAGTTTTGCATCTCGGTGCCACCGAGTTGTTCCACTCGGCCACACCGACAGGGTCGGGCTATATATAGTCACGGGCAAAAATTTGGAAATTTCTCCGAACCCCTTCGCCCGCGCGATAGCCTGCTCTGCCAACTTGGTCTCCGGATCGTCTCCTCGCCTCCAGTCGCTAGTCTCCGTCGCCGTCAACGGAAATTCAACCCCGTCGTTGCCGCCGTAGCGAGTCTCCGTCGAACTAGGGTATGGACTCGATCTTTGTGCTATTCCCCAATCCGATTCTTAGCACATTGTGATCATCATGATTCTTTCCATGTTTGTTAAACTTCTATCCAGTCAATGAACTCGTAGATTAGGTTTAATTCGAAAATTTTAGGGTTAGGTTTCCGCAGAAACCATCTCGGACCCACCGAGTTGAAAAACTCGGTCCCACCGATTTGGCTTATGCCATTGCACAAGTGAGACTCAGTCTGACCGAGAATTACTTATCGGTGTGACCGATTTTGGAACTCTGTGAAACCCTAGCAGTCTCGGTGCCACCGAACTGTGACTCAGTCTGACCGAGTTCACTAGTTTAGGTGCCAAAACTGCTTCGGTATCACCGAGTTTAGAAATCGGTAGATCCAAGATGCTTTCAGTGGGAAACTAAAACTAAGTTTTTGAATTATTCTTTTGCAAAAATCTCTGCATTTTGTGATGCTTATCCACTCTATCTCATCTATAACCTATTCACAGGGTCAGCAGTCAGAGTTTGCATCATGTCAGACCAAAGTGATAGCCAGAACTTGTCAGAGCAGCAAGTGCAGATGAGTGAGGGCACTAGTCCCTCAAGTTCCTCAGATGATGGCAGCAGGAGCACCCCTAGCAATCTGCCTAAAGCTGCCACAAGACAGAGAAAGAAGAGAACCTCAGACTCAGAAGATGAGGATTATGTGGCAGAAGAGGAAGCAACTTCCAAGAGAGTTGAGCCAGCACAGGGTATAAAACCAGGGATGAAGATCAAAAGGCCAGCAGGCAGGCAGCCTATGTCAAAGGCCAGAGCTTCAACTGAGAAGCCCACTCCCATTGAGCCAGTTGCTGCTGAAGGCAAGAAGAGGAAAGAAAGGGTGAAGAAAACTGTAGCCATAGTGCTTGGCAAGGCTTCCATCATGGAAGATGAGGAGGAAGAAGAAGAGGTAGCTGCACCAGCACCTAAGGCACCCAGGCTGATGGGTGATGCCATAAGAACAGGGGCAGCTGCTTCCAAGGCCAAGACAGCTCCAAAGCCAAAGCCAAAGAGGAACACAAGAAGCATCCCAGCTACTGAGAAGAACAAGGCCCCAATGCCTGAAGCTGCAGAAGAAGAAGAAGAGAATGTTCTTAGGAAGATCAAGCCTGAGTGTCGACTTAGCACTATGCATTTTCTAGGAACTTTTTGGTAACTTGTTGCCAAAGGGGGAGAAAATGTATAGATCATAGGCTTCGAGAGAGAGTGTTGCTTTTAGTGTTGCTTTTATTCTCTCTTGTTTTATTTGGTGGTTTCTCGAACTTTGTTTGCTTTTGTGTGAGATACTATGTCATTGCTCGTGAGACATTGATGATCATGTGTTTGATCATAAGCTACACTTAATGTTTGCTTAATATTATCATCTTATCTATCTTATGTGATCATTCACTATTCTTGGTGATGAGTGCATGTATTTCATTCTTATCATTTTAAGCGCTCCACCAAGATGTATGTGACATGGAAGAGTAACCCATGACTCTAACTCCTTGTGCATTTGCAGTCCAAAGCAAATTTTAAATATGCACAAAATTAGGGGGAGCTCTTACTTGTCACATACTTCTCAAATCGACGATATATTTCATGATTATTATCATTTGTCGAAGCTTTGATCTATATGTTGTCATCTATTACCAAAAAGGGGGAGATTGAAAGTGCAACTATCCCTAGGTGGTTTTGGTAATTCATAACAACATATAGCTCATTGAGCTAATGCTATTCCAAGATGACTATTTTAGGAAAGCTCAATGATTGGCATGGCATGGATGTGAAAGTGGAACCCTCAAAATGCTAAGGACAAAGGATTGGCTCAAGCTCAAAAGCTCAAGACTCTTCATTTTATATTTTAGTGATCCAAGATCACATTGAGTCTTTAGGAAAAGCAAATACTATCAAGGAGGGATGAGGTGTTGCTTAATGAGCCTTTTGCTTCATGTGCTTAGTGATATGCTCCAAAACCCTCAACTACTTTCCCATATCCAAATATGACCTAAACCCTAAGCCAAACTCGGTCCTACCGATTCTTTCTATCTAGCGCCACCGAGTTTCACTTTTCATAAGCCACTGCCAAACCCTAGCAATTCGGTTCTACCGATAGGGATCTCGGTCTCACCGAGATGGGATTGCAAACTCTCTGTTTCCCTTTCGTAACTTTTCGGTCTCACCGAAAGAGTGAATCGGTCCCACCGAGATTGCAATGTAAACTCTCTGTTTCCCTTTTGTAACTTTTCGGTCTCACCGAAAGAGCAAATCGGTCCCACCAAGTTTGCCTGACCAACTCTCTGGTTAGCTTATTACCAAACTCGGTCTCACCGAGTTTGTGTAGTCGGTCTCACCAAGATTACGTTATGCCCAAACCCTAACCATATCGGTCCTACCGAGTTGCATGTTAGTCCCACCAAAAATCTCTAACGGTCACTAGGTTTACCTTTTCGGTCTGACCGAGTTTGTCGATTCGGTCCCACCGAGATTGGAAAATTGTGTGTAACGGTTGGATTTTGTGTGGAGGCTATATATACCCCTCCACCTCCTCTTCATTCATGGAGAGAGCCATCAGAACACATACAGAATTCCAACTCATATGTTCTGAGAGAGAACCACCTACTCATGTGTTGAGACCAAGATATTCCGTTCCTACCATATGAATCTTGATCTCTAGCCTTCCCCAAGTTGCTTTCCACTCAAATCTTCTTTCCACAAAATCCAAATCCTATGAGAGAGAGTTGAGTGTTGGGGAGACTATCATTTGAAGCACAAGAGCAAGGAGTTCATCATCAACACGCCATTTGTTACTTCTTGGAGAGTGGTGTCTCCTAGATTGGCTAGGTGTCACTTGGGAGCCTCCGACAAGATTGTGGAGTTGAACCAAGGAGTTTGTAAGGGCAAGGAGATCGCCTACTTCGTGAAGATCTACCGCTAGTGAGGCAAGTCCTTCGTGGGCGATGGCCATGGTGGGATAGACAAGGTTGCTTCTTTGTGGACCCTTCGTGGGTGGTTGCTTCTTCGTGGACCCTTCGTGGGTGGAGCCCTCCGTGGACTCACGCAACCATTACCCTTCGTGGGTGGAGCCCTCCGTGGACTCGCGCAACCGTTACCCTTCGTGGGTTGAAGTCTCCATCAACATGGATGTAGGATAGCACCACCTATCCGAACCACGGGAAAACATTCGTGTCTCCAATTGCGTTTGAATTCTCCAAACCCTTCCCTTTACATTCTTGCAAGTTGCATGCTTTACTTTCTGCTGCCAATATACTCTTTGCATGCTTGCTTGAATTGTGTGATGATTGCTTGACTTGTCCTACAATAGCTAAAATCTGCCAAGAACTAAAATTGGGAAAAGGTTAAGTTTTTATTTGGTCAAGTAGTCTAATCACCCCCCCCCTCTAGACATACTTTCAATCCTACAACCTCAAAGGTTAACTTCTCGGCCCTAGAATCATGCTCGTCTCCAAAGGCCACCTCCAGCTCAATCTTACTGACAGGGTATGCCGACTTACCAGGCACCACTCCATGGAAAACGGTGTTGGATGTCTTTAATTTTTTGTCAGTTAGACCCATGCGCCGAAAGGTCTCGTAATAGAGGATGTTGATGCTGCTACCTCCATCCATGAGCACCTTAGTGAATTTGTATCCACCGACCTGCGATGCCACCACCAAGGCTAGTTGACCCGGATTATCAACCCGGGGAGGGTGATCCTCCCTACTCCAGACAATGGGCTGTTCTGACCACCTCAAGTAACGAGGCACTATCGGCTCAACAGAGTTCATGGCCCTCTTATGAATTTTCTGATCGCGTTTGCACAAGCTAGTGGTGAACACGTGATACTCCCCACTATTCAGTTGCTTTGGATGGCTCTGATAACCCGACTGCTGCTGCTGCTGTCCTCCTTGACTAGACTGTTGTTGATTATGACCGCCTTGATTTCCCTGAAAGCTGGAATTTGAGCCGCCACCCGGGCCATGAAAGCCGCTAGCACCTGAGCCGCCGCCTGATCCATGATTGCCATCAAACGTGTTGGAATTCTTGAAAGCCTTCATTATGGCACAATCTTTCTACAAGTAGGTGGCGGGTCGTTCCCGGGTGCCGTGTCTCGGGCAGGGCTCATTGAGTAGCTGTTCTAGAGACGGACCTGACCCGCCAGATCGAGGGGGCGGTTTTCCCTTACGTCTTTGATTGTTACCCTGCGCGTTGGCGTTGGCCATAAACTCCGGGTTACCTTCCGCCTTACGCTTATTGCCTCCCTGATTCGGGTTATGCTGCTGACCCTTTCCGTTGCCGTTCTTTTTTCCCTTCCATGTCTTTTCCTCATCAGAGGCGGGATCCTTGGTACTATCAGAGTCGGCGTACTTGACTAAAGCTGCCATCAGTGTACCCATATCATTGCAATCACGCTTAAGGCGCCCCATCTTCTGTCTCAGCGGCTCAAAACGGCAATTTTCCTCCAACATGAGGACTGCAGAGCCGGCATCCATCTTGTCAGACGAATGTATTATCTCCTTAACCCGGCGTACCCAATGAGTTGCGGATTCACCTTCCTCCTGCTTACAATTTGTCAAGTCCACAATCGACATAGACTGCTTGCAAGTGTCCTTGAAGTTCTGGATGAAACGGGCCTTTAACTCTGCCCACAAACTGATGGAATTGGGTGGCAAACCCTTTAACCAAGAACGGGCTGTTCCATCCAACATCATGGTAAAGTACTTAGCCATTGCTGCGTCGCTAACCTCCAGTAGCTCCATGGCCATCTCATAACTCTCGATCCACGCTTCGGGCTGTAAGTCAGCCGTGTAATTCGGCACCTTTCGAGGTCCTTTGAAATCCTTGGGCAGACGCACATTACGCAGAGCCGGCACCAAACAAGGAACGCCTCCGGTTCTAGTAACCACTCCCGCCTCAATGGAAGTCGTCGGATAAGCCGGTAGGTCCTGTTGGGCTGCTAGCTAAGCCGCTAGCTGAGCCGTCCGTTCATCCTCCTGACGTATCCGATCCTACACCGGGTTATACCCGCCAGGCTGGTTCCGGCGTTGAGTGTTGCTTGACAAGGCCTCTGATTCCATGTGCCTGCTGTAACTCGGGCTCCGGTTTGGACGAGGCGGAGCTAACTAGGGTGGAGTAGTTGAATGGATCCTGTCCCGGCTGTAAGAATAAGTCTCTTGCTGGGCCAGAGCCGTCTGGACAAGTTCTCTGATCCTCCGAGTCTCCACCGCTGTCGGATCGTCCCCGTCTACTGGGAGAGCCGCCAAACATGCTGATGCTGCAATTAATTTCTCCATGGGGTTGGAGAAGTGACCCGGCGCTATTGGCACATAACGGGGTGGTGCCATATTCCCATGAAGAGGCGTTGTCACCTGAGGCTGAACCGGGCCCCCCGCTCCGGATGTCATAAGCTGATTTGCACCTGGCGGGTTACTTGGGCCGGCTCCGGGTGTAGTGAAAAGATTTCGAGGATCATAAATCGGAGGCAAACGGGACTGAGTTTTTTGATGTCTCCTTCTCATTACTTCGTTAGATGCGTTCAAACTCATCGTGAGCTGATAAGCCTTTGACTGAAGTTGCTGCGCCCGCACATCCAAAGCCGCTCGCTCTGTAGGCAATCTGGTATCCACAGCTGCTAAGGCCTCCTTGGCCCGAGCGATCTCCTCACGAACCTGCACCACCTCTGCATCATGCTCATCTTGGTTCGCAGGGATGACTTTAACGGTTAACAGGGCCGTAAGTTTATCCATGAGATCCATCAGCACCTGAACCGGCGAGCGCACAGGGCCTCCTGCCCTGGCTGCTCCTAACCCGGACATTATCGCTGCTGCAGCCATAGAATTTTGGCCGGGTTGAGTGCCAGCAATGAAGACCCCTGCCCAGTTTGGCGACTCAGAGGGGTCCGGAATAATGCTGCCATCGGAACAGCCCCCAAGCCCGCCATCTTGCACTGGATATAGCGAATCTGTTGAGTCGGCGGACGATTCACCATCAGAGAGGACGGCCGTCTCACCACCACCTTCAGATCCCTCAGAAAGTTCTCCTCCGTGGATGCAGCCCACGAAGGCACGCTTCACGAGGGTTGAGCCCGGGCGGGTCTCGCGCGCTGAGCCGTCTCGGTGAGGTCGATGCAATTGTCCGGCTCAGGGCCCGGCTCACCAATCTGGCCGATGAAGACGTGAATTCCGCCAAAGGGGACCCGGTACCCGTACTCAATTGAGCCGGCGTCGAGGCCCCAGCCTTCGTCGTCGATGTAGATCTTGCCGTGATGACTCTTGGTCATCCAGCCTACTGCGTATCCCTTGAGCCCTTCGAAGCTGCCCTTCAAGAACACAAATCCACCATGCGCTAGCCCACGGTCGGCGCCAACTGTCATGGAATTGTCACGGCAGATGTCCTCTTGCAAGGACTTAATCATGGAGCCATCGCAACTAGGAAGCTTAAAGGGGTTAATCGGGACAAAGGACACAAGAGGTTTATACTAGTTCAGCCCCTTGCGGTGAAGGAAGGCCTACGTCTAGTTGGGTTGATATTGCTTGAGGTTTCGAAGACGAGGGAGCGAGATACGCTATGCCTGGTTCTCGATTGGTTGTTTCTTGCCCTAAGCCATTGGCGAGTCGTCCCCTTATATACACGGGTGGACGCCCTGCAGCCTACAGAATCTCGGCCGGCTCATAAATAGTGTCCGGCTCGGTGACTAGTTACTTCTACCTTATGTTACAAGTCATGCCATCATGGCGGTTTATCACTATGGGCCTTAAGCCGCCCGTGGGCTTTAAACCCTATGAACCGCCCTCCTCATGTTGGGTCTTGGGCTTCTTTCACAATGAGTCTTCTTTGCGTAACCCGGCCCCTCCTGGGCGGCTTACACAAATAGTTATATCCCCAACAAGTACCCTACAGGTTTCTGCACCCTTGGCGAGACGCCACACTTGTTCCTTCTCATCCTAACACAGCATTTTGAAACGCGCACAGTATGTTCCTAGAATCCTCTTTTCTATCCGGGAGGGTGGGGTTTTTTTGAACATGTTGTGTTCTCATATTATTTTTCCTGCAGTGTATTATTTGCTCTGCCAGAACACATGTACTCAAGATGCTCGGCCTTGCCATAACTGAATACACTAGTTTAATGGTCACAGTGAAGACAAGCCATGGATATAAGTTCCAAGTCGGGTTCATGAACCAAGAAGATCGCTGCTTTTTATGGCCGAACTTGGATAAACTTTCTCAAGTGTTACAGACTAAAAGTTGGCGCACGAATGTTGATGGAAATAGCAGAACCTGGTCTCATCTTCACTGCGATCTTCCACCCCGACGTCGTTCCAATTGTTCATCCATGTTAGTTGCTCTAGCACTGACAGCGGCAGCAGCTCAGTCTGATCCAGCTGAGGATTGGGCACCGACCGCGTCAGCGGATCAGTCTGATCTACCGGAGGATCGGGCATCGACACCGGCACCGGCACCTGCTCCGACACCAGCACCATCTCCGGCAGCAGTAGGGGCTTCGGCACCTGCACCAACACTTGCACTTGCATCTGCTCTGGCCCATGCAATTGCACCGGCAACAGACTAGGCTGCAGTTCGCACTTCATATACCAAAGTCCTTACAAAAACCGACATGTCCACCCTCTTGGTAAGCATTGGCCGCCCAAGTGCTTCGTTCTTTTTCCTTTCCATGTTGTTTCACATGATTCACTGTTTTGATCTAACTGTTTGGGTATGTCTTCTTGTTTGCAAACAAAGAATTCCTAGAGCAACGAGGGAGTCGTTCAACAATCCGGGCGACCGCGGCCAAGTTTCTCTTACCATGCGCAGCCTTAGTGTGAATGAACCTGCTCAATATACCGTAAGTAAAAAGGATGGTCGCATGATGATTGATGCTAAAGGATGGTCAAGGTTCAAATCTAAATCATATCTTGCGGTAGGGGATGATGTCAAAATCGAACTTTCTCGGCAAGGAGAGCTGGTCCAAATCAACTTTGAAATTCTTCAGTAGCAGCACGCAACTGTCGAACTGATCTATCCTCCGAGAGATTTTGATGTAATAATCTGGCATGGTGAAACAAGTGTCCTGTGTGTATAAGTAGTACGACAGTATTATTTATCACATGGTATATCGTTGATAGAATTGCAACTCTGATTGCTGGTTAGGAACTATCGCTCGATTTCATTCCAACAGCTGTCGTGCTTTATTCAATTTTGTGTATTCGCCTTGCAACAGCATCTAAAACCAGTGCCGTACCGATCGCTTGCAATATGAAAAGCGCTGAGGTAGAACACATGGGCCCCCAAACATGCAGGGTCGGCCTGCGGCCCAAAGTCCAGAACCGTGAGCCTATCTGAGTATTATATTCTTGGCTGATCCCCCATAAAAAAAGCTGAACCCCCATAATGCCCGTGCATTGCAGAGGGAGTATATTTCTCGGCAAGGTGAGCCTGTGATATAAAATATTTGTATATTTCTTTACAGAGGGAGTATCTCTCTGTCAAAAAATATATTTATGTGTAACTAGTTACTCCTGTCTTTCTACTTCCTTTCACTGATATGTAGGGCAACCAGCAACGGGGTCCATGTGCCATATGCACAAATTAGAGTGCGCAACTTCATGGTAGACACACCCCGGTCGTAGCGCCGCAGTAATGCCCAATGAGCCATCAAATCACAACCCCCCTTTCTAGCTTTAGCAGTAAGCTGGACGGACGAAGCGGCAATATTTCACTGGGCCTGAATCCCCTTCTCCCTCGTCTCCTTGTTCAGAGAAAACCCCCTCTCGGCGATTGCATAGGGTTTTCTCATGGAGAACCAGGTACGAATTCTTCATCCATCCCCGATAAATCCAAGTCCCTTGGTCGCAGGTAATCCTAGGATGGCAGCCGCTGCCGTTGATGCATTTTTCTTCCTACTGAATCTAGTGTGTTTCATTTGCAGTGCCCAAAGTGCGAGTACCCTACAGGTTTCTGCACCCTCGGTGAGATGCCACACTTGTTCCTTCTCATCCTAACACAGCATTTTGAAACGCGCACAGTATGTTCCTAGAATCCTCTTTTCTATCCGGGAGGGTGGGGGATTTTTGAACATGCTGTGTTCTCATATTATTTTTCATGCAGTGTATTATTTGCTCTGCCAGAACACATGTACTCAAGATGCTCGGCCTTGCCATAACTGAATACACTAGTTTAATGGTCAGAGTGAAGACAAGCCATGGATATAAGTTCCGAGTTGGGTTCATGAACCAAGAAGATCGCTGCTTTTTTTATGGCCGAACATGGATAAACTTTCTCAAGTGTTACGGACTGAAAGTTGGCGCACGAATGTTGATGGAAATAGCATAACCTGGTTTCATCTTCACTGCGATCTTCCACCTCGACGTCGTTCCAATTGTTCATCCATGTTAGTTTTGTATCTGGTTCTTGCTTGTTGCCTCGATTACTGTTCGATGTGTGCTTTGTATGGTTGAACCTGTATAAGTACTCATACTGCTTTCAGCTTTGGTTGTTAAGTGCCCCTGCTGGTTTAAGTTAAGGTTGTTAAGTACTCCTGGTGCTTCTACAGTCTGTCGTGTTTCTTCATTCCTGTCTTCCTCCAGCCGCCAAAACCAAACCAGCGCCGGCGGGGCCGCCTGCTTCCGCCTCCCACGGCTGGCTGCGCCTCAGCGCACGCATCGCCGCCCAACCGTCTCCTAAATCGTTAACGCTGACGTCCTCCGCGCGCTTTGGTGCGCTCGCCGCGGCGCCGCCCTCTCGCGTTGTCAATATGGTCAACAAACAACAGGACTCGGCAGAAGTACGTGGAGAGGATGACAGTAGGGGCCCACCACGTCAGCGTATGGAAAAATAAAATGCTTCCCCCTAGTGTTTTCCTGACATCTGGGACCCATGACATTGTGAGCGTATATAGTCAATAGACAAGAGAACGACACAAGATCGGCTGACACCTGAGACATAGCTACTCGAGTAGTATTTTTTGTTTGGTATTGTTGAGACGGAGCAGGGTTTGAACTAGGTTGTGGCCCGTCTAGCCCAGGCTTATATTTTATGTTCACCATGTGACCAGCCCAGCTATTTTTTCTTTGTGAAAATGAGCCTAGTTTATTATTTTTTTGAAGAATACCCAATCCAGGCCTACTTATTTTTCTATGCCCTGATGGGCTGCAACTCTTTCAAGACGCCTGCAAATCTTGAAAGTAATATGAAATGGGTTGTAAATATAAAAACAGATGACAAATTGGCAATTACTTTATAATTTCTGAATTTTTTCACATTTTCAGATTCCTATTTCACTGGGCATTAACCTAATTTAAATATATCTTCAAAGTACTTTAAATCTGGCTCGACATTTCGGTATTAAAAATAGTTTGGAACCCACAGATATATGCGAAATTGGCCCTGACCAATCAAAGAAAACAACTGCAATAAATTGCATAAGAAGTTGCCATGAGCTATATATAAATTATTAAAAAAAGAGGGAGTGGTTTGACTTGTGGGCCTGTTTAGTTGACGCGTATACAAGATTTTTTTTGTTATTATATACATCAACAAACGATTCTAGCAGACGTAACCGTTGGATGTCAATCCAACGGCCGTCGTGTTTCTTCAATCTCTGATCTTCTTGCCCCAGCCGCCAAAGCAGCGCCGGCGGGACCGCCTACTCCCGCCTCCCGTGGCCGGCTGTGCTGCCGCGCAGGCCTCAGCACCCCCTACTACTCCCACCGTTGGCCAGGGCATCCCTCTACTCACCCACACCCCCTGTTATTCTGCGGTGATGGCAGCCTCACACCGCAGCCGAACCGGTGAACCCTCGTACTCCTCTCCGCGCGGGCTTCCACTGCCGCGTCTTCCCCGGCTCCACGCCATCCCCTTCCTAGGCCTCGCCGTCGTCCACCGCTGCGGTGCTCTCGGCGCGGCGTGGTCAATGTGGTCAACGACCGACTTCCATCGAAAGAGTACTGTACGTGGAGTGGCTGGCAGCTGGGTCCACGGCAGCCGCAAGGAAGTGCCTCCTTATTAGGCGGAAAATAATTATTCCTCCACCTGACAGCAGGGACCCACCGGGCGGGCCACCAGTATTTCGCGAAAAAAACGTTTCCCCCTGACTGCTGGGACCCACAGGACGGGCCACCGTATTTCACGAAAAAAACATTCCCCCCACTGTCAGCTCGGACCCACCGGAAGTGCCTCCTTATTACGCACAAAAAAATGAATACCCTCCTGCTAGCTGGGACCCACCTTGGTGGGAGGCTGACTTGTGGTTGACTGGGACGGAGGATCGAGTCTCCCGGATCCTCAAATCTGCAGCCAAAGTCATCCTCTTGAATCTATATTCATACTCACAGTTTTGGTTTTGCAGGTCATAGATCTGGGCTTGGAGATGCTCGATTTTCTCGTGAACTTGAAGATGGTCTCCCCAATGTTCTTGGATCTAGCTTGTGGTTGTTGGTGAACTCTGTGATCATTATGTGGTTGGTGTCAAATCCACATTCCACCATCTCCTGGCACTTGAAAACTTGTTGCTCCATTGCTTCGAGTCTTTTCTCCACGCTTCCGGTCCTCCTTGGTCCCTCAACATCGCGGATGTGCATCAACCCCTCACGCATCTCGATGGTTTGAAGGTGTTGCAGCACCTCCGCGAGGTAGGGATTGATGACCTTCTCGAAGAACTTGTCCTTGGGGGCGCTTGGAGACGTCATGGTGATCTAGATCGGTCAGAAAAACAGCTCGAAACAAAAACAGAGGATATTTGCGTGGTACGGTGGTCAAAACCTTCGGGAGATTATATAATGAATTTTTACCGACCAAAAGAAGTATCGTGCAAGAAAACATAGTTCGGAGAGAACACGAGGTGCCCACGAGGCAGGGGGCGCGCCCTCCACCCTCGTGGATGCCTCGTGTCCCTTTCAGACTACTTCTTATTTTCCTATTTTCTTAAATATTCCAAAATGGAGAAAAATTGCCATTAGAACTGTTTTGGAGTCGGTTTACTTACCGTACCACATACCTATTCCTTTTTGGAGTCTGAAATGTTTTGGAAAGTGTCCCTTATGTATTCCTCCGGGGTTACGGTTTCAACAACATTAGTTTCAACATTTATGGGATTACCTGAGATATAATGTTTGATTCTTTGACCGTTCACCACCTTCGGATTTGTGCCTTCGAAGTTGTTGATTTTTATGGCACCGGAATGATAGACCTCCTCGATAACATAAGGACCTTCCCATTTGGAGAGGAGTTTTCCTACAAAAAAAATCTTAAACGTGAGTTGTATAGCAAAACGTAATCACCTACATTAAACTCACGTTTTTGTATCCTTTTTTCATGCCATCTTTTAACTTTTTCTTTAAACAGTTTGGCATTCTCATAGGTCTGGGTTCTCCACTCATCAAGTAAGCTAATGTCAAATAGTCTCTTCTCACCGGCAAGTTTGAAATCATAATTGAGCTCTTTAATGGCCCAATATGCCTTATGTTCTAGTTCGAGAGGTAAGTGACATGCTTTTCCATAAACCATTTAATACGGAGACATACCCATAGGATCTTTGTATGCAGTTCTATTGGCCCATAATGCATCATCAAGTTTCTTGGACCAATTCTTTCTAGATCTATTAACAGTCTTTTGCAAAATTAATTTGATCTCTCTATTACTTAGCTCTACTTGACCACAAGACTGTGGGTGGTATGGAGATGCAATTCTATGATTAACGTCATACTTAGAAAGCATTTTACGAAAAGCACCATGAATAAAATGTGAACCACCATCTGTCATTAAGTATCTAGGGACTCCAAACCTCGGAAAAATAACTTCTTTAAGCATTTTAATAGAGGTGTTATGATCATGTAGCGACCAGACCTCAGACGGTCAAGTCTCTGTGCTCAGGTGTCATCCCTGGATCAGTAATGCTGACACCACACAGTACTTCGAAGGATTTATAACAGAGTAGCAATCACACACTTATTACATCGATGTCTCAAAGAGAACTTATTACAATAAAATATGGCTTAAGGCCATCTAATAACGATAACAGCAGAAGACTTGGAAGATAAGTGAGTCCATCAACTCCAACGGCATCACTGAGTATAGAACCACGACCTAAAGGCACCTTACTCGTCGTCCGAAAAGTCTGCAACATGAAACGTTGCAGCCCGAAAACGGGTCAGCACATGGAATATGCTAGCAATGTAACACATAGAAAATAATGAAAGATTAAGCCTATACTACATGCATATATGGCTGGTGGAAAGCTCTATGGTTACAGTTTTGCGTAAAGCCAATTTTTCCCTACTGCAAAGGAATAAAGTTATTTAACTATCATGGTGGTTGTTAAACATTGAGAATGGTTGACAGCATCCTCAATCCCAATTAAAGTAATCATTATTAAAAACCCAATAACATTAATTTAGAGTAACATGATGAGATTCACATGATATCCAAGTACTAGATACTCAAAACTTCCATAACCGGGGACACGGCTAACCATGATTAGTTTTTACACTCTGCAGAGGTTTGCGCACTTTTCCCCACAAGACTCGATCGCCTCCGTTGATTTCTCGCACTACATGGTGTTTGAGAAACGGATGACCGAGACATTGTCTTTCGGAAGCGCTAGCACCTTACGATGTGATAGACCGTACCAACCTACATCCCCTACATCTACTAGTCTACCACTGTAAGAGTTCGCACGACTTAGTCAACTATGCCAGAGCCCATAATGGCTTGTGGCTGCACACAGAATTTTCTAGCATGAATAATCTTATGATCCCTTTGAGCCTGGGTGGCAGTCCAAAAAGAAACAGGCAATCCTGGAATACCCAGGTACCCCAATCCACCCAGATGTGTGTTTAAGTTGCCACCTTAGATAAACCATTAATTAACAATCTCACATCTGTCATGGATATCACTCACCCAATCCTCGTCTACTAGCATAGCATGGCATGATAAGCAAACGTAGAAGTAACTCCCAAAGGTTTCATAATAATCTGTTAATAGGTACTACCTCAACTACTTCCCATCCCACAATTTAATTAGATCCTAATCATGCAATGTTTGAGGATTGATCTAATGCAATAAAAACTAGGTATGAAGGGGATATGATCAAAGTGTTACTTGCCTTGCTGATGATCTGCGAAACCTAGAGATTCGAAGTAACAGGCGGTGCACTCCGGGTATTCTATCGCAGACAAACAAACAAGCATACAATAAGAACTCATCTAATGCACAGGTAAAACTCAAAATAAGTGATCTAACCAGAAAGTTCAACTTAAGAACTCCGGTTTGCAAAAAGAAACAAATCGAACGAAGCAACGAAAGTCAAATGGCGAAAGAAAACAACTTTGTTCTACTAATCTGGATCTAAGTCAATCTTTACAGTAGCAAAAACTTGTTTAAGTTGATTAATCGGATAGAGGGGTTCAAGACGAAACTCCAGGCGCTTGAATCGCCTGATTCCGATAAACGAGTGAAAAGTTATACTAAAACGAAAATCGGATCAGAAATCATGATCATAAAAATCGCGGAATAAACCGAAGAAAAAGAAAAACAATGAACGGTTAAACGAACGAACATTCGTTAACAGAAACTAACCGGTGAACACGTTCGTTAAAACGAACGGAGCGGTGAACGTTCACTATTAAAATAAACCAGAAAAAAGCAAAAAACTGATCTAGGGTTTCGGAAAAAAATAACCGAAATGGTTTTTTTTTAAACCGAACGGCAACGGCGGCGGTTATACCTCCGGCGAGGTACTCCGACGGGCGAGGCGGGGCTCCGGCGGGGTGCGGCGGGGTTCGGCGGGGTGCGGCGCCGCGACGGGAGGCGGCGCGCGGCGTCGGGTGGCTCGGCGTCGGGCGGCTCCGGCGTCGAGCGGATCGGGGCGAGGTGGGGTGAGGTGAGGGGGGCGGCGGTGGTATATAAGAGGGGGGGTGCCGTGGGGAGGGGGCAAGGCGGCGAGGTGGCGAGTCCGAGCCGGACTCTGGCGGCGGCGGCGCGGCCGATCTCCTGGAGGGAGACGGCTCGGCGATGGGGTGGGCCGTCGGCTGGGCCTTGGCCCAGTCGGTGCGCGACGGGATTTTTTTTAAACATTACGCGCAGAAAAGAAATAAAAATAAATACTAAACATACTCCAAAATTCCCGAAATAAATTTTCCCGGGCTTCTAAAATCAAGCCCGACAAAGTGAACATTTATTTGGCCTTAAATGCAATTTTGAAAAACACATATTTTTCCTAAATTCAAATAAAAATACAGAAAAACTCTGAAATAAATCTTATTTGATTTTTTTATTAAATCCTCAATATTTCTATATTTTGGGAAAGTTATTTTATTCCCTCTCTCATATTGTTGTAGTAGAAATAATTGATGATGAAATAAATAAAACCAAATGATCCTATTCTCAAAATTTGAGAAAACTCAAATATGAAAATAACGAAACCCCCAACTCTCTCTGTGGGTCCTTGAGTTGCTTAGGATTTTCTAGGATCAAAACCGAAAGCAAATAAAATATGATATGCATGATGATCTAATGTATAACATTCCAAATTGAAAATTTGGGATGTTACAAACCTACCCCCTTAAGATGAATCTCGCCCTCGAGATTCGGGTTGGCTAGAAAATAGGTGAGGGTGGTCCTTGAGAAAATCTTCCTCTCGCTCCCAGGTGGCTTCATCCTCCGTGCGGTGGCTCCACTTAACTTTGCAAAATTTGATAACCTTGCTGCGGGTGACTCGGCTGGCAAACTCGAGAATCTTAACTGGTTTCTCCTCATAGGTCAAATTGTTATCCAACTGAATTGCTTCCAATGGCACTGTGTCTCTCAAAGGTATGCTAGCCATCTCCGCGTGACACTTCTTCAACTGAGAAACATGGAACACGTCATGAACTCCTGACAATCCTTCGGGCAATTCCAACTTGTAGGCCACTTCTCCCATACGCTCCAAACTCGATATGGTCCTACAAATCGTGGCGCTAACTTTCCCTTAACTCCAAAACGCTTAATTCCTCGAAGTGGAGATACTCGAAGATAAACTCTGTCTCCGACTTCATAAACTGTCTTCTTGCGTTTAGAATCTGCGTAGCTCTTCTGCCTGGACTGGGCTACCTTGAGCCTATCGCGAATCAACTTCACTTTCTGTTCAGACTCCTTAATCAAATCTGGTCCAAACAACTGGCGGTCTCCAACTTCATCCCATGACAACGGTGTCCTGCACCTCCTTCCATACAAGGCTTCGAAAGGCCATCTTCAAACTGGTTTGATAACTCTTGTTGTAAGAGAACTCTGCATATGGCAAATTGTCGTCCCAACTAGATCCGTAGCCTAGCGCACAAGCTCTCAGCATATCCTCCAAAATCTGATTGACTCTCTCGGTCTGACCATCTGTCTGCGGATGAAAAGTTGTACTGAATTCTAGCCTGGTACCCAAAGTCTCATGCAACTGCTTCTAGAACTTTGAGGTAAACTGGGTTCCTCTATCTGATACGATACTCCTCGGAACTCCATGCAGACATACGATCCTGGTCATGTATATCTTTGCCAACTTAGCACTGGTGTAAGTGGTCTTTACTGGGATGAAATGAGCTACCTTCGTCAATCGATCAACTACAACCTGGTCATGTATATCTTTGCCAACTTAGCACTGGTGTAAGTGGTCTTTACTGGGATGAAATGAGCTACCTTCGTCAATCGGTCAACTACAACCCAAATTGAGTCATAGCCTGAACAAGTCCTTTGTAATCCAGTGATAAAATCCATGCCTAACTTATCCCACTTCCATTCGGGTATCGGCAATGGCTGCAACAATCCTGTTTGCTTCTGATGCTCTGCCTTTACTCTCTGACAGACATCACAAACAGCTACATACTCCACAATATCTTTCTTCATTCCGGTCCACCAGAAAGTATCCTTCAAATCCAAATACATCTTGGTATTTCCTGGGTGAATCGAATACGGTGAATCATGTGCCTCCTACAGAATCAACTTCCTGATCTTCGGATCATTGGGCACAAAAACACGGTCTTCAAACCATAGGGTATCATACTCATCCTCACGAAATCCTTTAGCCTTTCCTTGGCTCATTTTCTCCTTTATAGAAGCAATCTCCTTGTCCGACTCCTGAGCCTCTCTGATTCTATCCATCAACGTTGACTGAATCTCCAATGCTGCTACATAGCCTCTCGGAACTATTTCCAAACATAGCTCACGAAGATCCTCGGCTAACTCCTTTGGTGTCTCTCCCGTTATTAGGGTATTGACATGGCTCTTACGGCTCAGTGCGTCAGCTACTACATTAGCCTTTCCGGGATGGTAATGTAATCTCATATCATAATCCTTGATGAGTTCCAACCATCTCCTTTGTCTAAGGTTCAACTCCTTCTTGCATGAAAATGTACTTCAAACTCTTATGATGCGTGTACACCTCACAATGATTTCCAATGAGGAAATGTCTCCAGGTTTTCAATGCATGCACTATGGCTGCTAACTCCAAATCATGTGTGGCATAATTCAATTCGTGGGGCTTCAGTTGTCGTGAAGCATATGAAACAACTCTTCCCTCCTACATAAGCACTGCTCCAAGTCCTCGACATGAAGCGTCGCAATATACCTCATAATCCTTAGTCTGATCTGGCAGAATCAATACGGGTGAGGTGACCAAACGTTTCTTCAATTCCTGGAAACTAGCCTCACACTCCTCAGTCCATATGAACTTGGTATCCTTCTTCAACAACTCTGTCATAGGCTTTGCAATCCTTGAGAAGTTCTCCATAAACCTTCGGTAGTATCCTGCAAGTCCAAGAAAACTCCGGATCTCACCAACTGTTGTTGGTGCTTCCCAATTGGTCACAGTTATAACCTTTGTGGGGTCAACTGCTATTCCTTCTCCGGATATAACATGTCCGAGGAATCCAACTTCCTTCAACCAAAACTCACATTTGCTGAACTTGGCATATAACTGATGTTCTCTGAGCTTCTCGAGTACCAATCGCAAATGTTCTGTATGCTCCTCTTCATTCTTCGAGAAAACCAGAATATCATCTATGAACACCACGACGAACTTATCCAGAAACTCCATAAACACTTTGTTCATCATGTTCATAAAATAGGCAGGTGCGTTAGTCAGTCCAAACGACATAACGGTATACTCATACAATCCATATCTGGTGGTGAATGCTGTCTTAGGTATGTCCTGCTCTCGAATCTTCAACTGATGGTACCCTGATCACAAATCGATCTTGGAAAACACTTTAGCTCCTTGCAACCGATCAAACAGATCATTGATCATCGGTAGTGGGTACTTGTTCTTGATTGTTACCTCGTTCAATCCACGATAATCAACAACCATTCGTAATGATCCATCCTTCTTCTCCACTAGAAGTACTGGTGATCCCCAAGGCGAAGAACTTGGGCGAATGTAACCTTTATCCAGTAACTCCTTAATCTGCTTCTTAATCTCCACCAAATCCTTTGCAGGCATCCTGTATGGTCGCTTCGATATTGGCCCTATGCCTGGCAAAAGCTCAATTAAAAACTCAATGTCTCTATCCGGTGGCATGCCTGGCAACTCTTCCGGAAATACATCAGGGAAATCCTTTACCACTGGCACTTCCTCCTGCACAACTCCTGATAAGGAATTTAATTGCTTTCTGTTTGGCGCATGCCGGGATACATACTTGATCCTTCTTCCTTCTGGCGTTGTAAGCAAAATTGTCTTACTGGCACATTCAATGTTTCCTTCATACTTTGACAACCAATCCATGCCTAATATCACATCCAATCCTTGAGATTCCAATACTATTAGGTATGAGGGAAACACATAGTTACCAATCCTTAGTGGTAACCGATCACACCATCAACTAGCCATATACTCTGCTCCAGGCGAGGTTACTAACATGGGTGACCTAAGGGCTTGGGTTGGCAGGTTATACTTATCCACAAATCCCCTTGATATGTATGAATGCGATGCACCAGTATCAAAAAGAACGAGTGTAGTAAATGACTTAACCAAAAACTTACCTATTACTGCATCGGGCTGAGCTTCCACCTCCTCCACGTTAACGTGGTTCACTTGTCCCCTGTTAAAAGGGTTCGGCTTCTTTCCAGAGCTTCCATTGCCATTCTGGCCTTCGGGACATTCATTGGCATAATGTCTGGTCTTTGAACACTTGAAACAGGTGACTTGGCTCAGGTCTCTCTTAGCTGGGGTTGATGGGGTGGTGCGGTTCTGGCCGTTGCTTCCTCCATTCCCATTACCATTCTTGGAGCCATTATGGTTGTGCGAGCAACCTCCTCCATGGGTATGCTGAAAATGAAATCCCGGTTCAGGGGTAAGACGGGGCTTCTGCTGGGCTCCTGAGTTATACTTCCCCTGTCCATACTTCCTCTTGCGGTTTTCAATCTGCTGTTGCTTGCCCTCAATCATAAGAGCGTGATCAACCAAGTCCTGGTAGTTGTTGAAACTTGCTACCATCAACTGCATACTCAGCTCGTCATTCAATCCTTCCAAAAACTTCTCCTGCTTAGCTGCATCTGTAGCAACGTCATCTGGGGCATAACGTGCTAGCTTACTAAAGTCATCCACATACTGGCCAACTGTCCGTCCTCCTTGGCGCAAGTTGTGAAACTCACGCTTCTTCATGGCCATAGCTCCTGCTGAAACATGGGCAGTACGGAAGGCTTGCTGAAACTGATTCCATGTGATAGTGTCTACAGGGTAAGTAGCTGTAAAATTCTCCCACCATGCTGTTGCGGGTCCTTCAAGCTGATGTGCGGCAAACTTCACCTTTTCTCCATCTGTACATCCTGCAGTGGTCAACTCCCTCCCTGTCTTGCGGAGCCAATCATCTGCTACAATCGGCTCGGTGCTACTGGAAAACACTAGCGGTTCAGCCTAAGGAAACGGGTCAAGTGATCAACTGGTGGTGGCGGCGCTGGGTTGTTGTTGTTGTTGTTCTGGTTCTGGACTAACAACTGCATCAAGGCATTCTTCTGCTGGATCAACTGAGTGAGCTCAGGTGGGAAAGCAAATCCATTGTCACGTCTCGGAGGCATCTGAGGGTTTAGAAAAGATTAGAATTAAGAATAGTATGAGGTCTAAAGGGAAAACACTACCCAAATGCTTATGAGACAAATGCACACAAAATCACTTCATTCAATCAAACAAGAGCATACAATCGGTCTAGAACTATCGCAAAAGTGCGTGGACTATGCTATATACATGGTGGAACACTACTACTGTTATGGTAGTCTACTAGAAAAACTGCTCCGATGAAGGCTCCATGATATCTGCTCCAGCTTCGTCTTCGAAATCATCATCACTAGGATCTGAATCGGTGTCGTCGATGATGATGTAGTTCTCCGGACAAGTGGGATCTTCATCTTCATCTCCTCCTGGCGCGGAACTTCCCATGAAAACTCCATTCTTCTCCTTAAGATCGCTGTTTTGTCTCACTAGAGCTACTATCTCATCCATGTAGTCCTTGCGAGTGGCCTTCGGTTCTCCTTCTAGCTCAATAATCTTGGCTTTAGCTTTCTTCAACTCCATCATATCTACGCACATCTGGTTCTCCTAGCGTCAAATGTGCTGGTTCAACTCTTGAATGAAAGCTGCAATGGATCTATCCTTCTTTGTGTTAACTATCTCCCATTGTTCATCTCGGCGCCCACAAATCTGGTAGATAGTATCCTTGAGGTCTTCTTGGTAAACTTCTCCAATGCGTCCCATGGTGATGTGAGCTGCCATGCTCTTTCCCAGACTCTAGGTTGGTGCATCAAAGGAAAATTCTATGGGCTCAGTAATTGGTGTGAACGTCCTTCCCGGAACTTGAACTTGAATCATCCAGCGCTCCTCTTCAGGTAAGGTGGCGTTGTAGGTCCTGGTGAAGCTTGGTATTCCAATGTTCAAGTACTTGGTGATTTCCTTCAGGTGTCGTCCAAAGGGTGTATCTTCATCCGGCTGGGTGAACTTGATCCTCGCTTCCGTCATCCTAAAAGAGTAGAAAAGATGAGGAGTCAGAAAAGAGAAGAGAGTAGTGAACTAGGGCTTTAGCTTAGTGGTCATGTCCTACAGTCAGCGTGTGCTCTGATACCATCTCTGTAGCGACCAGACCTCAGACGGTCAAGTCTCTGTGCTCAGGTGTCATCCCTGGATCCGTAATGCTGACACCACACAGTACTTCGAAGGATTTATAACAGAGTAGCAATCACACACTTATTACATTGATGTCTCAAAGAGAACTTATTACAATAAAATATGGCTTAAGGCCATCTAATAACGATAACAGCGGAAGACATGGAAGATAAGTGAGTCCATCAACTCCAACGGCATCACTGAGTATAGAACCACGACCTAAAGGCACCTTACTCGTCGTCCGAAAAGTCTGCAACATGAAACGTTGCAGCCCGAAAACGGGTCAGCACATGGAATATGCTGGCAATGTAACACATAGAAAATAATGAAAGATTAAGCCTATACTACATGCATATATGGCTGGTGGAAAGCTCTATGGTTACAGTTTTGCGTAAAGCCAATTTTTCCCTACTGCAAAGGAATAAAGTTATTTAACTATCATGGTGGTTGTTAAACATTGAGAATGGTTGACAGCATCCTCAATCCCAATTAAAGTAATCATTATTAAAAACCCAACAACATTAATTTAGAGTAACATGATGAGATTCACATGATATCCAAGTACTAGATACTCAAAACATCCATAACCGGGGACACGTCTAACCATGATTAGTTTATACACTCTGCAGAGGTTTGCGCACTTTTCCCCACAAGACTCGATCGCCTCCGTTGATTTCTCGCACTACATGGTGTTTGAGAAACGGATGACCGAGACATTGTCTTTCGGAAGCGCTAGCACCTTACGATGTGATAGACCGTACCAACCTACATCCCCTACATCTGCTAGTCTACCACTGTAAGAGTTCGCACGACTTAGTCAACTATGCCAGAGCCCATAATGGCTTGTGGCTGCACACAGAATTTTCTAGCATGAATAATCTTATGATCCCTTTGAGCCTGGGTGGCGGTCCAAAAAGAAACAGGCAATCCTGGAATACCCAGGTACCTCAATCCACCCAGATGTGTGTTTAAGTTGCCACCTTAGATAAACCATTAATTAACAATCTCACTTCTGTCATGGATATCACTCACCCAATCCTCGTCTACTAGCATAGCATGGCATGATAAGCAAACGTAGAAGTAACTCCCAAAGGTTTCATAATAATCTGGTAATAGGTACTACCTCAACTACTTCCCATCCCACAATTTAATTAGATCCTAATCATGCAATGTTTGAGGATTGATCTAATGCAATAAAAACTGGGTATAAAGGGGATATGATCAAAGTGTTACTTGCCTTGCTGATGATCCGCGAAACCTAGAGATTCGAAGTAATAGGCGGTGCACTCCGGGTATTCTATCGCAGACAAACAAACAAGCATACAATAAGTACTCATCTAATGCACAGGTAAAACTCAAAGTAAGAGATCTAACCAGAAAGTTCAACTTAAGAACTCCGGTTTGCAAAAGGAAACAAATCAAACGAAGCAACGAAAGTCAAACGGCGAAAGAAAACAACTTTGTTCTACTAATCTGGATCTAAGTCAAATTTTACAGTAGCAAAAACTTTTTTAAGTTGATTAATCGGATAGAGGGTTTCGAGACGAAACTCCAGGCGCTTGAATCGCCTGATTCCGATAAACGAGCGAAAAGTTATACTAAAACGAAAATAGGTTCAGAAATCGCGATCAGAAAAATCGCGGAATAAACCGACGAAAAAGAAAAACAACGAACGGTTAAACGAACGAACGTTCGTTAACAGAAACTAACCAGTGAACACGTTCGTTAAAACGAACGGATCGGTGAATGTTCACTATTTAAATAAACCAGAAAAAACAAAAAACCGATCTAGGGTTTCGGAAAAAAAATATACCGAAACGGTTTTTTTTAAACCGAACGGCAACGACAGCGGTTATACCTCCGGTGAGGTACTCCGGCGGGCGAGGTGGGGCTCCGGCGGGGTCGGCGGGGTGCGGCGGGGTTCG
>NC_041382.1:63548281-63556465 GCF_002162155.2 Triticum dicoccoides | reverse complement strand
GCGGGGCGGTATATAAGAGGGGGGTGCCGTGGGGGAGGGGGCAAGGCGGCGAGACGGCGAGTCCGAGCCGGACTCTGGTGGCGGCGGCGTGGCCGGTCTCCAGGAGGGAGACGGCTCGGCGGCCGGGTGGGCCGTCGGCTGGGCCTTGGCCCAGTCGGCGCGCGACGGGAATTTTTTTTTAAACATTACACGCAGAAAATAAATAAAAATAAATACTAAACGTACTCCAAAATTCCCGAAATAAATTTTCCCAGGCTTCTAAAATCAAGCCCGACAAAGTGAACATTTATTTGGGACTTAAATGCAATTTTGAAAAACGCATATTTTTCCTAAATTCAAATAAAATTACCGAAAAACTCCGAAATAAACTTATTTGATTTTTTTATTAAATCCTCAATATTTCTATATTTTGGGAAAGTTATTTTATTCCCTCTCTCATATTGTTGTAGTAGAAATAATTGATGATAAAATAAATAAAACCAAATGATCCTATTCTCAAAATTTGAGAAAACTCAAATATGAAAATAACGAAACCCCCAACTCTCTCCGTGGGTCCTTGAGTTGCTTAGGATTTTCTAGGATCAAAACCGAAAGCAAATAAACTATGATATGCATGATGATCTAATGTATAACATTCCAAATTGAAAATTTGGGATGTTACAAACCTACCCCCCTTAAGATGAATCTCGCCCTCGAGATTCGGGTTGGCTAGAAAATAGGTGAGGGTGGTCCTTGAGCAAATCTTCCTCTCGCTCCCAGGTGGCTTCATCTTCGTGCGGTGGCTCCACTGAACTTTGCAAAATTTGATAACCTTGTTGCGGTTGACTTGGCTGGCAAACTCGAGAATCTTAACTGGTTTCTCCTCATAGGTCAAATTGTTATCCAACTGAATTGCTTCCAATGGCACTGTGTCTCTCAAAGGTATGCCAGCCATCTCCGCGTGACACTTCTTCAACTGAGAAACATGGAACACGTCATGAACTCCTGACAATCCTTGGGCAATTCCAACTTGTAGGCCACTTCTCCCATACGCTCCAAACTCGATATGGTCCTACAAATCGTGGCGCTAACTTTCCCTTAACTCCAAAACGCTTAATTCCTCGAAGTGGAGATACTCGAAGATAAACTCTGTCTCCGACTTCGTAAATTGTCTTCTTGCGTTTAGAATCTGCGTAGCTCTTCTGCCTGGACTGGGCTACCTTGAGCCTATCGCGAATCAACTTCACTTTCTGTTCAGACTCCTTAATCAAATTTGGTCCAAACAACTGGCGGTCTCCAACTTCGTCCCATGACAACGGTGTCCTGCACCTCCTTCCGTACAAGGCTTCGAAAGGGGCCATCTTCAAACTGGTTTGATAACTGTTGTTGTAAGAGAACTCTGCATATGGCAAATTGTCGTCCCAACTAGATCCGTAGTCTAGCGCACAAGCTCTCAGCATATCCTCCAAAATCTGATTGACTCTCTCGGTCTAACCATCTGTCTGCGGATGAAAAGTTGTACTGAATTCTAGCCTAGTACTCAAAGTCTCATGCAACTGCTTCCAGAACTTTGAGGTAAACTGGGTTCCTCTATCTGATATGATACTCCTCGGAACTCCATGCAGACATACGATCCTGGTCATGTATATCTTTGCCAACTTAGCACTGGTGTAAGTGGTCTTTACTGGGATGAAATGAGCTACCTTCGTCAATCGATCAACTACAACCTGGTCATGTATATCTTTGCCAACTTAGCACTGGTGTAAGTGGTCTTTACTGGGATGAAATGAGCTACCTTCGTCAATCGATCAACTAGAACCCAAATTGAGTCATAGCCTGAACAAGTCCTTGGTAATCCAGTGATAAAATCCATGCCTAACTTATCCCACTTCCATTCGGGTATCGATAATGGCTGCAACAATCCTGTTGGCTTCTGATGCTCTGCCTTTACTCTCTGACAGACATCACAAACAGCTACATACTCCGCAATATCTTTCTTCATTCCGGTCCACCAGAAAGTATCCTTCACATCCAAATACATCTTGGTATTTCCTGGGTGAATCGAATACGGTGAATCATGTGCCTCCTGCAGAATTAACTTCCTGATCTTCGGATCATTGGGCACAAAAACACGGTCTTCAAACCATAGGGTATCGTGCTCATCCTCACGAAATCCTTTAGCCTTTCCTTGGCTCATTTTCTCCTTTATAGAAGCAATCTCCTTGTCCGACTCCTAAGCCTCTCTGATTCTATCCATCAACATTGACTGAATCTCCAATGCTGCTACATAGCCTCTCGGAACTATTTCCAAACATAGCTCATGAAGATCCTCGGCTAACTCCTTTGGTGTCTCTCCCGTTATTAGGGTATTGACATGGCTCTTACGGCTCAGTGCGTCAGCTACTACATTAGCCTTTCCGGGATGGTAATGCAATCTCATATCATAATCCTTGATGAGTTCCAACCATCTC
Organism: Triticum dicoccoides; assembly: GCF_002162155.2. Classification (NCBI taxonomy): domain Eukaryota; kingdom Viridiplantae; phylum Streptophyta; class Magnoliopsida; order Poales; family Poaceae; genus Triticum; species Triticum dicoccoides. The sequence goes on along the minus strand of NC_041382.1, from coordinate 63,554,015 downwards.
CTTTGTCTGAGGTTCAACTCCTTCTGCATGAAAATGTACTTCAAACTCTTATGATCTGTGTACACCTCACAATGATTTCCAATGAGGAAATGTCTCCAGGTTTTCAATGCATGCACTACGGCTGCTAACTCCAAATCATGTGTGGCATAATTCAATTCGTGGGGCTTCAGTTGTCGTGAAGCATGCGAAACAACTCTTCCCTCCTGCATAAGCACTGCTCCAAGTCCTCGACGTGAAGCGTCGCAATATACCTCATAATCCTTAGTCTGATCTGGCAGAATCAATACGGGTGAGGTGACCAAACGTTTCTTCAATTCCTGGAAACTAGCCTCACACTCCTCAGTCCATATGAACTTGGTATCCTTCTTCAACAACTCCGTCATAGGCTTTGCAATCCTTGAGAAGTTCTCAATAAATCTTCGGTAGTATCCTGCAAGTCCAAGAAAACTCCGGATCTCACCAACTGTTGTTGGTGCTTCCCAATTGGTCACAGTTATAACCTTTGTGGGGTCAACTGCTATTCCTTCTCCGGATATAACATGTCCGAGGAATCCAACTTCCTTCAACCAAAACTCACATTTGCTGAACTTGGCATATAACTGATGTTCTCTGAGCTTCTCAAGTACCAATCGCAAATGTTCTTTATGCTCCTCTTCATTCTCCGAGAAAACCAGAATATCATCTATGAACACCACGACGAACTTATCCAGAAACTCCATAAACACTTTGTTCATCATGTTCATAAAATAGGCAGGTGTGTTAGTCAGTCCAAACGACATAACGGTATACTCATACAATCCATATCTGGTGGTGAATGTTTCCTTAGGTATGTCCTGCTCTCGAATCTTCAACTGATGGTACCCTGATCACAAATCGATCTTGGAAAACACTTTAGCTCCTTGCAACCGATCAAACAGATCATTGATCATCGGTAGTGGGTACTTGTTCTTGATCGTTACCTCGTTCAATCCACGATAATCAACAACCATTCGTAACGATCCATCCTTCTTCTCCACTAGAAGTACTGGTGATCCCCAAGGCGAAGAACTTGGGCGAATGTAACCTTTATCTAGTAACTCCTTAATCTGCTTCTTAATCTCCACCAAATCCTTTGCGGGCATCCTGTATGGTCGCTTTGATATTGGCCCTATGCCTGGCAAAAGCTCAATCAAAAACTCAATGTCTCTATCCGGTGGCATGCCTGGCAACTCTTCCGGAAATACATCAGGGAAATCCTTTACCACTGGCACTTCCTCCTGCACAACTCCTGATAAGGAATTTAATTGCTTTCTGTTTGGCGCATGCCGGGATACATACTTGATCCTTCTTCCTTCTAGCGTTGTAAGCAAAATTGTCTTACCAGCACATTCAATGTTTCCTTCATACTTTGACAACCAATCCATGCCTAATATCACATCCAATCCTTGAGATTCCAATACTATTAGGTCTGAGGGAAACACATAGTTACCAATCCTTAGTGATAACCGATCACACCATCGACTAGCCATATACTCTGCTCCAGGCGAGGTTACTAACATGGGTGACCTAAGGGCTTGGGTTGGCAGGTTATACTTATCCACAAATCCCCTTGATATGTATGAATGCGATGCACCAGTATCAAAAAGAACGAGTGTAGTAAATGACTTAACCAAAAACTTACCTATTACTGCATCAGGCTGAGCTTCCACCTCCTCCACGTTAACGTGGTTCACTTGTCCCCTGTTAAAAGGGTTCGGCTTCTTTCCAGAGCTTCCATTGCCATTCTTGCCATCGAGACATTCATTGGCATAATGTCTGATCTTTGAACAATTGAAACAGGTGACTTGGCTCAGGTCTCTCTTAGCTGGGGTTGATGGGGTGGTGCGGTTCTGGCCGTTGCTTCCTCCATTCCCATTACCATTCTTGGAGCCATTATGGTTGTGCGAGTTACCTCCTCCATGGGTATGCTGAAAATGAAATCCCGGTTTAGGGGTAAGACGGGGCTTCTGCTGGGCTCCTGAGTTATACTTCCCCTGTCCATACTTCCTCTTGCGGTTTTCAATCTGCTGTTGCTTCCCCTTGATCAACCAACTCCTGGTAGTTGTTGAAACTTGGTAGCATCAACTGCATACTCAGCTCGTCATCCAATCCTTCCAGAAACTTCTCCTGCTTAGCTGCATCTGTAGCAACGTCATCTGGGGCATAACGTGCTAGCTTACTAAAGTCATCCACATACTGGCCAACTGTCCGTCCTCCTTGGCGCAAGTTGTGAAACTCACGCTTCTTCATGGCCATAGCTCCTGCTGAAACATGGGCAGTACGGAAGGCTTGCTGAAACTGATCCCATGTGACAGTGTCTACAGGGTAAGTAGCTGTAAAATTCTCCCACCATGCTGCTGCGGGTCCTTCAAACTGATGTGCGGCAAACTTCACCTTTTCTCCATCTGTACATCCTGCAGTGGTCAACTCCCTCCCTGTCTTGCGGAGCCAATCATCTGTTACAATCGGCTCGGTGCTACTGGAAAACACCGGCGGATTCAGCCTAAGGAAACGGGTCAAGTGATCAACTGGTGGTGGCGGCGGTGGGTAGTTGTTGTTGTTGTTCTGGTTCTGGACTAACAACTGCATCAAGGCATTCTGCTGCTGGATCAACTGAGTGAGCTCAGGTGGGAAAGCAAATCAATTGTCACGTCTCGGAGGCATCTAAGGGTTTAGAAAAGATGAGAATTAAGAATAGTATGAGGTCTAAAGGGAAAACACTACCCAAATGCTTATGAGATAAATGCACACAAAATCACTTCATTCAATCAAACAAGAGCATACAATTGGTCTAGAACTATCGCAAAAGTGCGTGGACTATGCTATATACATGGTGGAACACTACTACTATTATGGTAGTCTACTAGAAAAACTGCTCCGATGAAGACTCCATGATATCTGCTCCAGCTTCGTCTTCGAAATCATCATCACTAGGATCTGAATCGGTGTCGTCGGTGATGATGTAGTTCTCCGGACAAGTGGGATCTTCGTCTTCATCTCCTCCTGGCGCGGAACTTCCCATGAAAACTCCAATCTTCTCCTTAAGATCGCCGTTTTGTCTCACTAGAGCTACTATCTCAGCCATGTAGTCCTTGCGAGTGGCCTTCAGTTCTCCTTCTAGCTCAATAATCTTGGCTTTAGCTTTCTTCAACTCCATCATATCTACGCACATCTGGTTCTCCTGGCGTCAAATGTGCTGGTTCAACTCTTGAATGTAAGCTGCAATGGATCTATCCTTCTTTGTGCTAACTATCTCGCATTGGTCATCTCGGCGCCCACAAATCTGGTAGATAGTATCCTTGAGGTCTTCTTGGTAAACTTCTCCAATGCGTCCCATGGTGATGTGAGCTGCCATGCTCTTTCCCAGACTCCAGGTTGGTGCATCAAAGGAAAATTCTATGGGCTCGGTGATTGGTGTGAGCGTCCTTCCCGGAACTTGAACTTGAATCATCCAGCGCTCCTCTTCAGGTAAGGTGGCGTTGTAGGTCCCGGTGAAGCTGGGTATTCCAATGTTCAGGTACTTGGTGATTTCCTTCAGGTGTCGTCCAAAGGGTGTATCTTCATCCGGCTAGGTGAACTTGATCCTCGCTTCCGTCATCCTAAAAGAGTAGAAAAGATGAGGAGTCAGAAAAGAGAAGAGAGTAGTGAACTAGGGCTTTAGCTTAGTGGTCATGTCCTACAGTCAGCGTGTGCTCTGATACCATCTCTGTAGCGACCAGACCTCAGACGGTCAAGTCTCTGTGCTCAGGTGTCATCCCTGGATCAGTAATGCTGACACCACACAGTACTTCGAAGGATTTATAACAGAGTAGCAATCACACACTTATTACATCGATGTCTCAAAGAGAACTTATTACAATAAAATATGGCTTAAGGCCATCTAATAACGATAACAGCAGAAGACTTGGAAGATAAGTGAGTCCATCAACTCCAATGGCATCACTGAGTATAGAACCACGACCTAAAGGAACCTTACTCGTCGTCCGAAAAGTCTGCAACATGAAACGTTGCAGCCCGAAAACGGGTCAGCACATGGAATATGCTGGCAATGTAACACATAGAAAATAATGAAAGATTAAGCCTATACTACATGCATATATGGCTGGTGGAAAGCTCTATGGTTATAGTTTTGCGTAAAGCCAATTTTCCCTATTGCAAAGGAATAAAGTTATTTAACTATCTCGGTGGTTGTTAAACATTGAGAATGGTTGACAGCATCCTCAATCCCAATTAAAGTAATCATTATTGAAAACCCGACAACATTAATTTAGAGTAACATGATGAGATTCACATGATATCCAAGTACTAGATACTCAAAACGTCCATAACCGGGGACATGGCTAACCATGATTAGTTTATACACTCTGCAGAGGTTTGCGCACTTTTCCCCACAAGACTCGATCGCCTCCGTTGATTTCTCGCACTACATGGTGTTTGAGAAATGGATGACCGAGACATAGTCTTTCGGAAGCGCTAGCACCTTACGATGTGATAGACCGTACCAACCTACATCCCCTACATCTGCTAGTCTACCACTATAAGAGTTCGCACGACTTAGTCAACTATGCCAGAGCCCATAATGGCTTGTGGCTGCACACGGAAGTTTCTAGCATGAATAATCTTATGATCCCTTTGAGCCTGGGTGGCGGTCCAAAAAGAAACAGGCAATCCTGGAATACGCAGGTACCTCAATCCACCCAGATGTGTGTTTAAGTTGCCACCTTAGATAAATCATTAATTAACAATCTCACATCTGTCATGGATATCACTCACCCAATCCTCGTCTACTAGCATAGCATGGCATGATAAGCAAACGTAGAAGTAACTCCCAAAGGTTTCATAATAATCTGGTAATAGGTACTACCTCAACTACATCCCATCCCACAATTTAATTAGATCCTAATCATGCAATGTTTGAGGATTGATCTAATGCAATAAAAACTGGGTATTAAGGGGATATGATCAAAGTGTTACTTGCCTTGCTGATGATCCGCGAAACCTAGAGATTCGAAGTAACAGGCGGTGCACTCCGGGTATTCTATCGCAGACAAACGAACAAGCATACAATAAGTACTCATCTAATGCACAGGTAAAACTCAAAATAAGAGATCTAACCAGAAAGTTCAACTTAAGAACTCCTGTTTGCAAAAAGAAACAAATCGAACGAAGCAACGAAAGTCAAACGGCGAAAGAAAACAACTTTGTTCTACTAATCTGTATCTAAGTCAAATTTTACAGTAGCAAAAACTTGTTTAAGTTGATTAATCAGATAGAGGGTTTCGAGACGAAACTCCAGGCGCTTGAATCGCCTGATTTCGATAAACGAGCGAAAAGTTATACTAAAACGAAAATCGGGTCAGAAATCGCGATCAGAAAAATCACGGAATAAACCGACGAAAAAGAAAAACAACGAACGGTTAAACAAACGAACGTTCGTTAACAGAAACTAACCGGTGAACACGTTCGTTAAAACGAACGGATCGGTGAACGTTCACTATTTAAATAAACCAAAAAAAACAAAAAACCGATCTAGGGTTTCGGAAAAAAATATACCGAAATGGTTTTTTTTAAAAACCAAACGGCAACGGCGGCGGTTATACCTCCGGCGAGGTACTCCGGCGGGCGAGGTGGGGCTCCGGCGGGGTCGGCGGGGTTCGGCGGGGTGCGGCGCGGCGACGGGAGGCGGCGCGCGGCGTCGGGCGGCTCGGCATCGGGC
>NC_041382.1:63497823-63547824 GCF_002162155.2 Triticum dicoccoides | reverse complement strand
GGCGGTATATAAGAGGGGGGGTGCCGTGGGGGAGGGGGCAAGGCGGCGAGGCGGCAAGTCCGAGCCGGACTCTGGCGGCGGCGGCGCGGCCGGTCTCTTGGAGGGAGACGGCTCGGCGGCCGGGTGGGCCGTCGGCTGGGCCTTGGCCTAGTCGGCGCGTGACGGGAATTTTTTTTAAACATTACGTGCAGAAAAGAAATAAAAATAAATACTAAACGTACTCCAAAGTTCCCGAAATAAATTTTCCCAGGCTTCTAATATCAAGCCCGACAAAGTAAACATTTATTTCGGCCTTAAATGCAATTTTGAAAAACGCATATTTTTCCTAAATTCAAATAAAATTACCAAAAAACTCCGAAATAAATCTTATTTGATTTTTTTATTAAATCCTAAATATTTCTATATTTTGGGAAAGTTATTTTATTCCCTCTCTCATATTGTTGTAGTAGAAATAATTGATGATAAAATAAATAAAACCAAATGATCCTATTCTCAAAATTTGAGAAAACTCAAATATGAAAATAACGAAACCCCCAACTCTCTCCGTGGGTCCTTGAGTTGCTTAGGATTTTCTAGGATCAAAACTGAAAGCAAATAAACTATGATATGCATGATGATCTAATGTATAACATTCCAAATTGAAAATTTGGGATGTTACAAACCTACCCCCCTTAAGATGAATCTTGCCCTCGAGATTCGGGTTGGCTAGAAAATAGGTGACGGTGGTCCTTGAGCAAATCTTCCTCTCGCTCCCAGGTGGCTTCATCCTCCGTGCGGTGGCTCCACTGAACTTTGCAAAATTTGATAACCTTGCTGCGGGTGACTCGGCTGGCAAACTCGAGAATCTTAACTGGTTTCTCCTCATAGGTCAAATTGTTATCCAACTGAATTGCTTCCAATGCCACTGTGTCTCTCAAAGGTATGCGAGCCATCTCTGCGTGACACTTCTTCAACTGAGAAACATGGAACACGTCATGAACTCCTGACAATCCTTCGGGCAATTCCAACTTGTAGGCCACTTCTCCCATACGCTCCAAAACTCGATATGGTCCTACAAATCGTGGTGCTAACTTTCCCTTAACTCCAAAATGCTTAATTCCTCGAAGTGGAGATACTCGAAGATAAACTCTGTCTCCGACTTCATAAACTATCTTCTTGCGTTTAGAATCTGTGTAGCTCTTCTGCCTGGACTGGGCTAGCTTGAGCCTATCGCGAATCAACTTCACTTTCTGTTCAGGAGTCCTTAATCAAATCTGGTCCAAAGAACTGGCGGTCTCCAACTTCGTCCCATGACAACGGTGTCCTGCACCTCCTTCCATACAAGGCTTCAAAAGGGGCCATCTTCAAACTAGTTTGATAACTGTTGTTGTAAGAGAACTCTGCATATGGCAAATTGTCGTCCCAACTAGATCCGTAGTCTAGCGCACAAGCTCTCAGCATATCCTCCAAAATCTGATTGACTCTCTCGGTCTGACCATCTGTCTGTGGATGAAAAGTTGTACTGAATTCTAGCCTGGAACCCAAAGTCTCATGCAACTGCTTCCAGAACTTTGAGGTAAACTGGGTTCCTCTATCTGATACGATACTCCTCGGAATTCCATGCAGACATACGATCCTGGTCATGTATATCTTTGCCAACTTAGCACTGGTGTAAGTGGTCTTTACTGGGATGAAATGAGCTACCTTCGTTAATCGATCAACTACAACCCAAATTGAGTCATAGCTTGATCAAGTCCTTGGTAATCCAGTGATAAAATCCATGCCTAACTTATCCCACTTCCATTCGGGTATCAGCAATGGCTGCAACAATCCTGTTGGCTTCTGATGCTCTGCCTTTACTCTCTGACAGACATCACAAACAGCTACATACTCCACAATATCTTTCTTCATTCCGGTCCACCAGAAAGTATCCTTCAAATCCAAATACATCTTGGTATTTCCTGGGTGAATCGAATACGGTGAATCATGTGCCTCCTGCAGAATCAACTTCCTAATCTTCGGATCATTGGGCACAAAAACACGGTCTTCAAACCATAGGGTATCATGCTCATCCTCACGAAATCCTTTAGCCTTTCCTTGGCTCATTTTCTCCTTTATAGAAGCAATCTCCTTGTCCGACTCCTGAGCCTCTCTGATTCTATCCATCAACGTTGACTGAATCTCCAATGCTGCTACATAGCCTCTCGGAACTATTTCCAAACATAGCTCACGAAGATCCTCGGCTAACTCCTTTGGTGTCTCTCGCGTTATTAGGGTATTGACATGACTCTTACGGCTCAGTGCGTCAGCTACTACATTAGCCTTTCCGGGATGGTAATGTAATCTCATATCATAATCCTTGATGAGTTCCAACCATCTCCTTTGTCTGAGGTTCAACTCCTTCTGCATGAAAATGTACTTCAAACTCTTATGATCCGTGTACACCTCACAATGATTTCCAATGAGGAAATGTCTCCAGGTTTTCAATGCATGCACTACAGCTGCTAACTCCAAATCATGTGTGGCATAATTCAATTCATGGGGCTTCAGTTGTCGTGAAGCATACGAAACAACTCTTCCCTCCTGCATAAGCACTGCTCCAAGTCCTCAATGTGAAGCGTCGCAATATACCTCATAATCCTTAGTCTGATCTGGCAGAATCAATACGGGTGAGGTGACCAAACATTTCTTCAATTCCTGGAAACTAGCCTCACACTCCTCAGTCCATATGAACTTGGTATCCTTCTTCAACAACTCCGTCATAGGCTTTGCAATCCTTGAGAAGTTCTCAATAAACCTTCGGTAGTATCCTGCAAGTCCAAGAAAACTCTGGATCTCACCAACTGTTGTTGGTGCTTCCCAATTGGTCACAGTTATAACCTTTGTGGGGTCAACTGCTATTCCTTCTCCGGATATAACATGTCCGAGGAATCCAACTTCCTTCAACCAAAACTCACATTTGCTGAACTTGGCATATAACTGATGTTCTCTGAGCTTCTCGAGTACCAATCGCAAATGTTCTTTATGCTCCTCTTCATTCTTCGAGAAAACCAGAATATCATCTATGAACACCAAGACGAACTTATCCAGAAACTCCATAAACACTTTGTTCATCATGTTCATAAAATAGGCAGGTGCGTTAGTCAGTCCAAACGACATAACGGTATACTCATACAATCCATATCTGGTGGTGAATGCTGTCTTAGGTATGTCCTGCTCTCGAATCTTCAACTGATGGTACCCTGATCACAAATCGATCTTGGAAAACACTTTAGCTCCTTGCAACCGATCAAACAGATCATTGATCATCGGTAGTGGGTACTTGTTCTTGATCGTTACCTCGTTCAATCCACGATAATCAACAACCATTCGTAACGATCCATCCTTCTTCTCCACTAGAAGTACTGGTGATCCCCAAGGCGAAGAACTTGGGCGAATGTAACCTTTATCCAGTAACTCCTTAATCTGCTTCTTAATCTCCACCAAATCCTTTGCGGGCATCCTGTATGGTCGCTTCGATATTGGCCCTATGCATGGCAAAAGCTCAGTCAAAAACTCGATGTCTCTATCCGGTGGCATGCCTGGCAACTCTTCCGGAAATACATCAGGGAAATCCTTTACCACTGGCACTTCCTCCTGCACAACTCCTGATAAGGAATTTAATTGCTTTCTGTTTGGCGCATGCCAGGATACATACTTGATCCTTCTTCCTTCTGGCGTTGTAAGCAAAATTGTCTTACTGGCACATTCAATGTTTCCTTCATACTTTCACAACCAATCCATGCCTAATATCACATCCAATCCTTGAGATTCCAATACTATTAGGTCTAAGGGAAACACATAGTTACCAATCCTTAGTGGTAACCGATCACACCATCGACTAACCATATACTCTGCTCCAGGCGAGGTTACTAACATGGGTGACCTAAGGGCTTGGGTTGGCAGGTTATACTTATCCACAAATCCCCATGATATGTATGAATGCGATGCACCAGTATCAAAAAGAACGAGTGTAGTAAATGAGTTAACCAAAAACTTACCTATTACTGCATCGGGCTGAGCTTCCACCTCCTCCATGTTAACGTGGTTCACTTGTCCCCTGTTAAAAGGGTTCGGCTTCTTTCCAGAGCTTCCATTGCCATTCTGCCCTTCGGGGCATTCATTGGCATAATGTCTGGTCTTTGAACACTTGAAACAGGTGACTTGGCTCAGGTCTCTCTTAGTTGGGGTTGATGGGGTGGTGCGGTTCTGGCCGTTGCTTCCTCCATTCCCATTACCATTCTTGGAGCCATTATGGTTGTGGGAGCTACCTCCTCCATGGGTATGCTAAAAATCAAATCCCGGCTTAGGGGTAAGACGGGGCTTCTGCTGGGCTCCTGAGTTATACTTCCCCTGTCCATACTTCCTCTTGGGTTTTCAATCTGCTGTTGCTTGCCCTCAATCATAAGAGCGCGATCAACCAACTCCTGGTAGTTGTTGAAACTTGCTACCATCAACTGCATACTCAGCTCGTCATCCAATCCTTCCAGAAACTTCTCCTGCTTAGCTGCATCTGTAGCAACGTCATCTGGGGCATAACGTGCTAGCTTACTAAAGTCATCCACATACTGGCCAACTGTCCGTCCTCCTTGGCGCAAGTTGTGAAACTCATGCTTCTTCATGGCCATAGCTCCTGCTGAAACATGGGCAGTACGGAAGGCTTGCTGAAACTGATCCCATGTGACAGTGTCTACAGGGTAAGTTGCTGTAAAATTCTCCCACCATGCTGTTGCGGGTCCTTCAAGCTGATGTGCGGCAAACTTCACCTTTTCTCCATCTGTACATCCTGCAGTGGTCAACTCCCTCCCTGTCTTGCGGAGCCAATCATCTGCTATAATCGGCTCGGTGCTACTGGAAAACACCGGCGGATTCAGCCTAAGGAAACGGGTCAAGTGATCAACTGGTGGTGGCGGCGGTGGGTAGTTGTTGTTGTTGTTCTGGTTCTGGACTAACAACTGCATGAAGGCATTCTGTTGCTGGATCAACTGAGTGAGCTCAGGTGGGAAAGCAAATCCATTGTCACGTCTCGGAGGCATCTGAGGGTTTAGAAAAGATGAGAATTAAGAATAGTATGAGGTCTAAAGGGAAAACACTACCCAAATGCTTATGAGACAAATGCACACAAAATCACTTCATTCAATCAAACAAGAGCATACAATCGGTCTAGAACTATCGCAAAAGTGTGTGGACTATTCTATATACATGGTGGAACACTACTACTGTTATGGTAGTCTACTAGAAAAAACTGCTCCGATGAAGACTCCATGATATCTGCTCCAGCTTCGTCTTCGAAATCATCATCACTAGGATCTGAATCGGTGTCGTCGATGATGATGTAGTTCTCCGAACAAGTGGGATCTTCGTCTTCATCTCCTCCTGGCACGGAACTTCCCATGAAAACTCCAATCTTCTCCTTAAGATCGCCGTTTTGTCTCACTAGAGCTACTATATCATCCATGTAGTCCTTGCGAGTGGCCTTCTGTTCTCCTTCTAGCTCAATAATCTTGGCTTTAGCTTTCCTCAACTCCATCATATCTACGCACATCTAGTTCTCCTGGCGTCAAATGTGCTGGTTCAACTCTTGAATGAAGGCTGTTATGGACCTATCCTTCTTTGTGCTAACTATCTCCCATTGTTCATCTCGGCGCCCACAAATCTGGTAGATAGTATCCTTGAGGTTTTCTTGGTAAACTTCTCCAATGCGTCCCATGGTGATGTGAGCTGCCATGCTCTTTCCCAGACTCCAGGTTGGTGCATCAAAGGAAAATTCTATGGGCTCAGTGATTGGTGTGAACGTCCTTCCCGGAACTTGAACTTGAATCATCCAGCGCTCCTCTTCAGGTAAGGTGGCGTTGTAGGTCCCGGTGAAGCTTGGTATTCCAATGTTCAGGTACTTGGTGATTTCCTTTAGGTGTCGTCCAAAGGGTGTATCTTCATCCGGCTGGGTGAACTTGATCCTCGCTTTCGTCAGCGTGTGCTAGGGCTTTAGCTTAGTGGTCGTGTCCTACAGTCAGCGTGTGCTCTAATACCATCTTTGTAGCGACCAGACCTCAGACGGTCAAGTCTCTGTGCTCAGGTGTCATCCCTGGATCAGTAATGCTGACACCACACAGTACTTCGAAGGATTTATAACAGAGTAGCAATCACACACTTATTACATCGATGTCTCAAAGAGAACTTATTACAATAAAATATGGCTTAAGGCCATCTAATAACGATAACAGCGGAAGACTTGGAAGATAAGTGAGTCCATCAACTCCAACGGCATCACTGAGTATAGAACCACGACCTAAAGGCACCTTACTCGTTGTCCGAAAAGTCTGCAACATGAAACATTGCAGCCTGAAAACGGGTCAGCACATGGAATATGCTGGCAATGTAACACATAGAAAATAATGAAAGATTAAGCCTATACTACATGCATATATGGCTGGTGGAAAGCTCTATGGTTATGGTTTTGCGTAAAGCCAATTTTTCCCTACTACAAAGGAATAAAGTTATTTAACTATCATGGTGGTTGTTAAACATTGAGAATGGTTGACAACATCCTCAATCCCAATTAAAGTAATCATTATTAAAAACCCAACAACATTAATTTAGAGTAACATTATGAGATTCACATGATATCCAAGTACTAGATACTCAAAACGTCCATAACCGGGGACACGGCTAACCATGATTAGTTGATACACTCTGCAGAGGTTTGCGCACTTTTCCCCACAAGACTCGATTGCCTCCGTTGATTTCTCGCACTACATGGTGTTTGAGAAACGGATGACCGAGAAATAGTCTTTCGGAAGCGCTAGCACCTTACGATGTGATAGACCGTACCAACCTACATCCCCTACATCTGCTAGTCTACCACTGTAAGAGTTCGCACGACTTAGTCAACTATGCCAGAGCCCATAATGGCTTGTGGCTGCACACGGATGTTTCTAGCATGAATAATCTTATGATCCCTTTGAGCCTGGGTGGCGGTCCAAAAAGAAATAGGCAATCCTGGAATACCCAGGTACCTCAATCCACCCAGATGTGTGTTTAAGTTGCCACCTTAGATAAACCATTAAATAACAATCTCACATATGTCATGGATATCACTCACCCAATCCTCGTCTACTAGCATAGCATGGTGTGATAAGCAAACGTAGAAGTAACTCCCAAAGGTTTCATAATAATCTGGTAATAGGTACTACCTCAACTACTTCCCATCCCACAATTTAATTAGATCCTAATCATGCAATGTTTGAGGATTGATCTAATGCAATAAAAACTGGGTATGAAGGGGATATGATCAAAGTGTTACTTGCCTTGCTGATGATCCGTGAAACCTAGAGATTCGAAGTAACAGGCAGTGCACTCCGGGTATTCTATCGCAGACAAACAAACAAGCATACAATAAGTACTCATCTAATGCACAGGTAAAACTCAAAATAAGATATCTAACCAGAAAGTTCAACTTAAGAACTCCGGTTTGCAAAAAGAAACAAATCGAATGAAGCAACGAAAGTCAAACAGCGAAAGAAAACAACTTTGTTCTACTAATATGGATCTAAGTCAAATTTTACAGTAGCAAAAACTTGTTTAAGTTGATTAATCGGATAGAGGGTTTTGAGACGAAACTCCAGGCGCTTGAATCACCTGATTCCGATAAACGAGCGAAAAGTTATACTAAAATGAAAATCGGATCAGAAATCACGATCAGAAAAATCGCGGAATAAACCGACGAAAAAGAAAAACAACGAATGGTTAAACGAACGAACGTTCATTAACAGAAACTAACCGGTGAACACGTTCGTTAAAACGAACGGATCGGTGAACGTTCACTATTTAAATAAACCAGAAAAAACAAAAAACCGATCTAGGGTTTCGGAAAAAAATAAACCAAAACGGTTTTTTTTAAACTGAACGGCAACGGCGGCGGTTATACCTCCGGCAAGGTACTCCGACGGGCGAGGTGGGGCTCCGGCAGGGTCGGCGGGGATTCGGCAGGGTGCAGCGCGGCGACCGGAGGCAGCGGGTGGCGGCGGGCGGCTCGGTGTCGGGCGGCTCCGGCGTCGGGCGGATCGGGGCGGGGTGGGGTGAGGTGGGGGGGCGGGGCGGTATATAAGAGGGGGGTGCCGTGGGGGAGGGGGCAAGGCGGCGAGTCCGAGCCGGACTCTGGCGGCGGCGGCGCGGCCGGTCTCCTGGAGGGAGACGGCTCGGCGGCGGGGTGGGCCGTCAGCTGGGCCTTGGCCCAGTCGGCGCGCAACGGGAATTTTTTTTTAAACATTACGCGCAGAAAAGAAATAAAAATAAATACTAAACATACTCCAAAACTCCCGAAATAAATTTTCCCGGGCTTCTAAAATCAAGGCCGACAAAGTGAACATTTATTTGGGCCTTAAATGCAATTTTGAAAAACGCATATTTTTCCTAAACTCAAATAAAAATACCGAAAAACTCCGAAATAAATCTTATTTGATTTTTTTATTAAATCCTCAATATTTCTATATTTTGGGAAAGTCATTTTATTCCCTCTCTCATATTGTTGTAGTAGAAATAATTGATGATAAAATAAATAAAACCAAATGATCCTATTCTCAAAATTTGAGAAAACTCAAATATGAAAATGACGAAACCCCCAACTCTCTCCGTGGGTCCTTGAGTTGCTTAGGATTTTCTAGGATCAAAACCGAAAGCAAATAAAATATGATATGCATGATGATCTAATGTATAACATTCCAAATTGAAAATTTGGGATGTTAAAGATCAGCACTACTAGTTGGAATAGCTTCTACCCACTTAGTAACGTAATCAACAGCAACTAAAATATGTGTATAGCCATTAGAGGAAGGAACTGGTCCCATATAATCAAAGCACCAAACATCAAATGATTCAATAACAAGGGAATAGTTCATAGGCATTTCTTGACGTCTACTAATATTACCAATTCTTTGAAATTCATCACAAGACAAGACAAACTTACGGGCGTCTTTGAAGAGAGTAGGCCAATAAAAACCGGATTGCAATACCTTATGTGCAGTTCTATCTCCAGCGTGGTGTCCTCCATAAGCCTCGGAGTGACACTTGTGTAGGATCTATTCCTGTTCATGTTCAGGTACACAATGTCTAATGACACCATCTACTCCTTCTTTATAAAGGTGTGGGTCATCCCAGAAGTAATGTCTTAAATCATAGAAAAAAATTCTTTTGCTGGTATGTGAAACTAGGTGGTATGAATTTAGCAACAATGTAATTAGCATAATCAGCATACCATGAAGCAGTATGAGAAGCATTTATGACAGCTAATTATTCATCAGGAAAGCTATCATCAATAGGGAGTGGGTCATCAAGAACATTTTCCAACCTAGACAAGTTGTCTGCAACGGGGTTCTCAACTCCCTTTCTATCAATAATATGCAAATCAAACTCTTGTAGTAGGAGAACCCATCTAATAAGTCTAGGTTTAGCATCTTTCCTTTCCATAAGATATTTAATAGCAGCAAGATCAGTGTGAACAGTTACTTTAGAATCAACAATATAAGGTCTGAACTTATCACAAGCGAATACAACTACTAAAAATTCTTTTTCAATAGTAGCATAATTTCTCTGGGCACTGTCTACAGTTTTACTAGCATATTGGATAACATTTAATTTCTTATCAACTCTTTGTCCTAGAACAACACCTACAACATAATCACTAGCATCACACATAATTTCAAAGGGTAAATTCCAATCAGGTGGCTGAACAATAGGTGAAGAAATCAAAGCTTTCTTAAGTATTTCAAATGCTTCTACACAATCATCATCAAAGACAAAAGGAACATCTTTTTGTAAGAGATTAATCAGAGGCCTAGAAATTTTTGAGAAGTCTTTAATGAACCTCCTATAAAAACCGGCATGACCAAGGAAACTTCTTATACCTTTAATATCCTTAGGACACTGCATCTTTTCAAGAGCATCAACTTTAGCTTTATCAACTTCAGTACCTCTTTCAGAAATTTTATGCCCCAAGACAATACCTTCATTAACCATAAAGTGGCACTTCTCCCAATTCAAGACAAGATTAGTTTCTTCACATCTCTGCAAAACTCGATCAAGGTTGCTTAAGAAATCATCAAAAGAAGTTCCATATACGGAAAAATCATGCATGAAAACCTCAACAATCTTTTCACAAAAGTCAGAGAATATAGCAGTCATACATCTTTGAAAGGTAGCAGGTGCATTGCATAAACCAAAAGGCATACATCTATAAGCAAAGGTACCAAAACGGCAAGTAAAGGTGGTCTTTTCTTGATCCTCTTTTGACACAGGTATTTGAGAGAAACCAGAATAACCGTCTAGAAAGCAAAAAATGTGTATGTTTAGATAATCTTTCTAGCATTTGATCAATAAAAGGTAAAGGGTAATGATCCTTTTTAGTAGCTTTATTTAGTTTGCGTAAATCAATTACCATTCTATAACCTGTAACAATTCTTTGTGGGATCAATTCATCTTTATCATTAGGAACAACAGTAATACCTCCCTTCTTAGGGACACAATGGACATGACTTACCCACTGGCTATCAGCAACAGGATAAATTATACTTGCCTCCAGAGGTTTAGTATTTCTTTTCTTACCACTTCTTTCATCTTAGGATTTAACCGTCGTTGGTGATCAACAACCGGTTTAGCGTCCTTCACCAATTTTATTTTGTGATAGAATAGAGTGGGACTAATGCCCTTAAGATCATCAAGAGTATATCCAATAGCAGCACGGTGCTTCTTCAGAGTTTTCAATAATTTCTCTTCTTCCTGCTCTGAAAGGTTAGCACTAATAATGATAGGATATATCTTATTTTCATCAATATAAGCATATTTAAGAGTATCGGGTAATGGTTTAAGCTCAAACATGGGGTCACCCTTGGGTGGAGGAGGATCCCCTAGAATTTCAACAGGCAAGTTGTGTTCCAAAATAGGTCCCTATTTAAAGAACACTTCGTCTATTTCCCTTCTTTCATTCATAAACATGTCATTTTCATGGTCTAGCAAATATTGTTCTAAAGGATCATTAGGAGGCACAGCAATAGAAGCAAGCCCAATAATTTCATCTTTACTAGGCAATTCTTTATCATAGGGTTGTCTATGAAATTTAGCAAAGTTAAAATCATGAGACATATCCCCTAAACCAATAGTAACAACATCCTTTTTGCAATCTATCTTAGCATTAACAGTATTCAAGAAGGGTCTGTTAAATATAATGGGACAAAAGTAATCTTGTGGGGAACCAAGAACAAGAAAATCAGTAGGATATTTCACTTTCCCACACAAGACTTCAACATCTCTAACAATCCCCACTGGTGAAATAGTATCTATGTTGCAAAGCTTAATAGTAACATCAATATCTTCTAACTCAGCAGGTGCAATATCATGCATAATTTCTTCGTATAAAGAATGAGGTATTGCACTCGGACTAGCACCCATATCACATAAGCCATGATAGCAATGATCTCCTATTTTAACAGAAATAACAGGCATGCATACAATAGGTCTATGTTTACTTTTAGTATCGGGTCTAGCAATTCTAGCAGCTTCATCACAGAAGTAAATAACATGCCCATCAATATTATCGGCCAAGAGATCTTTAACCATAGCAATACTAGGTTCAAATTTAGTTTTCTAGTATTACTCTTACGAACCACAGTTGAAGCTTTAGCATGATCCTTTATTCTAAGAGGGAAAGGTGGTTTCTCAATATAAGAGGTAGGAACAATAGGATCAACATTATAAGTGATAGTCTTTTCTTCAATTTTAATAGGTTCAACTACTTTTACTTCAATGGGAGGATGATATTTAAACCACTTCTCCTTAGGTAGATCAACATGAGTAGCAAATGATTCACAGAAAGAAGCTACTATCTCAAAGTCTAGTCCATATTTAGTGCTAAATTCACGGAAAACATCGGTATCCATAAAAGATTTAACACAATCAAACTTAGGTGTTATACCTGACTCTTTACCTTCATCGAGATCCCAATCTTCAGAGTTGCATTTAATTCTTTCCAATAAATCCCATTTTAATTCAATAGTCTTCATCATAAAAGAACCAGTACAAGAAGTATCGAGCATGGAGCGATTATTAAGAGAAAGCCGAGCATAAAAATTTTGAATAATAATTTCACTTGAGAGCTCATGATTGGGGCATGAATATAACATTGACTTAAGCCTCCCCCAAGCTTGAGCCATGCTTTCTCCTTCACGAGGCCAAAAATTATATATATAATTACGATCACGATGAACCTGATGCATAGGATAAAACTTCTGATGAAATTCCAATTTCAATCTGTTGTAGCTCCATGATCCAATATCATCGCATAGCCTAAACCATGTCAATGACTTTCCCTTCAAAGATAAAGGGAATACCTTATTCTTGATAACATCCTCGGGCATACCTGCAAGCTTAAATAATCCACAAACTTCATCCACATATATTAGGTGCAAATTGGGATGTAATGTTCCATCTCCTGTAAAAGGATTAGCTAGCAGTTTCTCTATCATACCCGAAGGAATTTCAAAGTATAAATTTTCAGTAGGTTCAGTAGGTTGAGGAGCAACTCTTTGCTCTACTGGTCGGGGTGAAGATACCCCGAACAAGCCCCTCAAAGGATTACTTTCCATAGTAACAAGTGACAGTAAATTTCAGCACACTATATAAATTTTTCCTTACCAAATTCCACCTACCAAAGGCGCTTCACTCCTCGGCAACGGCGCCAGAAAAGAGTCTTGATGACCCACAAGTATAGGGGATCTATCGTAGTCCTTTCGATAAGTAAGAATGTCGAACCCAACAAGGAGCAGAAGGAAATGACAAGCGGTTTTCAGTAAGGTATCTCTGCAAGCACTGAAATTATCGGTAACAGATAGTTTTGTGATAAGGTAATTTGTAACGGGTAACAAGTAACAAAAGTAAACAAGGTGAAGCAAGGTGGCCTAATCCTTTTTGTAGCAAAGGACAAGCCTGGACAAACTCTTATATAAAGGAAAGCGCTCCCGAGGACACATGGGAATTATCATCAAGCTAGTTTTCATCACGCTCATATGATTCGTGTTCGTTACTTCGATAATTTGATATGTGGGTGGACCGGTGCTTGGGTACTACCCTTCCTTGGACAAGCATCCCACTTATGATTAACCCCTATTGCAAGCATCCGCAACTACAAAAGAAGTATTAAGGTAAACCTAACCATAGCGTGAAACATATGGATCCAAATCAGCCCCTTACGAAGCAACGCGTAAACTAGGGTTTAAGCTTCTGACACTCTAGCAACCCATCATCTACTTATTACTTCCCAATGCCTTCCTCTAGGCCCAAACAATGGTGAAGTGTCATGTAGTCGACGTTCATATAACACCACTAGAGGAAAGACAACATACATCTCAACAAATAATCGAACGAATACCAAATTCACATCTTTACCTAATATTAAAGGGAGGAGCCTTTCATTGTTCTCCATACATCATCATTTTATATCCATTGATTTTGTGTTAATCATACAAATTAACGGCTGAGATTTAATAGATTTGTATAACTGTAAGTTGACAAAATTTACTTCATATGCCACCTATAAGTGAAGAAAAACATCATCTATATTTTTTTCAAACATCGCTTGTCGCCCCTTGCCTGCGAGGCTACGACCGAGTGCTGGTCGCTAGCTACGATCGCTAGCTTTGAAAAAAGGAAACTCCTATCGCCAGAGAAATCAAACTACTAGGTTGTCTTTTTTTTGCGGGCAAAACTACCATGTTGTCCCCGACACGTTCTCCTCTCCTCGTTGTCCTGTGCATACCAAACATACATCTCCACCATTGCGCCTGACTCTCCTTCCCCAATCACTGATCCCATCATCACACAAACTGATAAGCACATGGATATATTCATATTCCAGCACTGGAACGATCTAGCACGATCTGCCGGGTGAAAGGTAAGCTGACCAGAGGCTCGCCATCTGCCATTGCTGGACCACACTTGCCATGGCCCTGGAGGAAATCTAACCTCGAGGTCAACCCAAGGCTCGCCGTCTACGGATTCGAGGAGAGGAGGCTGATGTTCTGCCTGTTGGGTCTAGCTCGGAGCCAACCGAACAGGGGAAACGAAGGACATCATGCAGATCGTGGTTCACGCCACCGCTGGTTCTGCCAGCGTTTGTGTTGTTTGTGCAGCCATGGAATAATGAGCACAGCGGGTAGGGTATTGCAGTCTGATGCGTTTAGACAGTTCATCATATATAAATTCGATGAAGGAACTTATTAAGAGACAGAAAGTGTATGCAGACGCGTGGGGGAGGAGAGGCTGTACAAAGCTCCCATGTATAAATCAATGGAGGCAAGGAAGAGACCTATAGGCGTTCATGTGGCCGGTACTACAAGGGATGAGTTCGAGGCGGATGAGATATTGACATGCTAGAGCTGCACTACTCTGTCCGGGAATTAGCAAGGCACGTACTGTTAACCTTTTCTCTAATTAACTAGGTCCACTCCTTCCACGTTCCTTTGGTCCTTTCCCTTCAACTTATTTACTAATGCAGGACAATGCACTTGAAGTGTTCGTGGATTTATTGCCAATGTTTCAATTCTAACTATTCTAAGATAATGATTTCTATATGAACATATAGAATCAATCAAGAATTAACTTCTAACCAGTTTTAATCCATTAATCTATGATTATTCATGGGAAATAACTGACTGCTATGCGTGATCATTTTTTTCTCAGATTCTTATTGCCAAGGCTTCAATTCTGAGAGAAGGTAGAACCTACAATGCTCGTTTTACGTATATACACATGTTGATCATTTTGTGTTGTTACCTAACCGTCTTTTTTTGCATGAGATTACCATTGTTTTTGTTGACTCAGTGAACCAGCTACGTCTATGAGCTCCAACTCACTGATTAACATGGTGGAACCTGATAAACAGATCTTGGCTACCAATCTTTCTGATGTAATCGATGAAGGACATGACCTTGGCAGGAGCCTATGGATAGTGTGTACGGTGAGCAAACCCTTCTATTTGTCTGCACCCAAATACCTCATCAGTTTTGTTTCAATATGGTTACAAAGACAGCTAGATTAAACTACTCTGCATTTCACTTTTGGACATCCATGTGAGCACCTTCATCATGCATTCGTTTATCATTTCTTAACGCATCTTTTGGTGTTTGCATGATTACTGAAGTTGCGGCCATGTGTGCATAAATTAGGATCAAATAGCTAACAGAAAATTAAATACTCAGATTAGGAATTTTTAAGTTCTCACTTCAAATGCTATAAAATTCGTAGTGTATTCACTATGATGCTTGTGACTCATATTCATATCTTTAATTTAACGAATAAAAATAGAGTACTGAGCGAACCATGTAGTTCTTTTTAAAGAATAATATACATTTTCTCTACTTTCCACCACCACTCTAAATAATTTCATGTGCCAAATAATAGGTGTTTCAATCCCAACGTTCTTTCTCATTGGTAACAGCTAACCAGAGTTTGTGTTATATGGAGCAGCAGCATTATGACATTATGACATTTTGTGAGCATGGATGGAAAGCAAGGTAAACCTTATTGTTAAATGGATTCTCCTTTATTATACTTAATTTACATTGGCTTCTCTTTTAATTTCTGCGTGCAAACTTTCAACGGCCAGTTTGAGCTCATTTTAAAAAGTTGTTTCTGATCTCTAAACCAGACTAACGCTGGAGCGATCTATTTGTTCACTCCATTTGAATTGAACTATTATGCAGAGCAACACGAGAGCTTAGAAATGTTAGAGGAGACTGTCGCGAGCTGAAAGCCAGGAGGAGTTGCGATCATGCTGACGCATGCTAGCAGAGGGAACCGAGTGACAAGTGCGGGACACCAGATGGTAGGTTGAATAACTGGTGATAGACAGCAGGTGGTACATACTGGAGGAGGCTTACGTGCAATCTCCATCAAATTATTTTTGCATGCACGATCGCTCTCCTCTTCCATGGGACCTCTCCCTCGCCGTGGTCTTTGCGTCTATGACCCTCATGTGGCGTAATGCCTGAGGTGGTCATGTACATGCTCTGTTTCGGCTCCATCATGTTGGACCTCATGGAATACGTGGTCCGAGAGCTGGAGATGGACAAATAAATAATTATTAGTATAAAATTAAAGAAGAATTTTCAAAAATCACTGCCCTTGCCGACACTATTGAGATGAAGCCACGCCAGGAACTCCGCTTCGCTCATTCTGTCAATCGCATAGCTTCATGATGTTTGCTGCATAGTGAAGCATGGATCT
This sequence comes from Triticum dicoccoides, assembly GCF_002162155.2. Lineage (NCBI taxonomy): Eukaryota > Viridiplantae > Streptophyta > Magnoliopsida > Poales > Poaceae > Triticum > Triticum dicoccoides. The sequence continues at coordinate 63,531,534 of NC_041382.1, read as the reverse complement.
GCGGGTGGTAGGAGAGGGTCTTGAGCCATGCTTATTGGACTTGGGTGTATGATATTTTTTTCTCCCGTTGCAACGCACGGGCATGTTTGCTAGTGACTACTTATAGCAAGACTTCTCCCATGTCCTCAAGAACAAACATAACTACTCACAAATCATATTTATGTTCATAATCAGAGGAGTATTAATATGCATAAAGGATCTGAACATATGATCTTCCACCAAATAAACCAACTAGCATCAACTACAAGGTGTAATCAACACTACTAGCAACCCACAGGTACCAATCTGAGGTTTTGAGACAAAGATTGGATACAAGAGATGAACTAGGGTTTGAGATGAGATGGTGCTGGTGAAGATGTTGATGGCGATTGACCCCTTCCTGATGAGAGGATCGATGGTGGTGATGATGGTGATGATTTCCCCCTCTCGAAGGGATGTTTCCTCGGTAGAACAGCTCCGCCGGAGCCCTAGATTGGTTTCGCCAGGTTTTGCCTCGAGATGGTAGCGCTTTGTCCCGAAAGCTTCCTTCTGATTTTTTCCAGGGCGAAAGACTTCATATAGCAAAAGATGGGCATCGGAGGCCTGCCAAGGGGCCCACGAGGTAGGGGCGCGCCCAGGGGGGTAGGGCGCGCTCCCCGCCCTCGTGGACAGGGTGTGGCCCCCCTCTTGGTGCTTTCTTCGCCCAATATTTTTAATATATTCCAAAACTGACTTCCATGGAGTTTCAGGACTTTTGGAGTTGTGCAGAATAGGTCTCTAATATTTGCTCCTTTTCCAACCCAGAATTCCAGCTGCCGGCATTCTCCATCTTCATGTAAACCTTGTAAAATAAGAGAGAATAGGCATATGTATTGTGACATAATGTGTAATAATAGCCCATAATGCAATAAATATCGATATAAAAGCATGATGCAAAATAGACGTATCACATGGCACTATGGATCGTCTCCATACGGGTTGGCGACCGGCTGGTGGATGGCCGCCGTCGACGCCAGCTATGACTCTTAGTTGGACCAGATGATCGTTCGCATCACCAACAGGTTCACCGTCATCAAGAAGCTCGCAGATGACATCGCCGTACTCCTCCAGCCCGCGCGCCCGGGCTCCTCATTGCATGCCACCCTAATGGGCCTCCATGGTCGAAACCTCTTTCAAGCACTGGTGGCCCTGCGATTGCCCGCCGACACCATGAAAAATGTCCACCTGGAGGTCGCGCTCGCCGCGAGGCGCCTCGCCCTTCAAGAAACCATCGACCTACACATCCATGTGCATGAGCGAATCGTGTACATAGGTATCTACAAGGCCAGTGAGGATGCTACGACGTTGGCCTTCTTCAGCTGGCTGGAAGCCTTGGATGCCTTTGTTGAGAAGCACCTTGACCTCGCCACAAAAGCCGTCGCTCCTTAGCCGCCGGTCGGTGGCCCGGCCGGCACACTGAGTTGAGGAGGAGGAGGAGGTCGTACATTGATGGATGCATCTTTCTTCTTGCCTCCTATAACCACCACTGCGATCGCATCATCGTGGCCTTAATTATTATTTTGCTATTGCATTCTCGTTCCAGTCAATACAGACATGTGCGATCCCTTTGCTCAATACAGACATGTCCATTCCAGTCTTATTTTGATTGGCTTGAATGAAGGTCTATCCCGCTGTTAGGCGCCGCAGCGCGCTATGCTTGCCGTTAGGCGCCGTGGCGCGCTCTACTCGCGTCCATTGGCACGCTCTGCTCACGTTTGTCCAAGCGCTTGGCTTGTGGACCACTTTTCCTTGCATGTTCAACTGCTATATGCATATATATATATGGTTGCTCGCTGTTGAGGCGACCGTAGAGCGCTCTGCTCGCGTCCGTCCGCGTGCACTCTGCCAATGGTTGGGCGTGCGCATGATCACGTCGGGGGCCCCGTATGCATGCGGTTGCGCCGCGCGCGTTGCCACGCAATGCAGTTACGTGCGGCACGATGGAGTTACGCGCTGCAAATTAGAACTGCAATCAGGGCATGCCGATATTCCTGGCCGTCATGCTTCCCCTTTAATTCCCGCGACCATTATAACCTTAGTCTCTTCAACCTTTCGATCGTGCCCCACAACACAACAAGCACACTCACGACGACACATAGAGAGGGGATGTCCAGCGGTGCTCCAATGGAGTTCGGCGAGCATAGAGTGGAGACCCACGCGAGGGAGATGGATCTCTCGGTGTTGTACACCATCGACCCGGTCGTGGTGGACGACTACATCAACAGCGTTGAGCAGTTGCTTGCTTGAGACAAGTACAAGGTGGTCGGCATCGACCTCCAGTACACCATCGGTCGTCCCGACATAGATTAGAAGGTTGTCGTTGCCCAGTTGTGTGTGCGCCATCATGTCCTCATCTACCACTATTGCATGGCCACAGAGCCTTGCGACGGTTTCAACAGGTTTGTCAACAGCACCGACTACAAGTTCTCCACGGTGGAAACCAAAGACGATGTAAATGCACTTAGTGTTATGGGCTTGGCCTACAAGAACCTTCTCAAAATCCGTGACCATTACAGGGTCTAGGGCAGCACGAAGAAGGACTCCTTGGTCGAACTCGCCTCGGCCATCATCGACCCCTACTACGAAAAGATGAAGCAGGATGCCCAGAGAACAAGTCCCCTATCCTGGCCCAGGGCCTGGATGCGGCAACTGGATGAACCTCACCTCAGGTTCGCGGCCAAGAGCGTGTACACATGCTACAAGATGCACAGGCAGATCGTTGACATGAGGAAGTGTCTCGTTACCCAAATCGACGAGCCCGGATCGAGCCACAAGCAAAGCAAGCATCACAAGAATTAGATGATGATCAGATGATCGTTTATGCTAGTTAATCATGCATGTAATATATAGTTTACTTTATTGGTGTGTGGAAATGTCATGTGTGTAGTAGCCACCTATGTAATTATGCATGTAATAGTTACTTTGGTGTGTGCAAATGCCATGGTTGTAGTAGCCACCTATGTAAGTGGGTGTTTAATTTGGTTATGCAAGCATGTCCTTATAAGTGTGTGTGTGTATGTTGTTGTTCTATATGCAATCCCATCGCACAACACACACGTTTTGTTAAGATGAACCGTTTCTGTTCTCTTGTCTCAACGCAAATACTTCATCCGAGTGAACCGCATGCCGTATATCGCATACACCTTCATCTGGCTGACCATTTCTTTTGTGTTTCCTAATCACAAACAGTTCATCCGAGTGAACCGTATGTTGTATATCGCACACACCTTCATCTGGCTGCCCGTTTCTTTTGTTCCTCCTAATCGAAAACGGTTAATTGAACTGAATCATATGCCCTGAATCACACACGCAACTAAAATTTGAAACGTGTTTGATGCATCCTCCATTGCAAACGTTTTGCACCTTTTTGACGAGTTTTTTACACCACCATTTGTGATTATGGCATCGCACACAGTTTCGTTGAAGGGTCTTTGATCGTAGTCTCGCGTTAGCAGCATCCTGCAGTAGTGCAAGCTTGTGGGAGACTCTCTTCTTTAGTTTGCACAAAGTTAAATATTTCCTGTAAGGCAGCTTGTTTCTTATGAGCAGGAAAATATTTTTCAGAGAAGTAATAAATCATATCCTAGGGACTACGCACACAACCAGGAGTAAGTGTATTGTACCAACCTTTATCATCACCCTTTAATGATAAATGAAATAATTTGAGAATAAAGTAATAGCGAGTTTTCTCATCATGAGTAAAAAAGGTGGCTATATCATTCAACTTAGTAAGATGTGCCACAACAGTTTCAGTTTCATAACCATGGAAAGGAGATTCAACCAAAGTAATTAACTCTGTGTCGACAAAGAATTCATTATCCTTATCATCAATAAAGATAGGTGAAGTAGCAAACTTCGGATCATACTTCATTCTAGAATTCAGAGATTTTTCTTTATACTTGCACAGTAATTTCTCTAGATCATCTCTGTCCTTACAAGCAAGAATATCTCTAGTTGTCTCCTCATTCATAACATAACCTTCCGGTACCTTAGGCAATTCATATCTAGAAAGGCTAGTTCTAGCAGGTGTTTCAGGAGTTTCAGTTTCAAGATCATCATCAGATTCAACAACATCATGTTGTATTACTCTAGCAATTTGTTCATCAAGAAATTCACCAAGTGGCACATCATTATCAAGCAAGGTACTAGCATCATCATACGCATCATTCATAGTAGAAGTAGCATCATCAATAACTTGCGACATATTAGAATTGATAGCATGTGGTGGTGTTGCAAGTCTACTTACAACACAAGGTGAATCTAAAAGAACTGGATGGCAGCTCCTTACCTCCCCTCGTCTTTGAGGGAAATATCTTAGTCTTAGCATCCTTCAGATTCTTCATAGTGATAAATTGATAATAATCCCAAGTGATTCAATAAATATTTCTATGCTCCCCGGCAACGGCGCCAGAAAAAGGTCTTGATAACCCACAAGTATAGGGGATCGCAACAGTTTTTGAGGGTAGAGTATTCAACCCAAATTTATAGATTCGACAAAAGGGGAGCCAAAGAATATTTGAAGTTATTAGCAGCTGAGTTGTCAATTCAACCACACCTGGAGATTAATTATCTGCAGCAAAGTGATCGGTAGCAAAGTAGTATGATAGTTTCGATAGTAGTGACAGTAGCAACGGCAACGGTAACAGTGATAGCAGTAATTTTGTAGCAAGTGTAACAGTAACGATAGCAGTAGTAACTTAGCAGAAACAATATAAGATAAATTCATAGGCATTGGATCAGTGACTTGTTGGATGATATTCATCATGTGACAGTTATAACCTAGGGCGATACGGCACTAGCTCCAGTTCGTCAATATAATGTAGGCATGTATTCCGTAAATAGTCATACATGCTTTATTAAAAGAACTTGCATGACATCTTTTGTCCTACCCTCCCGTGGTAGCGGGGTCCATATTGGAAACTAAGGGACATTAAGGCGTCCTTTTAATAGAGAACCAGAACAAAGCATTAACACATAGTGAATACATGAACTCCTCAAACTACGGTCATCACCGGGAGTGGGCCCGACTGTTGTCACTCTGGGGGTGCCGGATCATAACACGTAGTAGGTGACTATAACTTGCAAGATTGGATCTAAAACATGGATATAATGATGAATTCATAAACGGTTCAGATCTGAGTTCATGGCACCCAGGCCCAAAGTGACAAGCATTAAGCATAACAAAGTCATAGCAACATCAATCTAAGAACATAGTGGATACTAGGGATCAAGCCCTAACAAAACTAACTCGATTACATGATGAATCTCATCCAACTCCTCACCGACCAGCGAGCCTACGGAGGAATTACTCACTCCCGGTGGGGAACATCATGGAATTGGCGATGGAGAAGGGTTGGTGATGATAAAGAACGAAGAACCCCCTCCCCGGAGCCCCAAACGTACTCTAGATCTGGCTTCCTCATGAAGAACAGGAGGTGATGGCGGCTCCGTCTCATGGAATGCGATAATTCTTTCTCCCTGATTTTTTCTGAAAATATGTGATTTTATAGTGTCAGAATCAGGGTTTGCGCGGCCACCAGGTGGGGACAACCCACCTGGGCGCGCCAGGAGAGGGGGGCGCGCCATGGTTGGTTGTGCTCACCCAGGGGCCCCTCTCCGGTAGGTCTTGGCTCCAAAAATCCTCTTTTATTCCATAAAAAGTCCTCGCAAAGTTTTGTTTCATTCCGAGAACTTTTCTTTCTGCACAAAAACAACACCATGGTAGTTCTGCTGAAAACAACGTCAGTCCGAGGTTAGTTTCATTCAAATCATGCAAATTAGAGTCCAAAACAAGAGGAAAAACGTGAGGAAAAGTAGATACGTTGGAGACGTATCACACACATCGTCACCTCGCCCTTAACTAGTCTCCATTTATTCTACAACTCATGTTTCGAGTTACAAATATGAGCAACCGAAGCAGTATCACATACCTAGGCGCTACTATGAGCACTCACTACTGCAGGTTGCTGCTAATGCGACACTACAATCAGATACCCCTCGATGAAACTGTGTGCGATGCCACAATCGCAAACGGCGGTGTAAAAAAGCATGAAAAAAGGTGCAAAACGTTTGCGATGGAGGATGCATCAAACACGGTTCAGATTATAGTTGTGTGTGCGATGTTGGGCATACGGTTCAGTTCAATTAACTGTTTGCGATGTGGCAATACAAAAGAAATGGGCAGCCAGATGAAGGCGTGTGTGATATACGGCTTACGGTTCACTCGGATGAACTGTTTGTGATTAGGTAACACAAAAGAAACGGCCAACCAAATCAAGGTGTGTGCGATATACGGCATGCAGTTCACTCGGATGAACTGTTTGCGTTGAGACAAGAGAACAGAAACGGTTCAATACATCAAGATGTGTGTGATACGCGACAGACAGGTCTGTAATCAGAAATGTGTGCGAAGACCGATAATAACACAGAAGATTGCTTCTAATAAGATGTATGTGATATGCTATGTCTACACAACATCTATTGGCCATTGGGCGACGGGCGGTCATACGGGTACACCATAAGGATGGAAGAGGGCATCCTATATCAGCAAGGACCAGCTGTTCCACCAGTAGCTCATCTAAGAGAACTCTCAAGTTAACTGTGCTCAGGCTGGAATAGGCATGAGATGGGTGACCGGATGGGAAGTTGTCTTGATGTTAATCCCACTGATGGGATCTGTCATAAATGTCCTAAATGGACATTTAAGATACATCCCATCAGTGGGATTAACCTCTAGGTCCTTGTTTTTTTAACACATGTTAAAGAAGGTCTACCGCATTACTTTTTGATAATGTGCGATTGAGGGCATACGCTTCAGAAGGATTAACTGTTTGCGATTAGGCAACAGAACAAAAACGCCACGTACGAGGCCGAGAAAGCGTACCCACGTTACGTCATCCGGGAATAGTGTTGCACTTAGAAATTATAGAACCGTCAATAAATTTTGAGCCTGCGTCCCATCACATTCTGAATTGCAAACCTGTTCACACCGATAAAACTTAAACGGTTTCCCACTTAGGAGCGTATTAGACTCGGTTATAAATACTACTACTCCAAGATGACTGCACATTCCTCCTCAACTCCTCATCCACAAACAAACAAGTCATTCATCATCGTTCCCTTGCGTGTGCCATGGCCAGCGTGAGTTATGGGTCGAGAGATTGCCACCAAGGAGAGGCGACCATGGAAGCGGAAGCGTGAGAAATGTCCCGCCTCGCTGCGAAAGCAGATGACATGTCCCATCGCGCGGCCGTAGCAGCAGAGAGGTCCCGCCGCGCCGCCGGAGCACCACGGAGGTCCCGCCGCACCGTCGATGCAGCAGACTTGTCCGGTCGCGCCGCGGAAGCAGAAGAGATGTCTCGCCGCGCCGCAAATGCAGTAGAGATGCCCTCCCGTGCCACGGCGGCCTGGGAAAATGTCTCGCGAGCAGGCGAGGACTGTTATAGGTGCATGCATGCCATCGTCCTTACCAGATGGATCAGATCTCCGGCTGGGCGAGGTTGTAGGATGACATGAAAGCCTCATTTGAACAGGCTACCAGCGTCATCCGGCAACTAAATGAGAGCAATGCGAAGCTCCGGGCCGAGCGTGACCAGCTGAGGGCGAAGATCGTCGGAAGTGCGGAGCAGCAGGAGGAGACCACTGCCTTGTTGAAGAGGACCGGCGACATCGTCGAGAAACTTATGGACGAGAATGCCATGCTGCGCATCGAGCGCAGAAGGATAGTGGAGGAATCCGTGGATGCTTTCAAGCAGCATCTTGAGGACAAGAAAGAGCTCATCGCCGCTCGCCGCAGAGACGTTCCCGTGGCCTGCAGCAACGTAGAGATCAGTGAGCCAGATCGTTGTATTCCTTCTTCTTTTGCCCTTGTGTATTTCGGGCATTGCCGCATGTGGCTTTTTTAATTATGTTCCTAAATATGTACGACAATTATTATCCACTTCATCGTCCTTATATTCATCATGCTTTCTATAAGTCGCAGTCGATGCTATATAGGTCCGTCAGATCTTACATCAAGATCCGTGCAAAACTTTCTTTTCATATTTTCATTTTTCTCTCTTAAATCTCAGTTCAGTGAGACATATAGCCACACCGTAGAATAGGGGCTCGGGCGCCATTAATGGAGACGTTGGGAGGGAGGTGCATGGCGGGTAGCGGTCAAAGGGCTCTCCTCCTGATGAGCACGCGCAGGGGTCTGATCGCATGCCTCCCGTACTCAAATAGCTACCCCGCACGACACTCCTAGCCAATAAAAAAAGAGGACGCGTGGTGGCACATAATTGGTAAGTAGAACGGCCACGGTTTCAATAATACTTGTGTTTCCGATTTGTAACGTGACAACACTTGTTCCAAAATGACTTTGTTGATTGTTAACGTGTGCGCCTTCACAAATCGGACAGAAAAATTACCACAGCATGTTGGTGCCATATTGATTTTCAGACGTGTTTTGGATTTACAGGAATTAAAAAATCAAGTTTCTCAATCTTTTGGGCCGAGCCACGACGCCCAGATGTTTGAATTTCATTCCTATTTCTTGCATGGGACCTAGAAATTCATCCAAGGACACACATGTGATTTTTCAAACAACTTTGGTGCACTGAGCATGTGCTTGTAGTTCAAATTTGAATTATGCACATTAAATGCGTAGAAACTCAATTAATGTATAAAAAGGCCAAACGAACCTGGAATAATTCCAAAATTTAGCACGATACTTCTATTTGGTCTAATATGTCTGTGTAAAAAAATTAAGGCGAGAGAAGGCAGTGTATGTATCTCGTTTTGCACACGGAGGTGACACGTTCCCTCTCGGAACCACGAACCTTCTTGAGGGAAGCTTCGGTTTGCAAGAAGCTTACACCAAAGCTTGTCCCAATTCAGCCAAAAAATTACCGCAGCATGTTGGTGCCATGTCATGACACCATGCCAAGTTTCATGATTTTAAGGCGTGCTTTGGATTTACAGGAATTAAAAAACCAAGTTTCTCAATCTTTCCGACCGAGCCACGATGCCCAGATGTTTGAATTTCATTCTCGTTTTTTGCATGTGACCTATAAATTCACCCAAAGACACACATGCGATTTTTCAACCAACTTTGGTGCATTGGAGCATGCGCTTGTAGTTCAAATTTGAATTATGCACATTAAATGCGCAGAAACTCAATTAATGTATAAAAAAGGCCAAACGAACCCGGAATAATTCCAAAATTTAGCACCATACTTCAATTTGGTAGAATATGCCTGTGTACAAACATTAATGCGAGAGAAGGCAGTGTACGTATGTCGTTTCGCACACGGAGGTCACACGTTTCCTCTCGGAACCACGAGCGTTCTTGAGGAAAGCTCCCGCTTGCAAGAAGCTTACACCAAAGCTTGTACCAATTCGGCCAAAAAATTTACCGCAGCATAATGGTGCCATGTCATGACACCATGCCAAGTTTCTTGATTTCCAGGCGTGTTTTGGATTTACAAAAATTAAAAAACCAAGTTTCTCAATCTTTCCGGCCGAGCCACGACGCCCAGATGTTTGAATTTCATTCCCATTTCTTGCATGGAACCTATAAATTCAACCAAAGACACACATGTGATTTTTCAACAAACTTTGGTGCATTGGAGCATGTGCTTGTAGTTCAAATTTGAATTATGCACATTAAATGCCCAAAAACTCAATTAATGCGTGAAAATGCCAAACGAACCCGGAATAATTCCAAATTTAAACACGACACTCATGTACTAGTTGCATGTTCATTGTACGCAAATGTTCTAGCAATTCAAACACCATCCTTTCCCACCGTAATACCATTTTGTCTTTCAAAACATAATGAAAAAATCAGGTATACCACAAATAGTTTACTAGAAAGAATCGTGTGAGATGCGATATAAAATATCTTGGCGCACCGTCTTGTCTGGCTTACGTAGGAAGCTTCGTCGTCTACAGTCCACCGCTCCCTCTTGAACCACACTTGTGCACCAGTTTCTCGCGACATCAAGCAAAAGTTTTTTGCCACCACGGAAATATCTATCTCCCCGGCCCCTCCCTCCTACCAAAAGCCACATTTCCACTATTCCTCCTTGCTTTCCACGTTCAAACCTTCACTACTGCTTACTGGTAGCTCAGCCTCCTCGCTGGCGACCCTTCTTCTTGCAGCGCCGCCTCCTCGCCGGTGACCCTTTTTCTTGCAGCGCCGCCTCCTCGCCGGCGACCCTTCTTCTTGCTGCGCACCCTCCTCGCTGCATACCCTTCTTCTTGCTGCGCGGCCTCATCGATATGGTCAGGTAATCCACACCCCACCCACACCATCCTCCTCCTTTCCCGTCCCACATGCCCCGACCGACGGCGCGACACCTTCCATCGAAATCACTGCCCCCCTCCTCCAATTAAGCTCCACCCACAACCATTTTGCATGCAGTATAACATGGAGCTCGGTAGCATGCGGATGTATGCACGCACGAGGTCACTATGGCTGCCCTGTGTGTCGACCGCCAGATCTTGGAGGAGCACCTCGTCTTTGAGGCCACCATCGACACCGCAATGCGGTTGTCTACTTTAAAATACAGTTTGTGTTGTTTTCTCGAGGCCACTGCCAGTGCCTTCTAGTGATTTCTCCTCTATAATGTTAATATGCAATCTGATGTTTAGTTACGGTTTGGTCCTCTGAAATGTAATGTTCAGTTAACACTTTGGTCCAACAATTGCTACATTTCGTAGTACTGTTCTCAAGCATTCTTTGTTTTGTTAACTGTCTTATCTTCTAGTACATGTTTCTATTCTGCAATGTCGTGCTCAGTTAACTATTTTGGTTCATTTGGTCTGCTGTCCATTTAACTGTTTGGTTCAGTTCTTTTCATTTGATGTGGGTACAATTTTGTATTGTCATGCATGTGACACCAATCGAATTTGGCTGTACTCAATACATATTCTACTGATAGTATGGCAACTCTCAGTTAACCTGATCAAGATCTTCCTTATGTGTGTTGCAGGGAAACAATGGGAGACACTGCGGTTTACCATCGAGGTTTATTCAAGCAGGGTCCTTTGGCTAATAGCACATTATTGTGCAGTTGCAGGAATCATTCTAATATTTAGGTTTCTTACAATTTGGTCTTGCACATGTAGGTCTTGTTGTCAGAGGCTTAGACCCACTGTTCGGCCCATTTTGCATATGGGGAAATGAGATGTCCATGAATATCAGTCAAGTCAAGAAACTCAGAACGATTGTTAGGATGAAGAAACTTGCGACGAATAACATCAAGATCTTTGTTTGCACAATGAAGAAGACATTAGTCAACTATAGGATGGTACCAACTCTTTTACCCTGTTTTTACCCCTTGCACCATTTCAAAATTTACAATAGCGATTTATGCATAGCTTTGTTTTCAGTACTTTACAAAGTAGTTCACCGATGATTACCGCTCAAACCACCTGCATGGTCAAGAGGCAAGGAAGGTATTCATTCAACACCCACGGTACAATATTGAAGTCTTGTTGAAGAGGAGGAAGGTTGGGCGGGCAATTATCCATAGCCACTGGCCTAAAGTTGCAAGGACATTCAACATCACTAAAGGCTCAATATTTGCCTTCCGCTTCTGCAGTTTCCCAGATGAGATTCATCTGTTTATTTACCGTGTATGATGCTACTTTCCAAAGGATTTTGATGCTATATGTGAAACTTGGTGTTGTTGTGTAATGGCGTAACTGAGTGCCGAAGCTATCTGATGTAGTTCGATTATGAAATTCTGGTTGCTTTTATACGGATATGAAATATCTGGCGTGTTTTATAAGAAATATCAGTTTGATTAGTACATGGATTATCAATAATAGGCTAATTACCCTGCTTGTTGGCGTTTTTTATTGCAGACGGTTACTCAGACAACACCATGGGCAATGAACTCAAACAAACCGCACGGTTTCTAGAAAGTAGGCGTGTTCGATCAACTAACAATCACACATGGCTTCCGGCAGCGAACTATTTGTATTAGGCCACCTTGCACAAACGTTTCCACACAAAGAACTGTGTGTGATATACATACCTACGGAAATATTTTTCTAGGATTTACCATGTGGGATGTACATACCTATGGAAATGATTTTCTGGGATTCACTATGTGGGATGCACATACCTACGGAAATGATTTTCTAGGATTCACCGTGTGGGATGTACATACCTACGAAAATGATTGGGTTTCGATGCCTCACCCGATCGCACACAAGCTCATTTGTTGTCCCAGGAGGGCCTATCCCCGACGGTTTCTAGGTTGTGTGGGAAGGACCCCCCTATCGCCCACACTCACTTGGCGACGGTTCCAAATGTCGTCACGGAAAGGGTTAAAAACCGTTTGAATAGCACGTCGATGTACCAGTGACTAGTAAGGAACACATCAATAACATGTATATCAAATTTACATTTGTTCATATTGCCATCCTTCTTATCCGCCAAATATTTGGGCAGTTCCGCTTCGAGTGAGCATTACCCTTGCAGTAGAAGCACTCGGTCTCGGGCTTGGGTCCAGCTTTGGGCTTCTTCACGGGAGCGGCAGTTTCCTTGCTGTCCCTTTTGAAGTTCCCTTTATTTTCCTTGCCCTTTCTTAAAACTGATGGTCTTGTTGACCATCAACACTTATGCTCTTTCTTGATTTCTACCTCCGCCGATTTCAGCATCGCGAAGATCTTGGGAATCATTTTCGCCATCCTTTACATATTATAGTTCATCATGAAGCTATAGTAGCTTGGTAATAGTGACTAGAGAACTTTGTCAATCACTAACTTATCTGGAAGATCAACTCCATCTTGTAGGCAAAATACTTGTGAGAGGTCTCATACCTCTCAACACGGGCATGAGCCTGAAATACCAATTTCAGCTCTTGGATCATCTCATATGTTCCATGGCGTTCAATATGTCTTTGGAGCCATGATTCTAAGCCGTAAAGCATGGCGCACTAAACTATCGAGTAGTCATTAGATCGAGCTTGCCAAACGTTCATAATGTCTGCATCAGCTCATGCAGCAGGTCTGTCACCTAGCGATGCATCAAGGACATAATTCTTCTGTGTAGCAATGAGGATAATCCTCTGATCATGAACCCAGTCTGCATTATTGCTACCATCATCTTTCAACTTAGTTTTCTCTCGGAACATATCAAAAAATAGCGCGAGCTATTGATCTACAACATAATTTGCAAAGACATTTTGACTATCTTCACGATAAATTTTAGTTCAAATAATCAAATTGCTAATGAACTCCCACTTAAATCAACATCCCTCAAGTTGTCTAAGTGACACATGATCCATATCAACTAAACCATGTCCGATCATCACGTGAGATGGAGTAGTCTTCAATGGTGAACATCTTCATGTTGATCATATCTACTATATGACTCATGTTCGACCTTTCGGCCTCCAGTGTTCCGAGACCATGTCTATACATGCTAGGCTCGTCTGTCTGGACCGGATTTTCGGGATATTAATTTCCCAGAAAATGGCCCTTGTGCTCACCGGCACCAGGATTACTGTTAGCTGATGAGGCACCAACTTGATACAGAAACTCCAAGCAAAATACAAGATATGTAGTACAAGACCATTCTGGCCTATGAGTACAACAAATGGTTTCTAGTGGTTGATGGCGGAAGCGGTTTGCGGATCATCAGCGTCTATGGGACTCCATTTCCCACAGGAACAGCTGACCTGGATAACTCCTATCTTCACGGGACTGTTATCATCACTGCCTAGGTTCCGGGGCTGTCATCGCAGGGCTCCTCTCCACGCAAGAAATCTGGCCAAGACAATAGCCAGGGACAAGCCAGTGAGTACTTTTGAATGTACTTGCAAACATTATGAACACATGTATAATATAACAAATGATAATCATGCTCTGAAATATTCTATGATCACACGTCCGTTACAAAATAAACATCCATGATGCACGCAGCAGGTTATTCATCTACAACATGAATATGCAATAAGGGAGTAGAAATAGAATGCACCGATCGAGTGTCTGAAGCGACGCCTCGAAAGGATAATAATATAAAGCATGCCTCAGTCGGGCATCTGAGCGACGTCACATAAAGGGCTTATAAAGGAAATAGGTAGCAAACATGCCACAGTCGGGCGTCTGTGCGACACCACATAAAGGGCTTTATAAAGTAATTGAATAATAAGCATGCCACAGTCGGGCGTCTCCGCGACACCACATAAAGGGCTTATATGAGAATAATCGCAATGAATATCCAGGAGGTAGAACCGTCCTAGGGATACTCGATAATTCAAATAATGTAAATGGTTAGTCCATAATAATGATAATCATAATCATCATGAGTCACATGTCATGATCCATGTTTTGGTTTAGCCATCTTTCCTCCGAAGACCGACACTTGACCCATCCCAGACTGTAGTCCTTAACCATGGACACGGCTCTTCGAATAGATATAATCTCCGCAGAGGGTGTACTCTTTACCCATGGGTAACAGATTCCTTTAGTCCATCGGGACTAATTCCGTCTATGGTCTTTTAATTGAAAACACACCTGACTCGCACACACCAGCTTAACTTTACCGGTGTTTGGAATCACCCACGACACCTGTTAAGCGAAACTCTAAGTGGGGAGGCTACAACCTCACTAGCATGGGATCACAAAATTTATAACGCGCACAAACTAGGGGAGCTACCCCTTCGGCTCCAACCGAAAACACCCATGCCCCCGGACCAGGTGGCATGCCTACTGGCTGCAGTCGGTATCTTCCACCATGGCCTCTCTGTACGGTGTGTGCTAGAAACGGGTTGACAACTTACTGAACCGTACCCTACCTATGGCAGGGACAAGTGGTAGCACGAAACAAGGATGGGGGTTACTGGAACAAGACTCGATCTATGGTTGACTCAGGAGGTTTCAGTATTCCCTGCATGATTAGCATAACAAATATATTTCAACCGCCAGACAGAATCACCTCTCATCATACCTCATCATGCCATACCGGACACAACCGTCTCGACGACGAACTAGGGACAAGCTCGTGTCTACCCAAGACAGAGGCTTTCTCGGATTCCTTTCGATAGGCATGAAAGGCATACGAGGGTGATTACTATCACAAGCATATCCATTTCCAACAACAAAGAATCTTCATTATGCACTCATGCGTATGATCATATCATCACATAAAATAACGAATGCTCCATGTCAAGGTGGGGTTGTAACCGTATCAAACAACTCACAAAAAAATATTATGCCAGGGTTCAGAATGCTTGCCTTCAAGAGTATGCATGTGGGGGTGCACTTTTTTTGAAAGTTGCCTTCTTCTTCAAAAATCCTATTTAAGAAAATTTGAATTAACACATAGTTTCAAAACAGTACAAAAAAGTTGTTTGGAAAATTTTCAAATAAATATGAAAATAAACTAGACCAAATTTGAGAAACAACAGAAAAAGAATCAAATCAATTGGACTTATATTTTAAAAGTTATAGCCAGTCAAAACTCTATTTTTAAATAAAACAGAAAAAGAAAACGGTTCGATTAAGAATACGTTTTCGAGATGGAGGAGACGTACTTCTGGGTTTACGCCTCCACTTAAAACAGCGCGGGCCTGCTCGGGGTCACTGACAATGGTCCATGGGGCCCACTGGTCAGGTTTGACCAGTCGTCCGCAGTCTTCTTTCTCCTCTGGCCGAGCAGAGGCGGGGCTCCGGCGATCGCCGTCGACGAACCGTGGCTCCCCACGGGGTTCCGACGGCAGGGATGGATCCGCCAGTCCAGGGCGGTCCTCCCGGTGGTCGACAGGCTGGCGGGACGAAGGGAGTCGCCGGCGGCGAGCTCCGCGGTGGAGGTGGCTTCGGGAGGATTTGGGGGTTTGGGCTACGGTGGTTCCCGGTCGAAGCTGCGAGGCTGGGCAGCTCCGCACGGTCGAGGGGAGGAGAACGGTGGCAGTGGATGGACTGGAGAGGCTCTGTTCGCGACGCACAGCACCGGAGTGTGGCGGCGGCCGAACTGGCCGGAGACGAGGAAGAAGGCCTCCTGCCATCGATTGCTGGCCGTGGTATTACTAGGGGGATGGCCTAAGGTGGCCTGGGGGTTTGGAGGAGCTCGGGGCCCCTTTTATAGGCGGCCGAGGTCGGTTCCGCGGCGGCCGGGGATAAGATCATCGGCGAACCGCCGTTCTGTAGTCAGGGGGCGCGTGGCGGCGACGGGCGCTAGCGGACGTGCTCGAGGATAAGCTCGGGTTGTTCCAGGGGCAGCTGGCGCGTGGCGGTGGCTCAGGCAGCGCCGTCCATGGCAGTAGCTTGCTGCGGCCGTCCGCTAGCCGCCATGGCCGACCTGACGGCGGCGCTGTCGGGCTCCAGGGGTGGCCTGGATGGTTCTGATGAGTGGATGAGGGCGGGCGTGGCTCTGCAGGCGAGCAAAGGCCAGGGGCCAGACGCGGCGACTTGGGCGCACGCACGTGCAAAATGCGCGCTCTGGCCGCGCCCAGAGCACGCACGCCAAGTGCTCGACATAATGCCATCGTGTGCTAGAGGGCTTGAGCGAGGCTGGTAGTTAACAGGTCTGGGTTAGGGGTGGCTAGGAGCTTTGTGGACAAGTTTTTTGGGTCAGAGGATCAAGTTCACAATGCAAACTAAAAATCATGTCAAATCTATGCACACAAAGTGTTTGACAGAATGCCATGGGCTTCTAGGCATCTTTTGGGGTGGCCAAAATCTCTAGATTGGGGTCTCTTTAGGTGTAGGTGATGATGGCAAGGCCATTTGGGCAAAACCAGAAACTTGCTAGTGCAAGTTTTGCAAATCTTCAGTTTTACACAGAAAATAAAAGGCATTAATACATGCACCAAAAATACTCCAATGGGTCCAAACTCTTGGACTTAAGGGTTTGGTAGGGTGTACTTCAAGCAGGACAAATCCCATGGCAAAAAGAGCAAGAAAAAATATGGTTGCAGTACAATTCACCAAGCTGGACCAGAATGAAGATGAGGATGGTTTGCTCAAATTTTTCAAAGAACACCAATGGGTGTTTGCATAAAGTTGAATAATATACTCCTACTAACATCCCATAATTTTGGTGGAAACTTTAAAGAAATATTTAAATAGGTTGTAGTGCAATCTTACAAACTGGACCCGATTTGAAATATTGAGGTAGGGCTCAAAATCTCTAATGACTAAAAGATTTTTTGCATAAAAGTGATTTAGGAACATCACATGACATCCCCAATTTTTGGTGAAAATTTTAAATGCATTTATCAAATGGTTGTAGTGCAAATAGAGCTCTAAAACTAATGAAAAATCATTTTAAAGGAATAAAGCTCAGAAAGAAATAATTTGCAGAAAAAAAATTACACTGATAAAAAGAAAAGATCTTGGGAAGATATGCAAGTCCAACAATGTTTTTGAAAAGTTTTCACTTGAGGTGAAAACTCCACAATATCAAAGAAAAGAGTGGTTCTAAAATCAAAGAAAATCCAGAAAAATGAAAATTTTATTTACCAAGGCAAAATTTTAACTAACAAATCATGGTTAAATTTTTGGGGTGTTACAACACTACCCCCTTAAGAAAAATCTCGTCCTCGAGATTTGCTAAGGGCTGTTTTGAAAATATTGCTTTTACCATAAAAAAATCTATGTCGCGGAGAGGTATATGCTGCAACAGCTCAGAGAAAAAATCTCACTTCAGAATTTATCGCGAGTGGAATTAGTTAATCAAAATTATTAGCAGTAAAAACTACTCACATTAATTGAAACCAATTATTTAACTCATCGCACAAATTTAGGATACCACGCACAAGTTGCAACACATAAATAAATGTTGGGACAATAAACATAGCAATGACGCCTACAATGAAAACGGCAAATAGACAGGGTCCTGAGAAAACGTCTCTGGTATTGGGGCACACTCATCTTCTATCGGGGGAAGCGGATTGACTAGTCGATGAATGCGTCTCTCCTGGTCGGGCCTCAGTGGTCTGCCGATGGCGATCTGAGGATTTAAATCAGCGAGGCTCTGGAGAGAACCCATTACTCGCTGGGTGAAACGCTCTTGAGCGATGACATACTGGGCAAGGTTGGCCAGTACTGGGTCCCTCTCAATTCGTCCACCGGGAAAAGATGCTACTTCTCCAGGTGATGCACGACTCGGGAAGTAATAATACCCTCGTTCGCTGGCATAGGGTACCGCGAATCAAAGGCGAGCAAGCGCTTCGTACGTAGCAGCTTCTATGGTCATCTGCGGAGTAGGCATAGATTTCCCCACGAAGGAAACCTCCGTTGGGTCTTGGTTTGGGTTTGTGGGAGGGATGTGCACCACTGCCCAATATTTTGAGGTGGAAGGGGTGATCCTCGATTTGAGCAACTCGTACTGGGTGGATGGATAGAACTCATAGTACTGCAGGTAAAGTCCCACAATATTTTAACAAAGCTGCCTGGGATTGCATCTGGAGTTCTCAGATAAATTCTAGGGCTCGGCATGGCAAAGAAATGGCTGTGAGAGTTGTGCACAAGGTGAGGGATACTTGGTAAGGTCACGAGGTGCCCTTTTATATAGCATCTGGGCTGGGTCATTAATCACGGTGAGGGGCAACTAGTTTGTCGATTCTGCTCTATGGGGTCGGGGTCAATGCCACAGATACATATATCTCACAAAGTGACATATTACTGTGGGTGTCGTGGGGGTGGTTTTTGGTAGCTACGCCCGGAATTAAAAATGTAACCGTACACCAACATACTTATGCATGACTATTATTTAAAATATGGGCGCAGAAGCAGACAGCATTTAATTACGGCGATACAAGACCACACAATTACGGGGCATGGGCATACTATGACTTAGTACTATTCGAGTGACTCAGTCTACCTCGTTTATATCTAAGCGGGCGTGCCTTGTGGGCGCAGAGGCTTCTCCAAGGGCTTCACCATCGGGGTTTGCTGGAGGGGGTTGAGGAACCGCAGGGTCGGGGTAGCGATGATGACCATCGCGGGGATTGTTGGCCACAATCCCGTTGGAGCGTGTTCCCAAGAGGCGATGAAGCACTTCTGGGGACACCAAAGCACCTTGGTCGATGGCTGGGGTTGACCTCAAGGAGTCGATCGGTTGTCCGAACAGCACGACTGGGTTGTCGGTGTCGAGCTCATCTTCTCTTCTTGCCGGGGCTCGGTGAACCAGTTCTCCACGAGCTGCGATCAGATCAAGGGTGATTTGATCAAACAGTTCCTCTAGTGCACTTACATAGCGCACCAGATGCAACAATGCAGGATCCGTCTCGTGGTCTCCGTTGGCAACCTGGGGTGGCCTACCATACCGTCACGGCTGGGGTAGTAGTAGAACGAGCGACAGTTAACTCTGGGCGACAAGTGTCGGAGTTGAACTATAGCTTCTCGAGCAGCTAGTTGGATGGCTTGTGGCTCAAAGGAAGTTGTCCTTCCGGTGAACCTGTAGGGGCGTTCTGGCGATAGACCCCTACCATAGACGTGCACAGTGGCCCAAAATTGACGGCTCTCACCGCCCATGGGCCCTTGGTACACAACATATTCTGGGGGCTCTTCTAATGCAAAGGCATGGCGGGTGAGGTTTGCTAGCACGTTCGCAAAACCTCCAAGGTTGGTTGCTGTGTTCTCATTGTGAACCACGGGTCCAGGCATTTTAGCTCGGTTTGGTGTAGAGGTTGTGCTGTGCTGGGTTGAGGCTAGCGTGCCCTTTTTATAGAAAAAGGGGACGGAGTCTTCCTTCGCACGCTTGCGAATGAGACACTTTAGGTGTCGGTCACTAGCGCGTGATCGACATGCTAGGCTGATAGGTTGGGCACCGACTGCCAAAAGGTGTCGAGGTCACTATGTGGCTATCTTACATGAGAAGCTTGGCCAGGGTTAGGTTAAGGTCTGGTGGGTTGGTTAACCTAGGTTTTTCGACCTGGCTAAGATAGGATTAGCCAATGGACAGCCTGGCTCTGATACCAAGGTTGTCAGGACCGGATTTTCAGGATATTAATTTCCCAGAAAATGGCCCTTGTGCTCACCAGCCCCAGGATTACTATTAGCTGATGAGGCACCAACTTGATACAGAAACTCCAAGCAAAATACAAGATATGTAGTACAAGACCATTCTGGCCTATGAGTACAGCAAATGGTTTCTAGTGGTTGATGGCGGAAGCGGATTGCGGATCATCAGCGTCTATGGGACTCCATTTCCCACAGGAACAGCTGACCTGGATAACTCCTATCTTCGCGAGACTGTTATCATCACTGCCTAGGTTCCGGGGCTGTCATCGCAGGGCTCCTCTCCACGCAAGAAATCTGGCCAAGACAATAGCCAGGGACAAGCCAGTGAGTACTTCTGAATGTACTCGCAAACATTATGAACACATGTATAATATAACAAATGATAATCATGCTCTGAAATATTCTATGATCACACCTCTGTTACAAAATAAACATCCATGATGCACGCAGCAGGTTATTCATCTACAACATGAATATGCAATAAGGGAGTAGAAATAGAATGCACCGATCGAGTGTCTGAAGCGACGCCTCGAAAGGATAATAATATAAAGCATGCCTCAGTCGGGCGTCTGACCGGCGTCACATAAAGGGCTTATAAAGGAAATAAGTAGCAAACATGCCACAGTCGGGCGTCTGTGCGACACCACATAAAGGGCTTTATAAAGTAAATGAATAACAAGCATGCCACAGTCGGGCGTCTCTGCGACACCACATAAAGGGCTTTATAAAGTAATAGAATAATAAGCATGCCACAGTCGGGCGTCTCCGCGACACCACATAAAGGGCTTATATGAGAATAATCGCAGTGAATATCCAGGAGGTAGAACCGTCCCAGGGATACTCAATAATTCAAATAATGTAAATGGTTAGTCCATAATAATGATAATCATAATCATCATGAGTCACATGTCATGATCCATGTTTTGGTTTAGCCATCTTTCCTCCGAACACCGACACTAAGACCGACACTTGACCCATCCCAGACTGTAGTCCTTAACCATGGACACGACTATTCGAATAGATATAATCTCTGCAGAGGGTGTACTCTTTACCCACGGGTAACGGATTCCTTTAGTCCATCGGGACTAATTCCGTCTATGGTCTTTTAATTGAAAACACACCTGACTCGCACACACCAGCTTAACTTTACCGGTGTCTGGAATCACCCACGAGACATGTTAAGCGAAACTCTAAGTGGGGAGGCTACAACCTCGACTAGCATGGGATCACAAAATTTATAACGCGCGCAAACTAGGGGAGCTACCCCTTCGGCTCCAACCGAAAACACCCATGCCCCCGGACTAGTTGGCATGCCTACTGGCTGCAGTCGGTATATTCCACCATGGCCTCTCTATACGGTGTGTGCTAGAAAGGGATTGACAACTTACTGAACCGTACCCTACCTATGGCAGGGACAAGTGGTAGCACGAAACAAGTATGGGGGTTACTGGAACAAGACTCGATCTATGGTCGACTCAGGAGGTTTCAGTATTCCCTGCATGATTAGCATAACAAATATATTTCAACCACCAGACAGAATCACCTCTCATCATACCTCATCATGCCATACCGGACACAACCGTCTCGACGACGAACTAGGGACAAGCTTGTGTCTACCCAAGACAGAGTCTTTCCCAGATTCCTTCCAATAGGCATGAAAGTCATACGAGGGTGATTACTATCACAAGCATATCCATTTCCAACAACAAAGAATCTTCATTATGCACTCATGCATATGATCATATTGTTGGGAAACGTAGTAATTTCAAAAAAAATCCTACGCACACACAAGATCATGGTGATACATAGCAACGAGAGGGGAGAGTGTTGTCTACATACCCTCGTAGATCGACAGCGGAAGCGTTATAACAACGCGGTTGATGTAGTCATACGTCTTCACGGCCCGACCGATCAAGCACCGAAACTACGGCACCTCCGAGTTCTTGCACACGTTCAGCTCGATGACGATCCCCGGACTCCGATCCAGCAAAGTGTCGGGGAAGAGTTCCGTCAGCACGACAGCGTGGTGACGATCTTGATGTTCTACTATCGCAGGGCTTCGCCTAAGCACCACTACGATATGACCGAGGTGGGATATGGTGGAAGGGGGCACCGCACACAGCTAAGGAACGATCACGAAGATCAACTTGTGTGTCTTGGGGTGCCCCCTTGCCCCCGTATATAAAGGAGCAAGGGGGGAGGCCGGCCGGCCCTTGTAGGGCGCGCCAGGAGGAGGAGTTCTCCTCCTAGTAGGAGTAGGACTCCCCTCTTTCCTACTCCTACTAGGAGGGGCAAAGGAAGGGGAAGAGGGAGAAGGAAAGGGGGGCGCCGCCCCCCCTCTCCTAGTCCAATTCGGACCAGAGGGGGAAGGGCGTGCGGCCCACCCTGGCCACCCCTCTCTCTCTCTCCACTAAGGCCCATAAGGCCCATTACTTCTCCCGGGGGGGTTCCGGTAACCCTCAGGCACTCCGGGTTTCTCCGAAATCACCCGGAACACTTCCGGTGTCCGAATATAGTCCTCCAATATATCCATCTTTATGTCTCGACCATTTCGAGACTCCTTGTCATGTCTGTGATCACATCCGGGACTCCGAACAACCTTCGGTACATCAAAACATATAAAATCATAATGAAACTGTCATCGTAACGTTAAGCGTGCGGACCCTACGGGTTCGAGAACAATGTAGACATGACCGAGACATGTCTCCGGTCAATAACCAATAGCGGAACCTGGATGCTCATATTGGCTCCCACATATTCTATGAAGATCTTTATCGGTCAGACCGCATAACAACATACATTGTTCCCTTTGTAATCGGTATGTTACTTGCCCAAGATTCGATCATCGGTATCTCAATACCTAGTTCAATCTCGTTACTGGCAAGTCTCTTTACTCGTTCTGTAATACATCATCCCGCAACTAACTTATTAGTTGCAATGCTTGCAAGGCTTAAGTGATGTGCATTATCGAGAGGGCCCAGATATACCTCTCCGACAATTGGAGTGACAAATCCTAATCTCGAAATACGCCAACCCAACATGTACCTTTGGAGACACCTGTAGAGCACCTTTATAATCACCCAGTTACGTTGTGACGTTTGGTAGCACACAAAGTGTTCCTCCGGTAAACGGGAGTTGCATAATCTCATAGTCATAGAAACATGTATAAGTCATGAACAAAGCAATAGCAACATACTAAACGATCGGGTGCTAAGCTAATGGAATGGGTCATGTCAATCACATCATTCTAATAATGATGTGATCCCATTAATCAAATGACAACTCATGTCTATGGTTAGGAAACATAACCATCTTCGATTAACGAGCTAGTCAAGTAGAGGCATACTAGTGACACTTTGTTTGTCTATGTATTCACACAAGTATTATGTTTCCGGTTAATACAATTCTAGCATGAATAATAAACATTTATCATGATATAAGGAAATAAATAATAACTTTATTATTGCCTCTAGGGCATATTTCCTTCAGTCTCCCACTTGCACTAGAGTCAATAATCTAGATTACACAGTAATGATTCTAACACCCATGAAGCCTTGGTGCTGATCATGTTTTGCTCGTGGAAGAGGCTTAGTCAACGGGTCTGCTACATTCAGATCCGTATGTATCTTGCAAATCTCTATGTCTCCCACCTGGACTAGATCCCGGATGGAATTGAAGCGTGTCTTGATGTGCTTGGTTCTCTTGTGAAATCTGGATTCCTTTGCCAAGGCAATTGCACCAGTATTGTCACAAAAGATTTTTGTTGGACCCGATGCACTAGGTATGACACCTAGATCGGATATGAACTCCTTCATCCAGACTCCTTCGTTTGCTGCTTCCGAAGCAGCTATGTACTCCGCTTCACATGTAGATCCCGCCACGACGCTTTGTTTAGAACTGCACCAACTAACAGCTCCACCGTTTAATGTAAACACATATCCGGTTTGCGATTTAGAATCATCCGGATCAGTGTCAAAGCTTGCATCAACATAACCATTTACGATGAGCTCTTTGTCACCTCCATATACGAGAAACATATCCTTAGTCCTTTTTAGGTATTTCAGGATGTTCTTGACCGTTGTCCAGTGATCCACTCCTGGATTACTTTGGTACCTCCCTGCTAGACTTATAGCAAGGCACACATCAGGTCTGGTACACAGCATTGCATACATGATAGAGCCTATGGTTGAAGCATAGGGAACTTCTTTCATCTTTTCTCTATCTTTTGCAGTGGTCGGGCATTGAGTCTTACTCAACTTCACACCTTGTAACACAGGCAAGAACCCTTTCTTTGCTTGATCCATTTTGAACTTCTTCAAAACTTTGTCAAGGTATGTGCTTTGTGAAAGTCCAATTAAGCGTCTTGATCTATCTCTATAGATCTTAATGCCCAATATGTAAGCAGCTTCACCGAGGTATTTCATTGAAAAACTCTTATTCAAGTATCCCTTTATGCTATCCAGAAATTCTATATCATTTCCGATCAGCAATATGTCATCCACATATAATATCAAAAATGCTACAGAGCTCCCACTCACTTTCTTGTAAATACAGGCTTCTCCAAAAGCCTGTACAAAACCAAATGCTTTGATCACACTATCAAAGTGTTTATTCCAACTCCGAGAGGCTTTCACCAGTCCATAAATGGATCGCTGGAGCTTGCACACTTTGTTAGCTCCCTTTGGATTGACAAAACCTTCTGGTTGCATCATATACAACTCTTCTTTCGAAATCCATTCAGGAATGCAGTTTTGACATCCATCTGCTAAATTTCATAATCATAAAATGCGGCAATTGCTAACATGATTCGGACAGACTTAAGCATCGCTACGGGTGAGAAGGTCTCATCGTAGTCAATCCCTTGAACTTGTCGAAAACCTTTTGCAATAAGTCGAGCTTTGTAGACAGTAACATTACCGTCAGCGTCAGTCTTCTTCTTGAAGATCCATTTATTCTCAATTGCTTGCCGATCATCGGGCAAGTCAACCAAAGTCCACACTTTGTTCTCATACATGGATCCCATCTCAGATTTCATGGCTTCAAGCCATTTTGCGGAATCTGGGCTCACCATCGCTTCTTCATAGTTTGTAGGTTCATCATGATCTAGTAGCATGACTTCCAGAACAGGATTACCGTACCACTCTTGTGCGGATCTTACTCTGGTTGATCTACGAGGTTCAGTAGTAACTTGATCTGAAGTTTCATGATCATCATCATTAGCTTCCTCACTAATTGGTGTAGGTGTCACAGAAACCGATTTCTGTGATGTACTACTTTCCAATAAGGGAGCAGGTACAGTTACCTCATCAAGTTCTACTTTCCTCCCACTCACTTCTTTTGAGAGAAACTCCTTCTCTAGAAAGGATCCATTTTTAGCAACAAATGTTTTGCCTTCGGATCTGTGATAGAAGGTGTACCCAACTGTCTCTTTTGGGTATCCTATGAAGACACATTTCTCCGATTTGGGTTCGAGCTTATCAGGTTGAAACTTTTTCACATAAGCATCGCAGGCCCAAACTTTGAGAAACGACAACTTTGGTTTCTTGCCAAACCATAGTTCATAAGGCGTCATCTCAACGGATTTCGATGGTGCCCTATTTAACGTGAATGCGGTCGTCTCTAAAGCATAACCCCAAAACAATAGCGGTAAATCTGTAAGAGACATCATAGATCGCACCATATCAAGTAAGGTACGATTACGACGTTCGTACACACCATTACGCTATGGTGTTCTGGGTGGCGTGAGTTGTGAAACTATTCCGCATTGTTTCAAATGTAGACCAAACTCGTAACTCAAATATTCTCCTCCACGATCAGATCGTAGAAACTTTATTTTCTTGTTATGATGATTTTCAACTTCACTCTGAAATTCCTTAAACTTTTCAAATGTTTCAGACTTATGCTTCATTAAGTAGATATACCCATACCTGCTTAAATCATCTGTGAAGGTGGGAAAATAACGATATCTGCCACGAGCTTCAACATTCATCGGACCACATACATCTATACGTATGATTTCCAACAAATCTGTTGCTCTCTCCATAGTACCGGAGAACGGCGTTTTAGTCATCTTGCCCATGAGGCACGGTTCGCAAGTACCAAGTGATTCATAATCAAGTGGTTCCAAAAGTCCATCAGTATGGAGTTTCTTCATGCGCTTTACACCGATATGACCTAAACAGCAGTGCCACAAATAAGTTGCACTATCATTATCAACTCTGCATCTTTTGGCTTCAACATTATGAATATGTGTATCACTACTATCGAGATTCATCAAAAATAGACCACTCTTCAAGGGTGCATGACCATAAAAGATATTACTCATATAAATAGG
This sequence comes from Triticum dicoccoides, assembly GCF_002162155.2. Lineage (NCBI taxonomy): Eukaryota > Viridiplantae > Streptophyta > Magnoliopsida > Poales > Poaceae > Triticum > Triticum dicoccoides. The sequence goes on along the minus strand of NC_041382.1, from coordinate 63,505,217 downwards.
ATAACCATTATTCTCTGATTTAAATGAATAACCGTCTCGCATCAAACAAGATCCAGATATAATGTTCATTCTCAATGCTGGCACCAAATAACAATTATTTAGGTCTAATACTAATCCCGATGGTAGATGTAGAGGTAGCGTGTCGACCGCGATCACATCGACTTTGGAACCATTTCCCACGCGCATCATCACCTCATCCTTCGCCAGTGTTTGCTTAATCCGTAGTCCCTGTTTTGAGTTGCAAATATTAGCAACAGAACCAGTATCAAATACCCAAGTGCTACTACGAGCTCTAGTAAGGTACACATCAATAACATGTATATCACATATACCTTTGTTCACCTTGCCATCCTTCTTATCCGCCAAATACTTGGGGCAGTTCCGCTTCCAGTGACCAGTCTGCTTGCAGTAGAAGCACTCAGTTTCAGGCTTAGGTCCAGACTTGGGTTTCTTCTCCTGAGCAGCAACTTGCTTGCTGTTCTGCTTGAAGTTCCCCTTTTTCTTCCCCTTGCCCTTTTTCTTGAAACTAGTGGTCTTGTTGACCATCAACACTTGATGCTCCTTCTTGATTTCTACCTCCGCGGCTTTTAGCATCGCGAAGAGCTCGGGAATAGTCTTTTCCATCCCTTGCATATTATAGTTCATCACAAAGATCTTGTAGCTTGGTGGCAGTGATTGGAGAATTCTGTCAATGACGCTATCATCCAGAAGATTAACTCCCAGTTGAATAAAGTGATTATTATACCCAGACATTTTGAGTATATGCTCACTGACAGAACTGTTCTCCTCCATCTTGCAGCTGTAGAACTTATTGGAGACTTCATATCTCTCAATCCGGGCATTTGCTTGAAATATTAACTTCAACTCCTGGAACATCTCATATGCTCCATGACATTCAAAACGTCTTTGAAGACCTGGTTCTAAGCCGTAAAGCATGGCACACTGAACTATAGAGTAGTCATCAGCTTTGCTCTGCCAGACGTTCATAACATCTGGTGTTGCTCCAGCAGCAGGCCTGGCACCCAGCGGTGCTTCCAGAACGTAATTCTTCTGTGCAACAATGAGGATAATCCTCAAGTTACGGACCTAGTCCGTGTAATTGCTACCATCATCTTTCAACTTTGCTTTCTCAAGGAACGCATTAAAATTCAACGGAACAACACCACGGGCCATCTATCTACAATCAAACATAGACGAGCAAAATACTATCAGGTACTAAGTTCATGATAAATTTAAGTTCAATTAATCATATTACTTAATAACTCCCACTTAGAAAGACATCCCTCTAATCATCTAAGTGATCACGTGATCCAAATCAACTAAACCATAACCGATCATCACGTGAAATGGAGTAGCTTTCAATGGTGAACATCACTATGTTGATCATATCCACTATATGATTCACGCACGACCTTTCGGTCTCAGTGTTCCGAGGCCATATCTGCATATGCTAGGCTCGTCAAGTTTAACCTGAGTATCCTGCATGTGCAAAACTGGCTTGCACCCGTTGTAGATGGACGCGGAGCTTATCACACCCGATCATCACGTGGTGTCTGGGCACGACGAACTTTGGCAACGGTGCATACTCAGGGAGAACACTTTTATCTTGAAATTTAGTGAGGAATCATCTTATAATGCTACCGTCAATCAAAGCAAGATAAGATGCATAAAAGATAAACATCACATGCAATCAATATAAGTGATATGATATGGTCATCATCATCTTGTGCTTGCGATCTCCATCTCTGAAGCACCATCATGATCACCATCGTCACCGGCGCGACACCTTGATCTTCATCATAGCATCGTTGTCATCTCGCCAATCTTATGCTTCTACAACTATCGCTACCGCTTAGTGATAAAGTAAAGCATTACAGGGCGATTGCATTGCATACAATAAAGCGACAACCATATGGCTCCTGCCAGTTGCCGATAACTCGGTTACAAAACATGATCATCTGATACAATAAAATTTAGCATCATGACTTGACCATATCATATCACAACATGCCCTGCAAAGACAAGTTAGACGTCCTCTACTTTGTTGTTGCAATTTTTACGTGGCTGCTACGGGCTTAGCATGAACCGTTCTTACCTACGCATGAAAACCACAACGATAGTTTGTCAAGTTGGTGTTGTTTTAACCTTCGCAAAGACCGGGCGTAGCCACACTCGGTTCAACTAAAGTTGGAGAAACTGACACCCGCCAGCCACCTGTGTGCAAAGCACGTCGGTAGAACCAGTCTCGCGTAAGCGTATGCGTAATGTCGGTCCGGGCCGCTTCATCCAACAATACCGCCGAACCAAAGTATGACATGCTGGTAAGCAGTATGACTTATATCGCCCACAACTCACTTGTGTTCTACTCGGCATATGACATCTACGCATAGAACCAGGCTCTGATACCACTATTGGGGAACGTAGTAATTTCAAAAAAATTCCTACGCACACACAAGATCATGGTGATACATAGCAACGAGAGGGGAGAGTGTTGTCTACGTACCCTCGTAGACCGACAGCGGAAGCGTTATAACAACGCGGTTGATGTAGTCGTACGTCTTCATGGCCCGACCGATCAAGCACCGAAACTACGGCACCTCCGAGTTCTTGCACATGTTCAGCTCGATGACGATCGCCGGACTCCGATCCAGCAAAGTGTCGGGGAAGAGTTCCATCAGCACGACGGCGTGGTGACGATCTTGGTGTTCTACCATCGCAGGGCTTCGCCTAAGCACCGCTACGATATGACCGAGGTGGGATATGGTGGAAGGGGGCACCGCACACGGCTAAGGAACGATCACGAAGATCAACTTGTGTGTCTTGGGGTGCCCCCTCACCCCGTATATAAAGGAGCAAGGGGGGAGGCCAGCCGGCCCTTGCAGGGCGCGCCAGGAGGAGGAGTCCTCCTCCTAGTAGGAGTAGGACTCCCCTCTTTCCTACTCCTACTAGGAGGGGGAAAGGAAGGGGAAGAGGGAGAAGGAAAGGGGGCGCCGCCCCCCCTCTCCTAGTCCAATTCGGACCAGAGGGGGAGGGGGCGCGTGGCCCACCCTGGCTGCCACTCTCTCTCTCCACTAAGGTCCATAAGGCCCATTACTTCTCCCGGGGGGGTTCCGGTAACCCTCCGGCACTCCGGTTTTCTCCGAAATCACCCGGAACACTTCCGGTGTCCGAATATAATCGCCCAATATATCAATCTTTATGTATCTACCATTTCGAGACTCCTCGTCATGTTCGTGATCACATCCGGGACTCCGAACAACCTTCGGTGCATCAAAACATATAAACTCATAATGAAACTGTCATCGTAACGTTAAGCGTGCGGACCCTACGGGTTCGAGAACAATGTAGACATGACCGAGACATGTCTCCGGTCAATAACCAATAGCGGAACCTGGATGCTCATATTGGCTCCCACATATTCTACAAAGATCTTTATCAGTCAGACCGCATAACAACATACGTTGTTCCCTTTGTCATCGGTATGTTACTTGCCCGAGATTCGATCGTTGGTATCTCAATACCTAGTTCAATCTCGTTACTGGCAAGTCTCTTTACTCATTCCGTAATACATCATCCCACAACTAACTTATTAGTTGCAATGCTTGCAAGGCTTAAGTGATGTGCATTACCGAGAGGGCCCAGAGATACCTCTCCGACAATCGGAGTGACAAATCCTAATCTCGAAATACGCCAACCCAACATGTACCTTTGGAGACACCTGTAGAGCACCTTTATAATCACCCAGTTACCTTGTGACGTTTGGTAGCACACAAAGTGTTCCTCCGGTAAACGGGAGTTGCATAATCTCATAGTCATAGGAACATGTATAAGTCATGAAGAAAGCAATAGCAACATACTAAACGATCGGGTACTAAGCTAATGGAATGGGTCATGTCAATCACATCATTCTCCTAATGATGTGATCCCGTTAATCAAATGACAACTCATGTCTATGGTTAGGAAACATAACCATCTTCGATTAATGAGCTAGTCAAGTAGAGGCATACTAGTAACACTCTGTTTGTCTATGTATTCACACAAGTATTATGTTTCCGGTTAATACAATTCTAGCATGAATAATAAACATTTATCATGATATAAGGAAATAAATAATAACTTTATTATTGCCTCTGGGGCATATTTCCTTCACATATCATCACATAAAATAACGAATGCTCCATGTCAAGGTGGGGTTGTAACCGTATCAAACAACTCACAAAAAATATTATGCCAGGGTTCAGAATGCTTGCCTTCAAGAGTATGCAAGTGGGGGTGCACTTTTTTTGAAAGTTGCCTTCTTCTTCAAAACTCCTATTTAAGAAAATTTGAATTAACACATAGTTTCAAAATAGTAAAAAAAAGTTGTTTGGAAATTTTTCAAATAAATATGAAAATAAACTAGACCAAATTTGAGAAACAACAGAAAAAGAATCAAATCAACTGGACTTATATTTTAAAAGGTATAGCCAGTCAAAGCTCAGTCAAAACTCTGTTTTTAAATAAAACAGAAAAAGAAAACGGTTTGATTAAGAATACGTTTTTGAGATGGAGGAGACATACTTCTGGGTTTACGCCTCCACTTAAAACAGCGCGGGCCGGCTCGGGGTCACTGACAGTGGGTCCATGGGGCCCACTGGTCAGGTTTGACCAGTCGCCCGCGGTCTTCTTTCTCCTCTGGCCGAGCAGAGGCGGGGCTCCGGCGATCGCCGTCGACGAACCGCGGGTCCCCACGGGGTTGCGAGGGCAGGGATGGATCCGTCAGTCCAGGGCGGTCCTCCCGGTGGTCGACAGGCTGGCGGGGACGAAGGGAGTCGCCGGCGGCGAGCTCCGCGGCGGAGGTGGCTTCGGGAGGATTTGGGGGTTTGGGCTACGGTGTTGCCCGGTCGAAGCTGAGAGGCTGGGCAGCTCCGCACGGTCGAGGGGAGGAGAACGGTGACACTGGATGGACTGGAGAGGCTCTGTTCGCGACGCACAGCACCGGAGTGTGGCGGCGGCCGAACTGGCCGGAGACGAGGAAGAAGGCCTCCCGCCATCGATTGCTGGTCGTGGTAGTACTAGGGGAATGGCCTGAGGTGGCCTGTGGGTTTGGAGGAGCTTGGGGCCCCTTTTATAGGCGGCCGAGGTCGGTTCCGCGGCGGCCGGGAATAAGATCGTCGGCGAACCGCTGTTCTGTAGTCAGGGGGCGCGTGGCGGCGACGGGCGCTAGCGGACGTGCTTGAGGATAAGCTCGGGCTGTTCCAGGGGCAGCTGGCGCGCGGCTGTGGCTCGGGCGGCGCCGTCCATGGCAGTAGCCTACTGCGGCCGTCCGCTAGCTGCCATGGCCGACCTGACGGCGGCGCTGCGGGGCTCCAGGAGTGACCCGGATGACTCTGATGAGTGGATGAGGGCGGGCGTCGCTCTGCAGGCGAGCAAAGGCCAAGGGCCAGACGCGGCGACTCGGGCGCATGCACATGCAAAACCCGCGCTCTGGCCGTGCCCAGAGCACGCACACCAAGTGCTCGACGTAATGCCATCGTGTGCTAGAGGGCTTGAGCGAGGCTGGTAGTTAACAGGTCTGGGTTAGGGGTGGCTAGGAGCTTAGTGGACAAGTTTGTTGGTTCAGAGGATCAAGTTCACAATGCAAACTAAAAATCATGTCAAATCTGGCTATGCACACAAAGTGTTTGACAGAATGCCATGGGCTTCTAGGCATGTTTTGGGGTGGCCAAAATCTCTAGGTTGGGGTCTCTTTAGGTGTAGGTGATGATGGCAAGGCCATTTGGGCAAAACCAGAAACTTGCTACTGCAAGTTTTGCAAATCTTCAGTTCCGGACAAAAAATAAAAGGCATTAATACATGCACCAAAAATACTCCAATGGGTCTAAACTCCTGGACTTAGGGGTTTGGAAGGGTGTACTTCAAGCAGGACAAATCCCATGGCAAAAAGAACAAGAAAAAATATGGTTGCAGTACAATTCACCAAGCTGGACCAGAATGAAGATGAGGATGATTTGCTCAATTTTTTCAAAGAACACCAATGGGTTTTTGCATAAAGTTGAATAATATACTCCTACTAACATCCCATAATTTTGATGGAAACTTTAAAAAAATATTTAAATAGGTTGTAGTGCAATCTTACAAACTGGACCAGATTTGAAAACTTGAGGTAGGGCTCAAAATCTCCAATGACTAAAAGATATTTTTGCATAAAAGTGATTTAGGAACATCACATGACATCCCCAATTTCTGGTGAAAATTTTAAATGCATTTATCAAATGGTTGTAGTGCAAATAGAGCTCTAAAACTAATGAAAAATCATTTTAAAGGAATAAATCTCAGAAAGAAATAATTTGTAGAAATAAAATTCCACTGATAAAAAGAAATGATCTTGGGAAGATATGCAAGTCCAACAATGTTTTTGAAAAGTTTTCACTTGAGGTGAAAACTCCACAATATCAAAGAAAAGAGTGGTTCTGAAATCAAAGAAAATCCAGAAAAATGAAAATTTTATTTACCAAGGCAAAATTTTAACTAACAAATCATGGTTAAATTTTTGGGGTGTTACATCGTCAAGTTTAACCATCGTAAAATTTCATCATGTTTGGACTTCGTTTGGTACAACAAAAAATAACAAGTGCCAACGGGCACTAGGTTAGTCCCAAAAAATGATATATAATTGCATATAAATCATCTTATATTGGTAATATAATAGCATGAAACAATAAAAAATTATAGATACGTTGGAGACGTATCAACGGGCGGCGGCGCAGGTGATTGGTGCCGCCAGCGAGGGGCCGCGTGTGGCGGCACGAGAGGCGGCGGCGCGACGTCCTCCTAGCTTAGTGGCGCGGTGGCGAGGTGGCGTCCATCCAGCATGGTGGCGCGACAACACGATGGCGTCCTGGCGTGGCAGCGGAAGCACTCCGACGCACCGCGAGTTTCCGGTGGGGCGGGGGCGTTTGACAGGTTGCACGTGGAAGTTTCATAGCGGTTATGATCCCTTCAAAAAGATATGAGAAGGTCATCTCCCCATAAATCAGCGGGGAGAAATGACCTCTTTTACAGGATCCTCTAAAGATAAATCAGTTTACGAGAACGGTTGAAGATGTTTTTTTGCTCCAATTTCTTGTAAACGGCGGTTACTTCACAGACAGGGGAACCGTTGGAGTTGCTCATGTTTTTTTTTCGGGGGCGTTGCTCATGTTTCCTGCGTATGTGGGTAGCCTAGCACCTTTCCTTCTTCACTTCTCTTTTTTTACGTTACTTCTTCCCTTGTTTTTGTCTATCAACCCTTTCTTTTGTTTTTGACGAGGGGACTTCTTTTCTCTCTATTTTTCTTTTTTCTTTTGAGGTTTTCATTCCCCGCTTTTTTTTTCTTTTTGAGGTTTTCCTTCCCTGCTTTTTTTTTTGTTTTC
>NC_041382.1:63473773-63497372 GCF_002162155.2 Triticum dicoccoides | reverse complement strand
TGAGGTTTTCATTCCCCTCTCTTGGGTTGCTGGATTCGCTGGGTTGGCCCGATGGGCTTTATATACATCCTACCAGGAGCCTCTCAGTTTCGGCCGCACAGCCCACACATGCCCTGGGCTGACGCTCGGTGTATGATTGTGTGCGGAGGAGATCGAAGGCGAGAGCGGTCCAACGGCTTCAAGAGAGCCCTCGATCTATATAAATCGGGGACCGGCAACACACAAAAACCCTAATTCCAGAACCACGCCCCGACATAGGCTATGGCTTCCATCGTGCACAAGCTCGTTCGGGCAGCCCTAGCATCACGCCCCATTGGAGATACTGCTGGTGGCATCTCTCCGTGTCTCCCCCGGCTCTATCTGACTGGCGATTCCATCCGTCGCATGTCTGCAGCTGCAGGTAATCCGAGACAGCTCTTTCGTAATTTGGATCTAAGTCCTGAATGCCAAAATTCCCAAAGTATTTCTTCTTACTTGGATCTGAATTTCATACCTAAAATTCCCATGTTATTTTGATAGCTCTTTTCGAAATTGGATCTGAATCCCGAATTCCAAAGGAATTCTCCTTAATTGGATGATAACTCTTTCAGAATTTGTATCTGAATACTAAGGATTCTTGGGCTTTGGATATGAAAAGGAATTCGCCTTACTTGGATCTGAATTTAATAATACCCTAAATTCCCATATTATTTCTTCTTGTCAGTAGATCTATTTGAATAAGCAGGCAGAGATTGGGCACTATTCATTCGGACATCTAGCAAGCATATTTTTCTTAGTAAAACTAAGTGGTTAAAAAACTGGTTTATGATGATTCATGATATCTTAATGTCTCTGCCTTCAATCAAATCAATTCCGTTGAGAGCATTATTACAAATGATGTTATTTTACAATCGAATTTTAACTCTGTGCTACTGAATGGCAGACGGTTCCGAGTCAGAAGAAAATCTCGCACTCAGCGGCTTTGCGGCAGACATCGATCCAGAAAAAACCTTTCCCCTGGTTGATGAGAATTCCTTTAAGTCCAAGGAATCCCTGTGGGCCTTGTATAAATGCTGGTGCAAGTATCGGGGGGTATCTCGTGACCATAAAGAAATGGCCCGCCGGTTCAGGTCATTTAGGGCTCGTGCAATGTCTGTGTACAAAAATAACAATTCTGGATCGTCGCAAGTGTCGCAACTGGGCCCATTTGCAGATATGACTAAGGCGGAGATTGCTCGGCTGTTTCCTCCACGTAGTAAGAAAAATAGTCCAAGCTCTTCCGGCGCTACTGTGCATTACTTCATTATTATATGAACTCATCTACTCCCTCCGTCTCATAATGTAAGACGCTTTTTGACATTATTGTAGTGTTAAAAAATGTCTTACATTATGGGACGGAGGGAGTAGTTTTTATTATTTTCTATATTTGCATGTATGTCTTCTGCTCTTATGTGTAGTGAACTTGGCAGACAATTTCGGTTTTTTAGGGTATAAAAGACTGTTCATTTGCCATCGTCAACCTGTTATGTTTAGTCAGTCTTCTTTAGCTTGCATTATGCACACAACCATCACTAAATTCTTTCATGAGAAGTGTAGGGCATAGAAGTTATTTGTGTGGTCGAGCTACTTAGATCCCCAATACTATTTGGCCGAGCATCGCCAACAAGACTATGGTGACAATATCAAGTTCTGCTGTGATCATGAGAAACCATACATTGCTCATATGGGTTTGGCAGAGAGAAGATGCAATTAGTTAGCTACGAATCCTTATCCTTTGCTCCTACTACCTTCATTACTTCATGAGAAAACCTGCACATAGACTCAAAATTTGACCTGTTTTAAACCCTCCGTAGCAACCCGTGTAAAACAGAGGCATTTTAAATTTGCTCTAATTGCCATGAGATTGACAAGCTTAGCAGACCAAATTTTCAAAAAATGTATTAAATAGTTGTGTTATTTTTTAGGTTTTGTCATTGTGAAAATACTGGCAACAAGTAGACCACTAAACTGAATTTATTTCTCCGTTCTAGCAGTAGCTGTTCATTGCTTTCCTTACTACTGTATCACCTAAAAAAGTGTCTTTCATACACTTTCCGAAATGATTCGTTAGATTGACACATGTGTATCTATCTACCTTTGGTCAGGTCCCAAGTGCCGCTTCGGGGGTCCAGGAGGTAGTGCAGCCCTTAAATAAATAACTAATTGGCAAAATTATGAACTCGTCTTGTCTTATGGTTTATGGTAAACTCTGTTGTACTGGAAGTATCGTTGCTCTATGGTGCTTCTCATGGAATGTTCAGGTGCCAAGTGCAGCTTTTGGGGGTCCATGAGCTACTGCAGCCCTTAAATAATTAATTGGCAAACTTGTGAACGTATTTTATTGTTGTTTATGGTGAACTCTGTTGCACACAACCATTACTAAATATTGTTATGAAAATGGTAAGGCATAAAAGTCATTTGTTTGGTCGAGCTGCTTGTATCCTCATTACTATTTGGTGAGTATCGGGCTATCGGCTACTAGACTATGATAAAGTTCTGGTAGAAACCATACATCCCTGGTATGGACTTGGGAGCGAGAAGAAACCACCAATCCTTATCCTTTGCTCCTACTACATTCATTATTTCCTGAAAAAATATCCTGCACAAAGACTCAAAATTTGACCTGTTTTGAACCCTCCATAGCAACCCATGACCCCATGTCAAACAGACGCATTTTAAACCATAGTTTATTTCTTTGTTCTAACAGTAGTTGTCCATTGCTTTTCTTTTCTACTCCCTCCGTCCCAGAATATAAGAACTTTTTTGACACTATGCTAGTGTTAAAAATGTTCTTATATTTTGAGACGGAGGGAGTATCACTTAAAAGAAGTGTCTTTCGCTGGATATTATAGTGGAAAGCTAGGGGCTAAAACATGTACGTCTCCTGGCCCTTCACCTCGTGCGCTTGCGCAAGGGCGATTAGGAATCTGTGCCACCTGTTGGCGCCGCTGCAGATTGGCTTCGCCTTTTGTGGCCTTACACCATGAATGTGTTGTGTATCTCGGCCCTTGCTAGTGGGAAGGCTCCTACTTCGTTTTTAGGTGCTTTTCTGTGTTCGTCTAGTGTCCAGTGCAGGAAGAAGAAATGGCAATGACTCTTTGAAGTTGGACTAAGGTTCTCCCTGTCTAGCCCCAGTTTGTTCATCTAGTGTCGGGATTTCGTCGGCGTTTGTCTTTGTTGGATTTCGTTCGTATCATCGTATGTGTTCGTCTGTCTTCAGGTTGGATCCTTCTGATCTATGTTTTTTTCATCGGCGATGGTTGTTGTCCTGGCGTGCATGTCATATTGCTACGTCATATTGGGCCTCTCATATTGGGCCTTAACACGGCGACTTCCCAATTGTCTGTTACAACAAGGTTGCCCGGCTCCCGTGATGGAGGGGCGATGACGGCGATGCATCTTCGGCTCGCTCTAGTGCCTTTTGTTGTCGTTAGTTGTGATCTACGGATCTGGATGTCATTTTTACTTCTATTGTTCTTTGTACTCCCTCCGGTTCTTTTTACTCCGCGTATTAGATTTGTGTCAAGTCAAACTCTACAAAGTTTGACATCAAACTCTACAAAGTTTGAGTTTGACCAAATTTATATTAAAAGATATCAACATCTACTAGACCAAATATATATACTACAAAACTACATTTCATAATGAATCTGACAATAATGTTTTGCTATTGTAAATGTTGATACTTTTTTCTATAAGTTCGGTCAAAATAGAGATACTTTGACTTCGGACAAAACTTATATGCAAACTAAAAAAGACTGGAGGGAGTACTGGCTTGACAAAAAACACGCCAATTGCAGCTTTGGGGGTCCAGGAGTTGGTGCAGCCCTTAAATAATTATTGGCAAATTTATGAACTTGTCTTGTATTAGTTTGTGGTATTTTTTACCCATAGTATTATAGCTCTCTACTTTTGTTGCTATATGTCTTTATCTTCTTTTCTGGTTGTCTTACTTCTTATGTGCTCAACCTGTGCATGAATTGTTAAAACTAAATAACTCTTGTGGTTATTAAGGAATAATCCCCGCTCCTTCCTAGATGTGCGGTTGCACACTTCCAGCAACCGTCACAGCGGTTCCTGGAATGGCATCTCTACGGACCATCGTGTCCCTCCGAGGCAACTGTTCCCATTGTATATAAGTGCTCATTCATCATCAATAAAGTGTTGTTCGAATCATTTGTTCCATTGTCTCTCTCGATACAATTCTATTCATCACATGAATAACCTGTGGTGCTTGGCACAAAATCTTGATACATGTAGATAACCTTGTTCATTAAACTTGGTTTTAAATGGTACCCAGGATTTAACCGAATGGGAGATGTTGGCAGGGATTAAACATAACTTTTGTAGAAGCAAATACTTTAGATAATCCGAATATCATGGATGCACAAATTTGAATGTTTACACCCATTGTACGCAAGACAAGTATAATCAATGTTATAACCTGACAAGTGATGCACAAGTCGCAATTTATGGTTGAAATAAGAATCATAATCTTGTATGTGCCTCCCTTTACAGTCTCTCATAGGGGTTGTTTTGGTACCAAGTTCTGCGCGTCCTTTGATGGATAACCGAGGAATATTCACCGCCTTGCTGACCATGCATTGGATGGACCTGACAATTGACTATCCAATGCGCCCCTCCCTTTGCAGCAAAAGCGGTGTTGCAGTATTTTCTGTAGAAGGGAAATCAAGCCGGCGCTGAGGAGTGTGGCTGCACCGGCGAGGACAGAGCAACAGCGGCAGACATCATGTGCACCAACGGGGGCAAAGCACGAGCGGCGAGCATGGGCGCATGGCGAACTTGCCAAAGGAATGGCAGATGCGTTTTCACAGCGGGGGAGAAGAAGCTGCCCGGATGCTTTATGATTCGTACTGCCAGATGTCGTCCGATAGAGTTGGTCTACAGGTTGGAAGCGTGAGACCAGGTCCTTACAACTCCAATATAAGTCTTGTCGCAAGAAAAAAGTTGTGATTTTTTTCCAGGCTGAAACACCCTTTTGCCCCTCCGCCACCTCGGCGGCGCCTCCGTCCACTCCGTCACCTCGCCGTAGCCAAATCCGGCCCCACCGCAACAGCGCTTAAACGCGCGTTAATCAGTATAGCAAACAACCCAGGTCACAAGAAAGATGCTCCACGACATGCTCTCCCCCGGTTTGCAGCACCTTGCCGCCCACCCGTCCATACCGGTGGTCGGCGACGATCCAATCGTACATGCTAGCCAGCCGATCATTTCATGTAGCTGTCGTCGTTGACCATTGTTGGCATCCATGCCATGTGTACGCAGCCTAGCTAGCCATCTACGTGATCATTCTCACTTGGACATGAGGTTGGCCGATCGATGGGTTGTTGCAGCTCACCCATCACCGAAACTCCGAAAGATATACCCCCAAATCGTCATCGAGTTCCATGTACGTACGTGAGGACGGCTCGGTGCGGCCGACATGCGCGTTTTCTATGCACCCCGGTACGGGAAACAAGCCGTGAGAAGGTTCGCCTCGTGGCGTTTTGGCAACATGCCCAGGCGTAGTGCCAGCAGTGTCCGGACCAACTACGGCGACTTATTTGTCCCATGTTCGGGCTAGCTCATGCTCCGTGGTGATCATGGCGGGGAAATGTTGTTGCCCCGAATCTTATGCTTAAACTACGGATTAGGTCTTCATCACGCTCATGTGATGCCATATTCCCCCTTCACCGGCTATGCCGGCGCTGTGCATGCAATTATATTTTTGTTCTTTTCCTGGGGTGCAATATACGGTGGGTGCGCAAATGTGGCGCACCTATTCGATTATGCCTGGCTAAAAAGTTGTAGTTTTTGGCCTGGACTAGCGTGTGACGGGTCATGGCGTTGGTGGAACGTAACCACTGCCACGCCATCTCATCGTGACCACAAGCGTGCTGCAGCAACACTGGATTATAGGACGAGTCCCCTATATATATTCTCTCTTCCTTTTGCGGCAACCCTGCGATTAAACGTTCGTTGGAGACTTGGAGTTCGCTCAGCCCCAGCCATGGCAGAGAAGGTGAGTGCCCTGCTTCATGCATGCTTGCGTGCAATTTTGCATGCATGGTTAATTTCGAAGTTGTAGTGATGGTGTTGTGAGCTCTTTGTGTTGATTCTCCTGCCATGCTTGTATCCACCAGGTATCCACGTTGATCATTGAAGCCAACCTCGAATGCGAGAAATGCTACAAGAAGATTCAGAAAGTGCTAGGCAAACTCCAAGGTACGTAGTACAATACAATAGTCAAGCACTCGATTTAATTTTGTCAAATTAACCCTGTAATAAGAAGTGGAATCATTTTATGTTTTGCTTATTAACTTCGATGCAATTAACTTTGATGGATCAGAGAAGGAGAAGATCAGGACCATCATTTTCGACACGAAGAAGAACACGGTGACTATCTCTGGCCCATTCGACACGGCGAAGCTGTCCAAGAAGCTGCGATGCAAGGCCTGCAAGGCGATCAAGGATATCAAGATCGTTGAAGAGAAGAAGCCCGATGCCAAGAAGCCGGAGGAGAAGAAGCCAGAGGAGAAGAAGCCCGAGGAGAAGAAGCCGGCCGCCGATGGCTGCAAGTGTTGCTGCAAGAAACCGGACGAGAAGAAGCCGGATGAGAAGAAGAAGCCCGACGAGAAGAAGCCGGAGGAAAAGAAGAAACCCGACGAGAAGAAGCCAGACGATAAGAAGCCGGAGGAGAAGCCCAAATCCAAGGAGGAGACCAAACCGGCCGCGCCGTCGACGACTGTGAACCTGCAGTTCACGCAGATCTGTAACCTCTGCTACCCGTGGCCGTGCAGCGACCCGAGCCACTGGGGAGGCGTGCACCAGTACCCGCAGCCCCAGCAGCCGCAGTGGCCGTGCGAGCCGCCGCAGATGCCGGCGTACCCCGCCCCCCACCACCCTCAGCACCCGATTCCTCAGCACCCGCCCTCGGCGGCGCCGGCGACCCCGAAGAGGCAGCCGTGCGGAGGCTCGGCGTACTGCGGAGGAGGGTGCGGCTCGTGTGGCGGCGGAGGCGGCGGCGCGTACGGGGCGTGGCCGCCGGCGATGCCGACGCCGCTGCAGATGATGCAGCCCCCGCCGATGGGCTGCGGCGGGCCGGCGTCGTCGTGCAGAGGGTGCAAGGGCTGCCGGATCGTGCAGGAGGGGAGGTTCATCTACGAGGAGTACCCGCCCAGTGCGTGCACCGTCATGTGATTCTCAGGCCAGCGACCGTTCGTGCATGCATGCATGCGCTGTTCGACCTCTCTGCACGTTGTTTTTCGTGTTTTAGATGTTCCATATTTGCCCTGTATGTTTCGTGCACAGTACTGTATTTGTTTATGTCTATCCGCAGCAAAGAAGGTGTAGCTGCCACGTACATTCTCAGTGTGAAAATATATGTTCTCCGAACAATTGATGTAGCTTTGTATAGATAATTTCAATTTTTGGGGCACTAAAAGTTCGAAAATGCTAGTATTTATCAATTTTTTAAATAGCCGGCTATAGCCCACGCTATAGCAGTTTGAGGCTTTGAGCAGAGTGCCGCTAAATGATAGCCTATAGGTTTCTGTACAATTGTCAGAAAAAGTTATGAAATAGCCGGTTATACCCTCGTTATAGTTGATTTAAAGGACCGCTGCTATTTGGCATAATCCACTATTTAACACAATGATATGTGTAGAGGGTCTCGGCATACGGAAATTTAAAAGGCAAATTCGCCACCTAGGTTGTGTATGATAGCGAAGTATTGAAAAACTAAAGTATTGGAAAACTATAGTAATTTAACAAGTAGGTATAAAATACCACAATTTTGACATTACAACAAATTTTGAAGTATTGAGAATACCGTGGACATGTTTGGCAAAAGCCTGTATGCGTTGCAGTTACAAACACGCTCATTTCTAGCTTGCTAGAAGTTGCAAGTTGATGAACGGCCATGCACAAACTAGTACGACCATGCACTAGCTGAACAGCCAATATGAACACACCATATACAAGCTCGATGTTACACTGATAAAAGGGAGTTGGTTGTCGACTACCACACATGTCATTATGTGCAACAAGGACATGACCAGTCCATCTCGACCTGGCAAGTCCAACATACATAGCAAAAACAAAACCAAATCCCCCACACACCTTCGCTAGATGACGGTCTGATAATGTAGGGAACACAAATTGGGATGAGATGACTTCAGTAGGGAAAATCGGAAGCAGCAAGCAGGAGGATGCAATGAAGGACAGTGTACTAACCATTTTCCTCCCCTTTGTTGTTTTTTTATTTGTCCATGACCGCCGACCAAGACGACAGGTGGTGGTGACGAGTTTGGAGTGAGTCGAAGATAACACTCATTCTTTTTGCGTTCTCTGTTTTATCTGCAGAGAAAATACCATGGTTTTGAAAAAACTGTAGTATGAATACTACAGTTTTTTGTTGCTGCCAAACAGCTCACAATAATTAAAACCATGGTATTCGAAGAAACTGTAGTATTCTCAAAATACATAGAAAATATTTTGCTATCAAACGGGGCTCTAGTGGTTGACACTGGCAGGGGAAGCCACTCACGGTAGAGTGATGCAGTGAGAAGAAGGGGAAGTTGCCTAGTTTTATGATTTGGTCAGCCAATTTCTAATATGTCATTGATTACCAAATCGACTAACCCAATGCCAATCAATTTCGATGATGCAGCAGCAGCAGCATAGAGCCACGTAGGGCAAGACCCATGGAGCAAATACGGCAGCATGTGCATGGAGTCGCTCCAGGCCCTTTTTTAATGTTATAAATTACTCTCTCTATCTACATATTCAATAAAAATGATTATACATAAAAATTAAACATTCGATGTGTGTGGAAACAATGCTTATTAAATGTAAAAATTTATCCACACCATTAAAAAAATTCTTCATGCCATTAAAAACGTTCACACATTTTGAAAATATGTTCGTCAAATTTCCATAAATATCAATGAAAATATAAATTGCGAAAAAACTATTCATAGAACTAAAAAATTGTTCATGCCGTTTTTAAAATGCTCAAGCATTTAAAATACGATGATAACACTTTTTCTAAAAAAATCATAAAAAGTAAAAATATGTTCATGCAATTTTTTGAAATGCATAACACATAATAAATGTTTGTGCCGTTTTATAAAAAAGGTTCATGAACAATTAAGAAATTTTTTGCATGTTTTACAAAAAAATTAATGACATTTCTTACAAAATATGCACAGTGTATTAGAAAAATTAATCAGCATTTTAAAATTTTCAACGGGTATTTTATAAAATATCCACTATATATTGAAAAAATGGTCAACATGCATTTGGCAAATGTTCAACACGTATCTATTTTTTTTTTGATGTGTATCAAAATTATTCAATGCGTATTCGAAAAAATGTTCAACGTGCATTTGAAAAAAGTCAACAAGAATTTAGAAGAAGAAAAAACAAATTACAATAAAAGAAAAATATGAAAAAGGTAAAACTAAAACTAAAGGAAAAACGATAAAAAGGTAGAGAAACCCATTTAGATACATTATAACTGAGCACTTTTTCTGCTCTCTCAAGCCATTAGCGTTTTCACCCATTGGATCCTTAGTTCAATGCATTTATGATCGTTAAATATGCTCTGGATCACCCCTATTCAGTCTCAGTTCGTTGTTAACGTCTGCCAAGTGTTATGGGCCGCTGCTTTGGTCGCATTTTTTGGCCTATGTGGTAAACTTCGGCCTAATGGGTCGTTGCCCTCTTTCGGGCCCATAGCAGCATAAGTGCCTTTTTCCAAAAAAAAAAGTAAATACATTATCTCAATCGGTAGAGTCGGGTGCCTCCCATCCCTTTGCCCAGCGGCTCTCTCCAGATGCGATCGGCCTAGGTGACGACCGATGTCGGGCTAGAGCAACGATCCATGGCGACCACGCTGGTTCATGACGCGCCTCGCCGGGCGATGGGGCACTGGGTTGGCTCGATCCGTTTGGTTGCACAGCGTGGGAGGATGGTCTGTGGCAGAAAACATGCATTCGTCCTTTGAAGTTCTATTGTCAACTGACGATGATTGATTGGGAGTTTAATCAACCATCACTACCGGTCAATGCGCGGACTGCTGGTTATTGTAGGTCAGTTACAATTGGTGATTCATAATTTTCATTCAACTTATACATGCCTATATCATCCCAACTGTGTTGTTGCTCATTCCCCACTCTCCTCACTCCCGAAAACCAATCTCAAGCAACGATATGTTATTCTCATGTCTCCAATTCGCTCCAATTCTTCCTCCTTCCTACATCTCCTCTTCCCCCAATCCTTCCTCCAACTTTGGAATTTGTTTTGTTTACTGATGTTGTTCTTTGTGCCCACGAAAAAATGCAGGTTCTGTGCAAGACGAATCAGGCACACACTGTTGGGTTTCTTACCTTTTTTTCAAGCTGAATCTGTCGGTATCCAATGGTTACCGGACAAGTTCGTATGCGTTTGCTCTTGTGTCTCATTTAACTAAATTTATGCCTAAACTCAATATATGTGTCTATGTACTTTTTAATCGTATGAATGATGTTACTCTAACTATTTAAAATAACCGCATCCTATCGAGCAGGTTATTTAGCAAGTGAAAAATGCGAAAAAGAAATCTGGAAGGTGTTGATGTGTCCACATCACACTGCGAATCAAATGAAAATGTTGTGGGTCACTCTGACGTTGTTGCTCGCCGCCGTCGCAATGGCTTTTGCATGTGGTGTTCCTCTCCTTGCTGTACTAGGGAGTAGGGACCATGGTTCTTATTGCATCCTACTTACTTAGGTCAGCGCGTTTCCTGATTGACTTCTGGATCAACTTGAAACTGGGATGTTAGGTTTCTTGCTTTTTTCTCAAGACAGCCATTTTTTTGTCAGATGAGATCTCACATTAGTTCTGTGTTTCATCTGAGAGACATATAAGATTTTTGAAGCTCCGATGTATACTATAGACGGTGCGTGGGGTAGCTGAAAGATTTGAAAGAAATATTGAAGGAAATATGCCCTAGAGGCAATAATAAAGTTATTATTTATTTCCTTATATCATGATAAAAGTTTATTATTCATGCTAGAATTGTATTAACCGGAAACATAATACATGTGTGAATACATAGACAAACAGGGTGTCACTAGTATGCCTCTACTTGACTAGCTCGTTAATCAAAGATGGTTATGTTTCCTAACCATGGACAAAGAGTTGTCATTTGATTAACGGGATCACATCATTAGTTGAATGATATGATTGACATGACCCATTCCATTAGCTTAGCACCCGATCGTTTAGTATGTTGCTATTGCTTTCTTCATGACTTATACATGTTCCTATGACTATGAGATTATGCAACTCCCGTTTGCCGGAGGAACACTTTGTGTGCTACCAAACATCACAACGTAACTGGGTGATTATAAAGAAGCTCTACAGGTGTCTCCAAAGGTACATGTTGGGTTGGCGTATTTCGAGATTAGGATTTGTCACTCCGATTGTCGGAGAGGTATCTCTAGGCCCTCTCGGTAATGCACATCACTTAAGCCTTGCAAGCATTGCAACTAATGAGTTAGTTGCGGGATGATGTATTACGGAACGAGTAAAGAGACTTGCCGGTAACAAGATTGAACTAGGTATGGGATACCGACGATCGAATCTCGGGCAAGTAACATACCGGTGACAAAGGGAACAACGTATGTTGTTATGCGGTCTGACCGATAAAAGATCTTCGTAGAATATGTAGGAGCCAATATGAGCATCCAGGTTCCGCTATTGGTTATTGACCGGAGACGTGTCTCGGTCATGTCTACATTGTTCTCGAACCCGTAGGGTCCGCACGCTTAAGGTTACGATGACAGTTATATTATGAGTTTATACATTTTGATGTATCGAAGTTTGTTCGGAGTCCCGGATGTGATCATGGACATGACGAGGAGTCTCAAAATGGTCGAGACATAAAGATTGATATATTGGAAGCCTATGTTTGGATATCGAAATTGTTCCGGGTGAAATCGGGATTTTACCGGAGTACCGGGAGGTTACCGGAACCCCCCGGGAGGTATATGGGCCTTAGTGGGCCTTAGTGGAAGAGAGGAGAGGTGGCCATAGATGGGCCGCGCACCCCTCCCCCCCTTGGTCCGAATAGGACAAGGAGAGGGGGCCGACCCCCCTTCCTCCTCTCTCTCCTCTTTTCCCCCCTCCGCGAATCCTATTCCAACTAGGAAAGGGGGGGGAGTCCTACTCCCGGAGGGAGTAGAACTCCTCCTGGCGCGCCTCCTCTTGGCCGGCCAGCCCCCCCTTTGAGCCTTTATATACGGAGGCAAGGGACACCCCTTGAGACACAAGTTGATCCACGTGATCATATTCTTAGCCTTGTGCGGTGCCCCCTTCCACCATAGTCCTCGATAATATTGTAGCGGTGCTTAGGCGAAGCCCTACGATGGTAGAACATCAAGATCGTCACCACGCCGTCGTGCTGACGGAACTCTTCCCCGACACTTTGCTGGATCGGAGTCCGGGGGTCATCATCGAGCTGAACGTGTGCTAGAACTCGGAGGTGCCGTAGTTTCGATGCTTGATCGGTCAGGCCGTGGAGACGTACGACTACATCAACCAAGTTAACGCTTCCGTTGTCGATCTACAAGGGTACGTAGATCACACTCTCCCCCTCTCGTTGCTATGCATCACCATGATCTTGCGTGTGCGTAGGAATTTTTTTGAAATTACTACGAAACCCAACAAATATGACCTAGGGGCAATAATAAAGTTGTTATTTATATTTCCTTATATCATGATAAATGTTTATTATTCATGCTAGAATTTTATTAACCGGAAACTTAGTACATGTGTGAATACATAGACAAACAGGGTGTCACTAGTATGCCTCTACTTGACTAGCTCGTTGATCAAAGATGGTTAAGTTTCCTAGCCATGGACAAAGAGTTGTCATTTGATAAACGGGATCACATCATTAGAGAATGATGTGATTGACTTGACCCATCCGTTATCTTAGCACGATGATCGTTTAGTTTACTGCTATTGCTTTCTCCATAACTTATACATGTTCCTATGACTATGAGATTATGTAACTCCCGAATACCGGAGGAACACTTAGTGTGCTATCAAATGTCACAACGTAACTGGGTGACTATAAAGATGCTCTACAGGTGTCTCTGATGGTGTTTGTTGAGTTGGCATAGATCAAGATTAGGATTTTTCACTCCGTGTATCGGAGAGGTATCTCTGGGCCCTCTCGGTAATGCACATCACTATAAGCCTTGCAAGAAATGTGACTAATGCGTTAGTCATGGAATGTTGCATTACGGAACGAGTAAAGAGACTTGCCCATAACGAGATTGAACTAGGTATTGAGATACCGACGATCGAATCTCGGGCAAGTAACATACCGATGACAAAGGGAACAACATATGTTGTTATGCGGTTTGACCGATAAAGATCTTCGTAGAATATGTAGGAATCAATATGAGCATCTAGGTTCCCCTATTGGTTATTGATCGGAGATGAGTCTCGGTCATGTCTACATATTTCTCGAACCCGTAGGGTCCGCATGCTTAACGTTCGGTGACGATCGGTATTATGATTTTATGTGTTTTGATGTACCGAAGGTAGTTTGGAGTCCCGGATATGATCACGGACATGACGAGGAGTCTCGGAATGGTCGAGACATAAAGATCGATATAATGGAAGCCTATGTTTGGACATCGGAATGGTTTCGGGTGAGTTCGGGCATATACCGGAGTACCGGGAGGTTACCGGAACCCTCCGGGAGGTATATGGGCCTTATTGGGCCATAGTGGAAGAGAGGAGAAGGAAGCCTAGGAGGGGGCGCCCCCCCAAGCCCAATCCGAATTGGGTGGGGGGCGCCCCCCCTTTCCTTCCTCCTTCGTTCCCCTTCCTTCCTCTCCTAGTCCAACTAGGAAAGGGGGGAGGGGTCCTACTCCCGGTGGGAGTAGGACTCCTCCAGGGCGCGCCATAGTGGGCCGACCCTCCCGCCTCCTCCACTCCTTTATATACGGGGGAGGGGGCACCCCATAGACATACAAGTTGACAATTGTCTTAGCCGTGTGCGGTGCCCCCCTCCACCATAATCCACCTCGGTCATATCGTTGCAGTGCTTAGGTGAAGCCCTGTTCCGGTAGCTTCATCATCACCGTCATCATGCTGTCGTGCCGACGAAACTCTCCCTCGACACTCAGCTAGATCTAGAGTTCGTGGGACGTCACCAAGCTGAACGTGTGCAGACCGCGGAGGTGCCATACCTTCGGTGCTAGGATCGGTCGGATCGTGAAGACGTTCGACTACATCAACCGCATTGTCATAACGCTTCCGCTTACGGTCTACGAGGGTATGTAGGCAACACTCTATCCCCTCTCATTGCTATGCATCACCTAGATGGATGTTGCGTGTGCGTAGGATTTTTTTTGAAATTACTGCGTTCCCCAACAGTGGTATCAGAGACAGATTTATGCGTAGATGTTATATGCACGAGTAGAACACAAAGGAGTTGTGGGCGTGGGTATATACATATTGCTTGCCTTCACTAGTTGATTCTTGATTCAGTGGTATTGTTGGATGAAGCGACTCAGACCGACATTACGCGTACGCTTACGCGAGACTGGTTTAACCGACGTGCTTCTCACACATGTGGCTCGTGGGTGTATGTTTCTCCAACTTTAGTTGAATCGGATTCAATGAACATGGTTCTTTCTGAAGATTAAAAAGCAATCACTATATCACGTTGTGGTTTTTGATGCGTAGGTAAGAACGGTTCTTGCTAAGCCCGTAGCAGCCACGTAAAACTTGCAACAACAAAGTAGAGGACGTCTAACTTGTTTTTGCAGGGCATGTTGTGATGTGATATGGTCAAGACTTGATGCTAAATTTTATTGTATG
This sequence comes from Triticum dicoccoides, assembly GCF_002162155.2. Taxonomy (NCBI): domain Eukaryota; kingdom Viridiplantae; phylum Streptophyta; class Magnoliopsida; order Poales; family Poaceae; genus Triticum; species Triticum dicoccoides. Next base: position 63,482,468 of record NC_041382.1, on the reverse strand, counting down.
AGATGATCATGTTTTGTAATAGAGTTATCGGCAACTGGCAGGAGCCATATGGTTGTCGCTTTATTGTATGAAATGTTATCGCCATGTAATTGCTTTACTTTATCACTAAGCGGTAGCAATAGTCGTAGAAGCAATAGTTGGTGAGACGACAACGATGCTTCGATGGAGATCAAGGTGTCAAGCCGGTGACGATGGTGATCATTAAGGTGCTTTGGAGATGGAGATCAAAGGCACAAGATGATGATGGCCATATCATATCACTTATATTGATTGCATGTGATGTTTATCCTTTATGCATCTTATTTTGCTTAGTTCGGCGGTAGAATTATAAGATGATCTCTCACTAAATTTCAAGGTATAAGTGTTCTCCCTGAGTATGCACCGTTGCTACAGTTCGTTGTGATGAGACACCACGTGATGATCGGGTGTGATAAGCTCTATGTTCACATACAACGGGTGCAAGCCAGTTTTGCGCACGTGGAATACTCGGGTTAAACTTGACGAGCCGAGCATATGCAGATATGGCCTCGGAACACTGAGACCGAAAGGTCAAGCGTGAATCATATAGTAGATATGATCAACATAGTGATGTTCACCATTGAAAACTACTCCATCTCACGTGATGACCGGACATGGTTTAGTTGATATGGATCACGTGATCACGTAGATGATTATAGGGATTTCTATCTAAGTGGGAGTTCTTAAGTAATATGATTAATTGAACTTTAATTTATCATGAACTTAGTACCTGATAGTATTTTGCATGTCTATGTTGTTGTAGATATATGGCCCGTGTTGTTATTCCGTTGAATTTTAATGCGTTCCTAGAGAAAGCTAAGTTGAAAGATGATGGTAGCAATTACACGGACTGGGCCCGTAACTTGAGGATTATCCTCATTGCTGCACAGAAGAATTATGTCCTGGAAGCACCGCTAGGTGACAAACCCACTGCAGGAGCAACGCCAGATTTTATGAACACCTGGCAGAGCAAAGCTGATGACTACTCGATAGTTCAGTGTGCCATGCTTTACGGCTTAGAACCGGGACTTCAACGACGTTTTGAATGTCATGGAGCATATGAGATGTTTCAGGAGTTGAAGTTAATATTTCAAGCAAATGCCCGGATTGAGAGATATGAAGTCTCCAATAAGTTCTACAACTGCAAAATGGAGGAGAATAGTTCTGTCAGTGAACATATACTCAGAATGTCTGGGTACCACAACCACTTGACTCACCTGGGAGTTAATCTTCCTGATGATAGTGTCATTGACAGAGTTCTTAAATCACTGCCACCAAGCTACAAGAGCTTTGTGATGAACTATAATATGCAAGGGATGGATAAGACGATTCCTGAGCTCTTCGCAATGCTAAAGGCTGTGGAGGTAGAAAATAAGAAGGAGCATCAAGTGTTGATGGTCAACAAGACCACCAGTTTCAAGAAAAAGGGTAAAGGGAAGAAGGGGAACTTCAAGAAGAACGGCAAGCAAGTTGCTGCTGAAGTGAAGAAGCCCAAGTCTGGACCTAAGCCTGAGACTGAGTGCTTTTACTGCAAAGGGACTGGTCACTAGAAGCGGAACCGCCCCAAGTATTTGGTGGAGAAGAAGGATGGCAAAGTGAAAGGTATATTTGATATACATGTTATTGATGTGTACCTTACTAATGCTCACAGTAGCGCCTGGGTATTTGATACTGGTTCCGTTGCTAATATTTGCAACTCGAAATAGGGGCTAGGGATTAAGCGAAGATTGGCTAAGTACGAGGTGACGATGCGCGTGGGAAATGGTTCCAAAGTCGATGTGATCGCCGTCCGCACGCTACCTCTACATCTACCTTCGGAATTAGTTTTAGACCTAAATAATTGTTATTTGGTGCCAGCGTTGAGCATAAACATTATATCTGGATCTTGTTTGATGCGAGGCGGTTATTCATTTAAATCAGAGAATAATGGTTGTTCTATTTATATGAATAATATCTTTTATGGTCATGTACCCTTGACGAGTGGTCTGTTTTACTAAATCCTGATAGTAGTGATACACATGTTCATAGTATTGAAGCCAAAAGATATAAGTTTAATAATGATAGTGCAACTTATTTGTGGCACTGCCGTTTAGGTCATATTGGTGTAAAGCGCATGAAGAAACTCCATGTTGATGGACTTTTGGAATCACTTGATTATGAATCACTTGATGCTTGCGAACCATGCCTCATGGGCAAGATGACTAAGACTCCGTTCTCCGGAACAATGGAGCGAGCAACAGACTTCACTACAAAAAAATACACTTCCGTGATGATACGTGTTTGTCACAGTAGGTCACGTTTTCTGTCATGCATGTACATCCATGCAAATTTATGACAGAATCAAGATAGTCATACCTGTGCTGTCGTAGAAGTGTTCCATGACATTACCAAAATTATCATCACGGAAGTGTCCACTTCCATGATGATAAATCGCGCGTCACAGAAGTGCTCTCGTCAAGGGTGACTGACACGTGGCATCCACCATAACGGAACGCTGTTAAGCTATCGGGTCCGGTTTTGGATCCCATAACCCGTTAACGGCCCCGGCTAATGGGGATTTTCCACGTGTAAAATCATCATTGGCTGGAGGAAACACGTGTCGGCTCACCGTTGGGACAGATGTCATCCACTCATTGGACCCAAAGCGCTTATGATACGCTGACACGTGGCATGGCCCAACAGAGGCCCATTCCTGTGAAAAGGCCGGTCCATTTGACTTGGTCAAAAGGTGGCGGGCCGGCCCACAGCAAGCCTGTTAACGACTTGTTCACATATAGCCCATTTACAGCCCGCTATCCTAGGGCCCGTTTACGGCCTATCCGAATTAGGCCTAGTAGCGTCATCTGGGCCATCCAATATAATTCCATCCCGTTTTAACTTCTGGCCCATGTATGGCCCATGACGTCTTTCGGCCCATATGAGGCCCTTAGTAACCCTCGGCCCCTTAACGGCCCGTGGTAAAACTGACCCGTAATGAACAGTGTATCACTTTTTACCCATTAACGTCCCATTATTTCGTTGGGCCGTTTCCAGCCCATAATATCTTTCGGCCTTCTCAGGGCCCATTTATTATTGGGCTCATTTCTAGCATTCGGTTACTTACGGCCCGTTACTGTCATTTTTTGCTTGTGGGCCAAATTCAGCCCGTGGTTACAGTCGGCGCGTTTGTGGCCTGTTAATACGTTGGGCTGTTTTCATGTCGAAAAAACCCGTTGGGCTGTTTTCATAGAGTTATCAAATACGGCCAATAAATGGCCAGTTATTGTCCATGAATAGTACGACCCATGGTTGGCGAAATGAAGATACGCCCCGTAGAAGGCCCATGGATCCTACGGCCCGTAAAAAGCCCATGGATCGTACGGCCCGTATAGAAGGCCAATGGATCCTATGGCCCGTAGAAGGCCCATGGATCATACGGCCTACAGGAGGCCCATGGTTACAACAGTCCGTGTGTTGCCATGATTATTTTGGCCTAGTTTCCAAAAATAGGTTTTTGTGGCCACTAGAAAAACACAGAAAATGAACTGCAGTGACTACAAGCAAACAACTAAACAAGACAATAAGGAAATAAATAAGCAAGCAATTAACGCTAGCCTATTACCGCTATTACACATATTACATCCACTGGGCATCAAAGTTCGCCACCAGTGCAAATATAGGGAACAAAGCAGCATATTACATACACTGGCCGTCAAAATTGGCCACCAGTGCAAATAAACGCAGCAGCAAAACAAGAGCATAACTGAAACAACTTCAGAAGAGCTCAAGAAACATGGTATCCACCATGCTGGCAATAAGCTTAGCAAGCTTATTAGCTTTGTCTTGTTTGGCGCTAAAATCCTCCAACGCTTGCTGTTCCACCAGAAAGTATGCATCTGGATGCTCCAGGGACTTCCACAGTCCTTCCGCTTCTTGTCGCAACACAACTGATCGATGTCTTTCAGCTTGTAGTTGAGACTCAAGAAACCGAACTGATTCAGATAGTGAGTTTGAATAGCTTGTGCAAGCGGTAGTGGCCAGTAACTCCAACACTAAACCAAGACATGACTTTGGGGTTGTCTCACTGTCTTCGAGATAGTCTTCCTTAGCTGTTTTATTAGCTTTGTTGGAGACCAACAAGGATGTGTCACTATCCTGAACCTTATTTGCATTACTTCCTTTACCATTGCTTAATAAGGCACTCTTCCCCAATATTCTGTCAGCATTATAAAAGAAGAAACAAGCAGACACATAACAGTTTAGCATGTACTAGTATATAAAACTCATTTTGGTGAACCAGTTCATTAGTAAGGTGGACAGGATTAAACTACCAAGTCTTCTATTGCCAAGTACTAGTACATAATAAAAGCATTAAACAAAAATATATCTATGTCATATGGTCACTACATTGTCTTGCCAAATCAAAATAGAGACACGGTTCAAATCATATCAGTTCAAGACAAAACAGCAGTGAAAGAATACAAAGCGTGGGAAACTACACGGCACAACAAGATTTCAGATGGGTACCACGGGTCTACATGTACAACAACACTATTGGCTCTGTCGTGATGCTAGTAGTGTGCATGATATGAGAAGTCAACTGTATACACAATTGAAACTGAAATCAACAGAGCTATTGATAAGAGAAAACCTGTTAAAGACACATGCATGAACATACCTGTTGTGCCATTGAAGTTTCGATTGGATCCTTCAATTTAAAAATAAGTTTGTATGAGTAAATACAGTGATACAAGAGCAAAGCAGTATGCACGATAGCAATCATAGTTTAAAAAAGGCGCGCCTAAGCGAGCGCTTAAGCACGCCTAGGCTCTAGGCGTTGGCGAAACGCATTGCGCATAACTACGCTTAATCTGTGCATAACTGCGCATAAGCATGTGCTTTGGTCAGTAAAGCGCAAGGCGGTGGCAAAACGCACAATTAACGCCTAGCGCTTTTTTGAACTATGATAGCAATGGAATCTTAAATTAGAACAGTTGTTCTTCAGGCTTAGGCACTTGTTCTACATGAACAGAGTACAGTAAGACGCAAGAATATAGTACTTAAAATAGAAAATGAGCTCATATACCTTACCACATTTTTGGTTCGAGACCAGTACAGAACAAGGCGTTCCCAGTCATCGTCCAGTAAATGTGTCTCAGGAGAACGTAAGGGAATTTGATGAGTTTCTTTGCCGATGAAGTACGTTTTCTTCAGGTAATTCCGATACTGCCACCAAGCATTCTTGAAGATAGCAGAGGTATTAGCACAGGTTACCTCATCCTGAGTTTCCAAATCGGTCCTTCTCTATGGAGAAAAATGGGAAAATTTGCTGTATTATAACCATCATGGAGGTAGGATGTATGGGACAAAGCAAAGTAACTGCCATGAATAACATTACTTACACATAACTCCTAGACAAACACCTGCAACTGGCATTTTCCTTCATCTTCAGTATAATATTTCCAAGATGGGAAGATAAGCACATACGATTTAACAACATCAAATGCGATAGATGCTAAACTACGACTAGCTGGTTGTGCTTCGTCCACAGGAATAGGCGTACTAACTGGTGGAGTTGGGGTTCACCGTGGTAGTACTGGCCCTTTGGGCACTGGAGCTGCCTTACTAACTGCTCTTGTTTGGGAGCTCTGTGGTGGAGATGGTGCTGTGTTAACATGAAATGTGTTACTATCTGCTGGGGTGGGGGTTAGATTGAGTGAAGTTGGTTCTCTGTCCATCGCAGTAGGGGTACAATCTGCGAGAGTTTGGGTTATGTGTGGTAGGGCTGGTTCTCGTGCATGTACAACCGGGGTGCTATCTCCACCAAGAGGTAGCACTGTTTTATTTGAAGACCGTGTTTTTAGTCCGTTAGATACTGGCATCACCCGCTCCAATTCAAATGGCTGATAAACAGGAAACATAGTTGAATGTACAGACATTGTATGAGAGACAGATGCAATAGATAGTGTGGAAAAAAGAGGTCATGAAATAGTTAACATGTAGATTGTTTAACTAAAACAGATAGCATGACATAATTTCACATATATGATGTCTATCTAAACTGGATAGCATAGCATAACATAATTTAAAGATATGATGAATAACTAAACATGATCGCATGACATAATTCACCTACATGTTATCTAAGTAATCAGGATTGCATCATTTAATTCACATATGTGATTTATATGCTAAATAGAGGGCATTAGATATGATGTCTGAACTAAGAACATGGTGTTGAATATTGTGTGTATGATGTCTAATCTATGCAATGCAAGACACCATATGCATGATATGAGCAGTATAACCGTGCCAAGTTAGAGCATACACCTCAGTGGGGGAATAGGACTGGTCATCTGTCTCTGAATCCATCTCTGAGGAGCTATTAGGACCCAACAAGAGATCTGCTTCGACAGATAGCACTATCTGCGCTGAAGGCCTTGTTTTCACTCCACATTTTTCAATCTCCCACCCAAATGGCTGATTCACAGGAAGAGTAGTTTAATGTACAAACATTATCGACAAATGGAAATCTAATGAAGAAAAGGATGGGCAAGATATCATTCAAATATATTATGCCTGGTTAAACATGATGGCATTGCACGTTTCACGTATATTATGGATGGCTAAAAGACATGAGACTGCACAATTCCCATATATGATATAGAAACTAAACAGGTGGCATTACAGAACATGTCTAAACTAAGCAGATGACATATATGATGTCAAAAGTAGGCACTGCAAGGCAACATATGCATGATATGACTAACATCATCATGCCAAGGTAGAGCAAACACCTTGGGGGGTAAATAGGAGTGGTCAGCGGCGTCTGAATCCGCCTCAGAACAGATATCTTCCTCTAGATTACAATCTGGAGAGGGGTGGGGAGGGTTTGCCATCGAACCCACCATGGAGCGATGTCTGCATGACATTGTATTGCCGCGCAAAACTCTTCTCTTTTTCTCTACATGTTCAGCATGACTATGTACAATATCTGACATGCATACGAAAAAAATATGGTGAGATTATGTAAGGAGAGCATGCAGAAATTTAGAGTGATGGTAACAACCAGTGGATGGATCCAAAAATAATGATAGCAGGCTAATGATTGCTTTAATTTAATAAAAAGACAGATGATGATTGCTTTACTATTTGTTTCCCACCCAAGATGAACAACATAGGCATACCCTAGGTGAACCAGATATTAGACAGAGACTATTCATTGCTTCCTCGATATATGCCACACAACTAATTTAGAACTCAAGTTTGAACATTAATTTGGACCTGACTTGGAGTCCAAGAGGTGAACAGGACGATAAAGTAGCAGGTAATTTTAAGCAATGCATAACGTAAGCAGAAACAAAAGAGTGCGACCTCTCTTGTGGACCCGTGTACTCCTCAGGTTCACCTGCTGAGTCGATGATGGTGATGCTGTTGCGGTGGGTGCCGGCGGCAGGGAAGGAGATCTGAGGCGGCGAAAGACGGTCAGGAGTCGTAATGTCTGGTTTGGTGGATGTTTCAGTCGATGGAGCAGCTCAGTTGAGGTGGACGACATCGCGGCAGGAGCAGGACAAACCACACAAAGTTCCCTTCGACACCTACCTATAACTGAAGTAATTCTGTAAGGGCTCATTTGGCTTGCATGATTCTAAAAACGCAGGGATAGGAAAAACACCGGAATAGGATAGGAATGCACATGGTAAACAGAGCATTTGTAAACACATGATTTCTGTCAACTTGAGTGTTTGGTTTACAGGAATTGGAAGAGCAGAGGAATGCAAAGAAACATGGCCAAAATAAAGTGAAACCATATGAAAGCGTGTACAGTTAGAATGCTATTCTGCCACTAATGCACTTGGTCTTGTTTGCATGCATAGGATTTTGAAAAGTAGGTCCAGGTGGATGTTTTGCTTCATTCCTTTCAACAAAATGCATGAATAATTGAATAGTAGAGTGCCATTGGAAAATTCCCTATTGCTATGTTTTTCCTTTGAACCAAAATAGCCCTAATGGATCGACATGAATGTATAGTAATAAGTGATGCAACCTCTTTGCCGTAGCCATATCGACCTCACCATCATTGGGTTGATCGCTGAAGCAGTTGAGGCAAAGGTGGCTGTCGGAGGTGTGGAGGAAGATCTGAGGAATCTCTAGACGGCGTCCAGGGCACTGCTCTGTTGTGATGGGTCGTTCTGTCATTGGAGCAGCCCCGGTGAGCCGTAAGACATCAAGGCTGAAGCAGCACAAGACAGACATCGTCAATCTCAAGTGGGATTCTAATAGCATCTCCAATAGATGATGTAAAATAGATGTAAAATTTACATCACCAAAAACCACCTGACTACAACAGATGAGGTAAAAACTATTGACTCTGAACTTAACTGTCGAAACTGAAATTTACTGTTGAATTTGAATGTTACTGTCGAAACTGACTGCAATGGTAGCAGAGAGGCACTTGACATGTAGTTTAGGGAGGGCCTCCAGTTCATCTTCAACCTGCACCCCCCTGAGCCGCCAGCCACCACCGACCGAACCGCCGGCCCCAGCGCCGCCACAAAACAACTCCCCACCGCCGGTCCGCCGCCGCCCCGGCCAGCCCTATTGGCCCCCCGCCCCCACCCTGAACCCTAAGATAGATAGTGGGGTACCTCTCCGGCGAGCCCCGTCCCCGCTGCGGGTGGTTCTTCCTTAACTCCGA
>NC_041382.1:63431548-63473399 GCF_002162155.2 Triticum dicoccoides | reverse complement strand
GACTGACCCAAAAGTCGATTCATCGACTGAAGTGTAGCTAAATCAGAGCAGAGCAGCAGCACGAGCGAGGGGGAGAGCAACAGCAGCAGCGCGAGCGAGAGAGAGCCAGAGCAGCAGCAGCTGGGCGAGCGGGCGATCGAGTGAGAGCCGGAGCAGCAGCTGCAGCGCGAGCGAGCGAGCAAGAGCCGGAGCAGCAGCAGCAGCAGATCCGGCTGGTATGGACGCTGCCGCTGAAGGGGCCTCGCACTAGGGAAGAGCCGCCATGGAGATGTCGCCCGCGGCGCCGGCTTCAAGGTAGCCGCTCCATAGGGGTGCGCGATGGAGCACCGTCGGCGCCGGGAGGTCGAGCTAAGGAGAAGGTGCGATGCGATGAGTGTACAAGCTCTTTGGTGGCGCCGAGTAGGCCTCGGCTTCGTCCGAGGAGTCGGTGAGGATGCTGCGGTTCCGGTGGAGCGGGTTAAGGCGGTGCTGTGGGGATGGAGCAGCCGCGATAGACGAGGCGATCGTCGGAGCAGCTCCTTGGAGGTGGAGGACGGGGCGGCTGAACCGGCGGGACGATGAGATGGACGACGGATCCTCATCCAGGGAGGTGGATGAGGGACGTCGAGCTATTACGGTGGACGACGTCGTCGGGGAAGAGGCTCCGGCTAGGCAGCGGTGAGGTGGCGGACGGAGGAGGGTGGGGTTTCGCGGCTGGAGCGGAGAGGTTATGGCGTCCTGGGATTTCGAATGGTAAAAAGGAGGCGATGGGAGGGGGTGAACCATGACTTAGGGACGCGCTTGTCCAAAATGTAGGGTGTGTTACAAAAGTACCCCGCACCGATTTGAACTAGCGGCCCTTTCGGCTCAGGGTTAGAAGGGGGATTTCACGTGTCGGGATTTGGCAGCTGGAGGGAGTTTTCTCACGCGTTGTAATTTCGGGATAGCAAGGCGCGGGTTGTGAAGGCGCCAGTTTTGGGAGCACGATATCTGAATTTTTGGGATATAACAAGGCACGGGTTGAATTTTAGGGACAAGCCTAACGTGTAATATTGTACTTGTACGTACCAAATCAATTCGCACTTCCCTCAACCAAAAAAAACAAAAAAATAAAACTATTCACACCACACAAAGAGAGAGTCTTGCCCCGTTTTACTATAAAAATGCTATTTAAAGCTACTCATGCCAACAATTTAGTGCAATTAAATGCTATTCGGTAGTATGAATCCATGTTATGTCCAATTAAATTTTTTTGCTTGCTGTATAATGCATGTAACCTACTCATACCAACATTTTAGTGCATTCCAAATGTCTATACTACCACTGCAATTCGAACTGAATTTGAATTCGTTTCTCTATTTCAATAACAATCTACAATCATTATTGTTGCCAACTTCAACCATCATTTGTGTATTACCTTAATAACACACCACATGATTACTATAGAGATAAATATGAACTATGTGTACTACATGAACTCGAATTCTATTTTTTGAATACACTTGATATTGATTCCAAATAATAGTACATTTGATGTACTAACTATATATTCATAATCTAAACCATGTTCCATACGTGTACACCGTGTTTATCACACATAGTATAGTGTCCCGCCCCCTACATTATGACAAGTATTTAGACCTAAGCTGCAAAAGCCACACATTAGCCCAAATTAAGATCAATGTTCTATATGTTATACGTAGTACTAGCAAGATGCCCATGCGTTCCACAGAACATCAACATGATCAAGGGGAGGCCTAATTTGCAAATATGGAGAGGGGTGTGGGTATGTTTTTTCAAAATTGCCATAGATTCCTTCCTATCCGTCAGATATAAATTGGACGGCCTATATTGCAGGATGGCACCATCATCAACAACTCCGTTTTTTATAAGAGTAGAGATAAAATATATTATATGTAGTATAACATGTTCATAACCACACCATGTGTATCACCGTTATATATATTCACACATGCGTCGGTTTAAAACACTATGATAAATTCTTCAAATATCCGAATTCGCTTTTTATAATGAAGTATGATCCTCTGTTCGTCTTTTACACCCACACAATCCTCTTATCTTTGTAGCTAGCTAGCGCTAACTTTCTCTCGTGCATGCAGACGCCCGCATCCCTCTAACCCTCCCTCAGCATTCTCTAGCTCCATCGCGCAAATTCGTCTTTTCACTTTAGGTCGTTCACCCACAACGTGTGTAGGCCCCCCAGCTCCTTCTTTACGACACACATTGGTCGATATGCCTCTCTAGCCAGGTGTGCCTAGCACGAAACACAAGCTTGCCCTCTTCTCTTATCACCGTCCATGCCTCACTCCCACCACTCTTTTCATCGATCTTGTACTCGCACACTTCTCCCCCTCGATATAGTATGACTCTCGCATCACCTCCTAGATGCATCCCTCTCTCTCTCTATCCTTCTCCTCGTGCCTCATTTGCTTCTAACACACACACGATTGACGTACCTCACAAGTTATGTCTCTCCTTTCTCTGACAAAGGACAATTGATCTTCCTATGTAGTTATGTCTGCTTACCACATCCATACCCCCCCCGCTCATCATTCGTGCATGCCTCCTGACCCGTCTCTCACACGCATGTGCACAGACAGGCAGCCGTCCCCTCTCTTATTGATATTACAGGCGTGCCCTCCGGTTGTCTAGCAAGCCTATCCCGCCATTTGTTAGAAGCAACTCCACTACCACCCCCTCCAACACTCTAGCTCTGTCTCTCTCCCAACCTTATTCCTCTCCTACACATATGCATGGATGCCGATCGATCTCACTTAATACATGAGGTAGATTGATCTCCCTTAATACATGAGGTAGGCCTCTCTCCTCCTCCACACATATACCAGCCATTGTACCTCCATAGTTAATTAGGCCTTGAGGGAGTCCTGGATTAGGGGGTATCCGGACAGCCTGATTATATCCTTTGGCCGGACTGTTGGACTATGAAGATACAAGATTGAAGACTTCTTCCCGTGTCCGGATGGGACTCTACTTGGCGTGGAAGGCAAGCTAGGCAATACGGATATGTATATCTCCTCCTTTGTAACCGACCTTGTGTAACCCTATCCTCCTCCGGTGTCTGTATAAACCGGAGGGTTTTAGTCCATAGGACAACATACAATCATACCATAGGCTAGCTTCTAGGGTTTAGCCTCTTCGATCTCGTGGTAGATCTACTCTTGTACTACTCATATTATCAAGAATAATCAAGCACGACGTAGGGTTTTACCTCCATCAAGAGGGCCCAAACCTGGGTACAACATCATGTCCCCTGCCTCCTGTTACCATCCGCCTTAGACGCACAGTTCGGGACCCCCTACCCGACATCCGCCGGTTTTGACACCGACATTGGTGCTTTCATTGAGAGTTCCTCTGTGTCATCACACTTAGGCTTGATGGCTCCTTCGATCATCGATAGAGATGCAGTCTAGGGTGAGACTTTTCTCCCCAGACAGATCTTTGTATTCGGCGGCTTCGCACTGCGGGCCAACTCGCTTGGCCATCTGGAGCAGATCGAGAGTTACGCCCCTGGCCACCAGGTCAGGTTTGGAAGCTTAAACTACACGGCCACCTCCATGGAGACTTGATCTTCGACGGATTCGAGCCCCTGCCGTGAGCGCCGCATGGTCACGATGAGCATGATTTAGCTCTACCATCGGATAGTGTTCAGGAGACCGCACCGGCGACCGCTCCAACCCTCATTTCGGAGCCAATTGCGCCATCCATGGACGGGTGGATAGACACCGCCACGGAGGCCGTATTCTCAGCGGCGATCGAGCCAAATATCGACCTTACCCTTCACGGGAGCCGTGACGCCGAACTGCCAGATTCTTCCCCGGCCATGGACTCCGGACCACCTGCGCCCGTGCCTATCGAATCTGACTAGGCGCCGATCATGGAGTTCACCTCTGCGGATATCTTTCAGCACTCGCCCTTCGGCGACATACTGAACTCATTAAGGTCTCTCTCCCTGTCAGGAGAGTCCTGGCCGAACTATGTTCGGCAGGATTGGGATGCGGATGACGAAGAAATTCGCCGCCCACCCAACACCCACTTAGTAGCCACTGTCGACAATTTGACTGACATGCTCGACTTCGACTCTGAAGACATCGACGGTATGGACGATGATGCGGGAGACAAAGAGGAACCACTGCCCACAGGGCACTGGACAGCCACCTCATCATATGATATATACATGGTGGACACACCCAAAGAAGGCAATGGCGACGAGACAGCGGAGGATGACCCCTCCAAGAAACAACCCAAGCGCCAACGTCAGCAGCGCCGCTCTAAGTCTCGCCAAAGCAAAGGCGGTGACACCGGCACAGGAGATAATAGCACTCCGGACAGTGCCGAAGACGACAACAATCCCCTCCAGCAAGATTTAGAGCAGGAGGATGGAGAAGCCAGCCCTCCCGAGAGAGCGGCAGATGGAGAGGCGGAGGATGATAATTACATGCCTCCCTCCGAAGATGAGGCAAGCCTCGACGATGACGAATTTGTCGTGCCTGAGGATCCCTTCGAGCAAGAGCGCTTCAAGCGCCAGCTTATAGCCACGGCAAATAGCCTTAAGAAAAAGCAGCAGCAGCTTCAAGCTGATCAAGATTTGCTAGCTGACAGATGGACTGATGTCCTTGCGGCCGAGGAATATGAACTCGAACGCCCCTCCAAGAGTTACCCAAAGCGCAGGTTGCTACCCCGACTGGAGGAGGAGCATTAAAACCTACATCTCCAGCGTATGACGCGGCTGATCGGCCACCTCGTGGCCGCGACAAAGAGGCATTTCAGCCAAAAGCTCAGCCCGCACCCCAACGCCACTCAAATAAAAATGTCAAGGCACGGGGAAACACGCTAGACCTGCAAGACGTATTGGAGGACAAAGCAAAACACGCAAGATCGATCTATGGATCACGAGGGCGCGCCACCACGCGGGACGATAACCGTCACGCCGGATACAGTAAAAGTAAATCCGGCCGGGCCGAACACAGCGGACAAGACTCATTTGAGCTGCGTCGCGACATAGCCCAGTATAGAGGCGCCGCACACCCCCGATGCTTCACAGACGAAGTAATGGATCACCAAATGCCAGAGGATTTCAAACCCGTAAATATAGAATCATACAATGGCACAACAGATCCTGCGGTATGGATCGAGGACTTCCTCCTACACATCCACATGGCCCGCGGTGATGATCTACACGCCATCAAATACCTCCCACTCAAACTCAAAGGACCAGCTCGGCATTGTCTCAACAACCTGCCAGCAGAATCCATTGGTTGTTGGGAAGATCTGGAAGCCGCATTTCTCGACAACTTCCAGGGCACTTATGTGCGACCACCAGATGCCGATGACTTGAGCCACATAATTCAGCAGCCATAGGAATCGGCCAGGCAATTCTGGACACGGTTCCTGACAAAGAAAAATCAAACCGTTGACTGTCCGGATGCAGAGGCACTAGCAGCTTTTAAGCACAACATCCGCGACGAGTGGCTCGCCCGGCACCTTGGCCAGGAAAAGCCGAAATACATGGCAGCCCTCACAACACTCATGACCCGCTTTTGCGTGGGAGAAGACAGCTGGCTGGCTCGCAGCAATAACATATCAAAGAAGCGCAGTACTTCAGATACCAAGGATAGCAATGGCAGGTCACGTCACAACAAACATAAGTGCCGCGTCAATAGTGACAATACCGAGGATACGACAGTCAATGCCGGATTCAGAGGCTCTAAACCCGGTCAGCGGAAAAAGCCATTCAAAAGAAGCACTCCGGGCCCGTCCAGTTTGGACCGTATACTCAATCGCTCGTGCCAAATACATGGCACCCCTGACAAGCCAGCCAACCACACCAACAGGGAATGTTGGGTGTTCAAGCAGGCCGGCAAGTTAAGCACCGAAGACAAAGATAAGGGGCTACATAGCAATGACGAGGAGGAGCCCCGGCAGCCGAACACCGGAGGGCAGAAGAGGTTCCCCCCACAAGTGCGGACGGTGAACATGATATACGCAACCCACATCCCCAAGAAGGAGCGGAAGGGTGCGTTAAGGGATGTATATGCGTTGGAGCCAATCGCCCCAAAGTTCAACCCATGGTCCTCCTGTCCGATCACTTTCGACCGCATGGACCATCCCACTAGTATCCGTCATGGCGGATTCGCCACACTGGTCCTAGACCCAATCATCGACGGATTTCACCTCACTCGAGTCCTCATGGACGGCGGCAGCATCCTGAACCTGCTTTATCAGGACACAGTGCGCAAAATGGGTATAGACCCCTCAAGGATCAAACCCACAAAAACGACCTTTAAAGGCGTCATACCAGGTGCAGAGGCCCATTGCACAGGCTCAGTCACACTGGAAGTGGTCTTCGAATCCCCGGATAACTTCCGGAGCGAGGAGGTAATCTTCGATATAGTCCCGTTCCGCAGCGGCTATCATGCACTGCTCGGGCGAATCGCATTTGCGAGATTCAACGCGGTACCGCACTATGCATATCTCAAGCTCAAGATGCCAGGACCTCGGGGAGTCATCACAGTCAATGGAAACACAGAGCGCTCTCTCCGCACGGAGGAGCACACTACGGCCCTCGCAGCAGAAGCACAAAGCAGCCTCTTAAGGCAATCCACCAGTTCGGCGATTAAAGACCCAGACACCTTCAAGCGCGCCCGGAGTAATCGGCAACAAGACCACCTGGCACGTTCCGAGCTTGCATAGCAATGTGGCCCCCACCCCAGTACCAGCCAAACGGCGAAATCCGTGCCACGCGTACATAATTACGCATTGGAAATACCATGGGCACAAGTGGGGAGGGGGGCACGACTACGGCACGCCCCAAGACGCGGCTCAACCGCACTAGGGGCTTACAGCTTTGTTACTTTTCTCTCTTTCAGGACTTTAATCTCCGGAAACCCCGTCTGGCAGTACGATTGCCGAACACACGATGCAACAACCAAGGAGGCAAAAAGCCACGTCACACCACGGAACTCCCAGGTGGTCTCCGATAACGAGTGAAATACTTACTTTAAATACCATTCCTGAGCTTGCCCTTGGAGGGGAGATGTCAAATAGTCCTACTTTTTGCTTATCGCACTACTTGTATCATTCTACTTCGACGCACCTTTTTGAATAAACAATGCATAGCACTAGACTATTACCGCATCCTCTATTCTTTCTTATATATATATATATATATATATATATATATTCATTCATGACATTCAGCACCCGTACACTCTGGTACGGCCAATACGCCAGGGGCTTAAGCGTACCCCATAATACGGCGTGAGAAGTCCGAACACTTTCGACAGTGCGGCACCCCGAACTTATAGCATTATATGCATCAACTCTGAATCATGTCTTGGGTCAATAGTTGGGTTTGCCCGGCTCCCATGTTTTGGTACCTTACGTTCCGCTATATCGGCTAAGGTAGCACTGGGAGAACTACTGCGATTGTGCCCCGATTCATCTGGGCTAAGCACCTCAGTAGAGAAAGCTAAAACTGACTGTCATGATAAGGCGAGAGCTGGTCGCTGTTCGAGAGGTCTCGAGTCCCTAAAGACTTATGCCGCTTAGAGCGAGGAGTCGGCTTTGTCCGGCTTAAGGCGTGTATAGCGCCCCGAATTCGGCCTTCCGAATACTAGGGGCTTCACCAAAATTTAAAATTGTAGACTTCTATGGCTAAGTGAGAGTGATAAAGCATTATAATCCGGTTGCCTTGTTCGTTGTGCTGAGCACCTCCCTCGAAGGACCCAACAATGGGAAAAAGAGTGCTTAGGTTTATCCCGAACACCCCAGCACTCGTGGCATGGGGGAAGAAGCCGACCACTGGCCATCTCTCAGATTTGATAAACAGCCGAACAGAAGGTAATATTTTAAATTCAAACAAGCGTTGCATAGCGCACATGAACAAGTTTTCATAATACAGGATCACACGAGCAAGTTCATTCAAAATTACATCCTTCGCACACTCGTCCGCCACAAGACGGGCACCCTTCAGGACACCCTCATAATACATCTCGGGGTGGCGATGCTCCTTGCCCTGCGGCGGACCCTCCTTCACCAGCTTCTCGGCGTCCATCTTGGCCCAATGCACCTTTGCACGGGCAAAAGCCCGGCGGGCACCTTCGATACAGACGGACCGCTTGATGACTTCCAGCCATGGGCAGGCATCCACAAGCCGCCTCACCAGGCCAAAGTAGCTGTTGGGAAGGGAGTCGCCAGGCCACATCCAGACTATAAAGCCCCTCATGGCCTGTTCGGCCGCCTTGTGCAGCTCGACCAGTTGCTTCAGCTGGTCGCTCATAGGCATCGGGTGTTCGGTCCCAGTATATTGAGACCAGAACAACTTCTTCGTCGAGCTTCCCTCCTCGGCCTGGTAATAGTTCGCGGCATGCGACACGCTGCGGGGCAAATCTGCGAATGCTCCTGGAGAGCTCCGGACTCGGGTAAGTAACAAGTAATTTACTTTCACATGCTTGCTTTGCATATTGAATGCCTTACCCGCCGCTATCTTCCTCATCGCCTCAATTTCCTGGAGGGCCTTTTGGGCTTCGGCCTTGGCATGCTTTGTGCTCTCGAGGGCCGCGGCAAGCTCGGACTCTCGCGTCTTCGAGTCAAGCTCCAAAGCCTCGTGCTTCTTCACGAGAGCCTGGAGCTCTTGCTGCACCTCACCCACCCGTGCCTCTTGTTTCTCCCGCTCGGTGCGCTCCTTGGCCGCTTTGTTTTCGGCCTCGGACAATGATTGCTTCAGGGTCGCCACTTCGGTCGTGGCCCCTGGCACATTCATGATGATCCTGTCAGTTCGCAACCACATTTTCTTTTTTTTCTTATATAGACAAGGTATTACTTACCTTTGTTCTCCTCGAGCTGCCTCTTGGCAAGGCCGAGCTCTTCCTCGGACCGCTCGAGGTTCTGCTTCAGTGCGGCGACCTCAGCTATCAGTGCGGCAGAGGTCAGCAGCGAAGCCTGCATACGCATATAGACATACTTATATTAGACTCCTGCAGATATTTTTTTGATCCTCTATTCGGCTTTTCTTTGTGAACACCAAACAGAGCATCAGGGGCTACTGTCTATGCAGTAATATTTTTCCTATATTTTAAACACTTACCTCAAAGCCTGTTAGAAGGCTGGTACAGGCTTCCGTCAGTCCGCTCTTGGCGGACTAAACCTTCTTGACCACCGCACTCATAATAGTGCGGTGCTTTTCGTTGATGGAAGCGCCGTGAAGCGCTCCCAGCAGTTCGTCCGGCGCCTCTGGATGGACAGAGGTCACCGGCACGGACGGCTTGCCCCTCTTGGAAGGGGGCCGCCTGCCCAAGTCCGGAACCACTGGAGGTTCTGGCATGGTGTCCGGCTGCGGGCCGAACTTGGAGCCCCTGGGAGCCTTGCTCCCTTTGCTCCTGGAGTCCGGAAGGTCGCCTTGAGGCGCCTCCGGGACTGTCTCCCCCCGGCTCGATGCCCCTTGAGACAGTACCTCAGCATTGTCCGTAGGGCAAGGAGAGGTGGCGGTTGGAAGTGTATCACTATCCATGTCCGACGAGTCCAAGGAACCGTTCGACGATGATACGTCAATACGGGCTTGGGGCGGACTGCATAATCATATTCGACGTTAGTAGAAGCAGTGCAACAAAAGTATGCTATGAGTCACTCTGGTATCCGAATACTTACGATTTCGCCAGGGGCTTGGCCCTGAGCAGCCACTCGTCTTCGCCGTCGGCGGCGGTGGTGGAACAGTCCGGAAGGAGAGTCCTTCCCTTCTTGGACCCTCCGGCCTTCCTTTTCTTGTCTCCCCCGGCTGGAGGGGCAGAGTCTTCGTCCTCCTTCTCCTCGTTTTCATGGGAGGAGTGCGTCTCGAAGTTATCGGATGATGAGTCCGATACCACCTGGCGCCCGGAACTCTTTCGGGTTCCCTTGGCCTTCTTCTTGGTCTTCTCCGGCACCTCATAAGGAGCCGGAGTCCACATCTCTGTTAGGAGAGCGTCCACGGGGTCTTCGGGCAGTGGGGCCGGACAGTTAATCTGCTCCGATGCCTCCACCCAGTCTTGTCAAAGGCATGGGAGTTCAGACCCCGCACATGGTTAAGCTATGGGAAATAAATACCCTACCAGATGTACAGAACTTACCGGATTCGCAGGGCGCTTCGCGCTTAGCCCACGGTCCTCGGTAAGAGAAGGAGGGACCTCGGCGCCCTTGAACAGCACCTTCCAGACGTCCTTATGCATTGTGTCGAAGAGCTCGCGTAGAGTCTGGTGCTAGGCCGGGTCGAACTCCCATAAGTTGAAAGCTCGTTGTTGACACGGGAGGATCCAGCGGAAGAGCATGACCTGGACTATGTTGACAAGCTTAAGTTTTTTGCTTGTCATGTTCCGGATACACTTCTGGAGTCCGTCCAGCTCCACCGATGAACCCCAGGACAAGCCCTTCACCTTCGAGGAAGTGAGCCGCATGGGGATTCCGAATCGAAACTCGGGGGCCGCCACCCAGTTGGTGTCGCGCGGCTCGGTGATGTAGAACCACCCCGATTGCCACCCCTTTATGGTCTCCACGAAGGAGCCCTCGAGCCATGTAACGTTGGGCATTTTGCCCACCATGGCTCCGTCGCATTCCGCTTGTTGGCCGCCTACCACCTTCGGCTTGATATTGAAGGTCTTCAGCCATAGGCCGAAGTGGGGCCGTATGCGGAGGAAAGCCTCGCACACGACGATGAACGCCGAGATGTTGAGGATGAAATTCGGGGCCAGATCATGAAAGTCCAGCCCGTATTAGAACATGAGGCAGCGGACGAATGGATGGAGGGGAAACCCCAATCCGCAGACGAAATGGGGGAGAAAAACCACCCTTTCATGAGATTCTGGGGTAGGGACGATCTGCCCCGCGGCTGGCAGCCGGTGCGCGATATCCGCGGCTAAGTATCCGGCTCCACGTAGCTTTTTGATGTGCCCCTCCGTGACGGAGGAGGCCATCCACTTGCCTCCCGCTCCGGACATGTTTGGAGAGAGTTGAGGAGAAGGATGCGAACTTGGGCGCTGGAGCTCGAGTGCGCGAGAATGGATGAGCAAGGAGGAAGAAGGCGTGGGTAGAAAAAGGTGAGAGCTTATCCCTTTATAAGGGCGGACTAAACTATGCGCCCCCACTAGCCTGGTAAAACTCGCTTATCCCCCAAGCGCCGTAATTGATGACGCGGTTGGGTTACCCACGTCTGTATTGATGAGAATCCCGTAATAAGGGGAACACGATCTCTGCTTTGACAAGACGTGTCAAGAAACCGCCTCGCGTTATGTGCGGGGCTGGTTAACCAGTGTAGCCCCCAAGGGCCGGGTCATAATGCAATAATGAGCAAGGACTTTATAAATATAATCATGCTTCATTGAAAATAACATCATATGATGTAACTCCACCATGGGGCTTGAACCCACGTCCACAAGGTTAAGAGCTTTGTGCTTTACAAACTGAGCAGTAGACCCTTGAATATAATGGATTAAGACTTGTGTACCTTGAATCATTGATAGGAGCAATTGGTAGCCCCCAAGGGCCGGCTCATTATGATGTGATGAGTCAGGTCTTCAATAAGGCCAAAAAATGACTTTGCATTTGCCCCCAAGTGTCATGGTGCATGCTTGCAGCGACATGAGACTTGCATATTTGATATAATCTCAACTTAAATAATGTAGCCCCCAAGTGTCGGGTCGTAAGCCTGCAGTGACTCGGGACTATTCCTTCAATTGTAGAATAAATCATATCCATAGATAATATAATAGCCATTGCGCTAAATCGACTTTGAAAACCTTAATCATAATAATGGTTACTGATAACCATAATAAAATCCAGCCATGTTGGCTATTTGAAGATTTGAATAATATAATGCAATGATTATGAGCGCATGATTCCAATGGCGCAATCCAAATATATACTGGCAACTTATAATCCCAAGCCAGTCCGGGTTAATAAACACTGGATAATTTATCATCATACTGGCGATTTATAGTCGAAAGCCAGGCCGGGTTAATAAATGCCGGTGATTTATAATCATGCTTTATTCAACCTGTTTCTGCATACAACAAGTTTAAAGTGTCCTGGCGGTTTACCGCCGGATGGGTCATAATGCCCGACATATAACCCGGGTTTATAACCAAGGCTGCACTTAAGAATAATCAAATATGAAATATATCATACCAGTAAGGGTGAATCACATCGTTGGTTTACCAACTTTTTGTAGTAAGGGTGATAAGCCCAATCTTGAGTACTGATAACTCCTTCCATATTTTGGCGGTTTATGATAAAACCATAGCGGGTTGTAATAAACATCGGATTATCCATATATAACACTGGTGACTTGTAATCAAAACCAGACCGGGTCAATAAGCGCCGGATTATAACTGATCATGTACTGATAACTTGTAGTTGAAAACCAAGCCGGGTCAATAAATGCCGGTTTATCATAAGATATTATCAACCTCATCAAAAGGAGAAAAAACTTGGCAAATAAAAGCATAAAAGGAACATGCGAGACTTTTCATTGGCTGCCAGGCCCAAAATCAAGGCTTTTCATGGGCTGCCAGGCCCAAAATCAAGGCTTTTCATGGGCTGCCAGGCCACTGAGTTAAACCATTTCACAAAGCCTTTTAAGATGGACCTCAATCATTAACCAATCGTTGTTTTAACTTTGACAAGTTCAGGGTCTATGAGATTGACTTGTCAAACGTTCGGTGGGTCATACCAGGTTTACCTGGATGGAGTGGCTTACATAAAGAAGGCAGGATAACCCGGGGTTTTAGGTGAATACACCTGGCTTCCAAGCCTGGCTTGATAGCCTATTACAAGGGTGCAGACTCTTTGTTCTTTGAGAAGCAAAGAGCCCCCGAGCAATATTTTGAGCTGTGCTCAGCGGGTGCCTATGTTTGAGTTGTGTTTTTGCAACACTCTCTTTGGCCCCTAAGTAATTTCCCTGGTGGCCTTACGCCGATCAAGAGGTGTAGCTATGGTTCGAATACGACCAAGCCCCCAAGTGATTTTCCTGGTGGCCTCACGCCGATCAAGAGGTGTGGCTATGGTTCGAATACGGCCAAGCCCCCAAGTGATTTTTTATATATGGCTTTATAAGCCAGATCAATGGGTAATCAGAACTCCGCTTTATAAACAGAAACCCCCAAGTGTTTTGTAAGAGTGGCATATAAGCCGGATTGAAGGGTAATCATAGCTTCGCTTCAATGAGCGGGAAAACCCCCATGTGATCAATAATATGATAAGTCAATAAGGCAGGATACCCATATTTGAACCGCGCATCATGGCAACAGGTCCTCTTCGGCAACCTTTAACTTTTTGCAAGAGATAAATTTTTCTTGAACCGGGATTTTAAACCGGATATTGACAGCTTCAGAGATTTGTGGGAGACAGATTTCCCCTTGAACCGGATTTTGAACCGGATTTGAGACCTTTAAATTTTTACCAACATGGCGGTAGCTTCTGGAAACGGGTTATCTTCCCTCCAATGATCTGGGGTCTTGAATCTCACAATGTTTACTAAGTCATGTCATCGTAGCCCACGAGCCTTAAGACTACTAGAGGAGTTGGCTTGAGACTCTCCATGCTTGATCATAGCAGAAAATGCATATCATTGGCCTTGATAGCGCGATGTGAATCCGCAGAATGTGGAAGTGACTGCGGCGGGTTATAAATGATCCCATACGGGCCATGTCAGTAACTCGGCCAATGGTTCCTTCCAACTGGCTGCTTGAAATCAACCAAAACTGTAGTGGCGGCGACTTGTGCGCATGCCCATTGATCCACCTAGTGCAGATGGCGGCTGATAATACATGACAATTTGCCCCCAATGTGTTGGAAGAAAACCGGGCTACCCAAGCAGTGACTTGCTCATACTCAATAAACAACTCGTGCAGACAGGTGCGGCCCGGTGTGTTGACGTAGACCAGGCCGCGAGAGGCGGACGGAAAAGACGACCGCAACATCAAAGGCGGCTCTGACAGATGAATCTGCCGCGGTGTTGTAAACCGGCGTGGACGGGCGAGTCAACCACATCGTTTTGATGTAATGAATAACTGTCCTGCATCAAAAACATCGCAGGCCAGAGTAATAGTTTTTTTTGACAAAAGGAATAGATGCCAAATTTATACTTAGAGGGATATCACCTGACTTGCCCAGACAACAGATGAGTCGGCCATGGCATTGTAAATCGGCGTGGACGAGAGAGTCGGCCGCGGGGTCAGAAGGGTAAGCCGCCCATAATGTTGTAAAACCGTCGCGGACGAGCGAGGTGTCCTCCACGTTGTAAGCTGGCGCGGACACGTGAACCAGCCGCGAGGGCGGACGGGCGAGTCGTCCGTGGTGTTGTAAGGCGGCATAGTCGGGCGAGTCAGCTGGCGTGTTTGATATAAACTGGACCGCGACACGCGTGCCCATGAAGCCGCATGGCACAGCCGAACATGCATCCGCAGTATAACACCATCCCTTTTTCTTTTAATAGTCATCCTACATAGAAAATATTACATGCCAAAGTAATTGTTCTTTGACGAAAAAAATATTGTGTTTATAAAATAAACTTAGATAGATATCACCTGATGTTTTTTGTCGGATGAACGCGGATACTGGGAATCAAAGATATAGCAAATATCTGATGTGGTCGTAGCACCATAGCCCCTTTCTCTTTTAAACAACAAAATAATTGCAGCACCACGCCCCCTTTTCTTGTAATGGATAATGGAGTAATAGCTGATGATTTGACTTTGGTCTTCACACACAAAGCAGCAGCGGTAGATCAATGCTTGCCTCAGGACTTGACCCCCTTGTGAGCGGCAGGTAATCTGGGTGCTGCATATGGAGCAGCAGTTGCAATGCGTCGGAACAACAAGGACGTCTGCAGCCTTTAGGGATTTTCACCGGGTAAAACAGACCAAGAGCTGTGGCTAGAACAACTCGGCGGATCCTCACTTGGTGCTGACTCAGAGCAGTTAGCAGCAGATATTTTCTGGACTGTCGTGTGCACGCACACGTTTGCGCGGAGTAGAACAGTGGCAGGTGGGTCAAATCCGGGTTGGAAACAGAGAGAGACCGGGTGGCTCTTAGATTAATCCGGACTGTTTTTGACTCCCTTCAGGTAATTGGTCAACTCCCCTCATGACTTGCTAAAATACTGGATTGCCTTGGACCCTCAGTTTGGCCTTGCCTTGGTTGATGCTGCCGTAACGTACGGTGGCTGGTAGGATTAGTAATTTAACTGAGAAAAAATGGAACCCTAGTCCTTGGACAACTCGAGGACGCACGACTTGACAATTTCGACTTGACAGCAGTTGTCGCTCGGAACTTGACGATCCGGCAAAATTGGTTTTTAGCGGAAAACGCTAGTCTTCGACGATTTTTCTATCGATCGTTGATCTAGACGAATGACGGTTGATTTCTTTTGAACCCGAATCTCGTGATCCTAGATCCAAAGTTGAATAGAAAATTTAATTCACCCAACAATTGCCCAGATCTGACTTAAACTGCTGATAAAAAACATAGCCCATGTAGGCTTCTTCCAGCCTGGCTCTCCCTTATTGAAAAAGCAGTGAACCTCTCGATCCTTGAAAAAAGATCCCTCCAAGAACTCAACACCACCGTGCGCAGGCCCCACGGTGGGAGCCAACTGTCGTGGAATTGTCACGGCAGATGTCCTAGTGTGAGGACTTAGTCGTGAGGCCAACGCATCTACGCGGTAGCTTGAAGGGGTTAATCGGAATCGAGAGACGTAACACGCAAGATAAGGATTTAGACAGATTCAGGCCCTTGGAAATATCATCCGGTAATAACCCTACATGTTGTTTGTGGCTAGGTCTCATTATGCTCATGAGGGAGTCACCGGTAAACCGGCTCTTTGTGTCTAGCCCTAGAGATTGTTTCTTGTTGCTTGTTGCTTGTTGCTTGTTTCTTGTCCCCATTTGGGGAGCCCTGCCCCTACTTATATAAGTTAGAGGGGCGGGTTACATGTGGAGTCCTATTAGGATTAGGACTAGTCTACCTTCTAATACAAACCGGATACAAGTCCAGGTTTTAACTCCTTGTAAGATAAATGTTCCTCACGCCTTTCCTCTTAAACCGGCCCACTATAACACGAGCCGGCCTTCTGGGCCTTGGCCCTTGTCAGCCGTCTGTCTCGCCCGCCGGGTTACCAGTGAATCATAATGTTCAGTCAGGTTGCTTGTAAACCGTCTGGTCAGTGCGGGCTGCCGGTGAATCGCCAAGTTCGGCCGGGTTATACCTCCGACCGGGTTACGCCGCGGGGTATATCCCCAACACTTCTCGTGGATCGCCCCCTCTATATATATGATATATCCAGGACTCTATTTCACACAAATTGCATATGTTACATTTTTTATTGACCCCACCCCCCAAAAAAAACTCTCACGAACCCACACACTATATCTCTCTATGTTTGTATCTCTCTCACACAATCCCACGTAGGTGGTGTATGTATACAAGAAGAGAATAGGTGCACCGTGCACGTACTCACGCTTCGTGCCCAGCCACACCCACGCGGGTACACGGTGGAGCTCATTTCTGTACGAAATGGCAGCCCACATGCTAATTTGAACGCGTGTAGCGGTTGTTTACCTACGGAGGTCGTGTACCACGCGTGGTTTGTCTCTCTTCAGAGTATCTCACAATGGAGCCTGCCTGCCTGGTTTGTCTCTCTTCAGAGTATATCACACAAGGCTGCGGTGGCCTCTCTCTCTCTCTCTTACCGTTGGTCACTGATTCGGCCGCATCCCGTCCGCCGGCGGAAAGGGAGGACGTGCATCGTTTCTCCATTCGACGATGATAACCCACAAGTATAGGGGATCGCAACAGTTTTCGAGGGTAGAGTATTCAACCCAAATTTATTGATTCGACACAAGGGGAGCCAAAGAATATTCTCAAGTATTAGCAGTTGAGTTGTCAATTCAACCACACCTGGAAACTTAATATCTGCAGCAAAGTATTTAGTAGCAAAGTAATATGATAGTAGTGGTAACGATAGCAAAAGTGACGGTAGCAAAAGTAATGTTTTTGGTATTTTGTAGTGATGATAACAATAGCAACGGAAAATTAAATAAGCAAAGAACAATATATGGAAAGCTCGCAGGCAATGGATCGGTGATAGAGAATTATGCCGGATGTGGTTCATCATGTAACATTCATAACCTAGGCTGACACAGAACTAGCTCCAATTCATCAATGTAATGTAGGCATGTATTCCGAATATAGTCATACGTGCTTATGGAAAAGAACTTGCATGAAATCTTTTGTCCTACCCTCCCATGGCAGCGGGGTCCTAGCAGAAACTAAGGGATATTAAGGCCTCCTTTTAATAGAGTACCAGACCAAAGCATTAACACATAGTGAATACATGAACTCCTCAAACTACGGTCATCACCGGAAGTGGTCCTGATTATTGTCACTTCAGGGTTGCTGGATCATAACACATAGTAGGTGACTATAGACTTGCAAGATAGGATCAAGAACTCTCATATATTCATTGAAACATAATAGGTTCAGATCTGAAATCATGGCACTCGGGCCCTAGTGACAAGCATTAAGCATAGAAAAGTCATAGCAACATCAATCTCAGAACATAGTGGATACTAGGGATCAAACCCTAACAAAACTAACTCGATTACATGATAAATCTCATCCAACCCATCACCGTCCAGCAAGCCTACGATGGAATTACTCGTGCACGGCAGTGAGAATCATGAAATTGGTGATGGAGGATGGTTGATGATGACGATGGCGACAGATTCCCCTCTCCGGAGCCCCGAACGGGCTCCAGATCAGCCCTCTCGAGAGAGTTTAGGGCTTGGTGGCGGCTCCGTATCGTAAAACGCGATGAATCTTTCTCCTTGATTTTTTTCTCTCCAAACAAGAATATATAGAGTTGGAGTTGAGGTCGGAGGAGCTCCAGGGGGCCCACGAGGTAGGGGGCGTGCCCCCCACCCTCGTGGCTAGGGTGTGCCCCCCTGGCCTTGATCTTTTGCCAGTATTTTTTATTATTTCCAAAAATACGCTACGTGGAGTTTCAGGTCATTCCGAGAACTTTTGTTTCTACACATAAATAACACCATGGCAATTCTGCTGAAAACAGTGTCAGTCCGGGTTAGTTCCATTCAAATCATGCAAGTTAGAGTCCAAAACAAGGGCAAAAGTGTTTGGAAAAGTAGATACGACTGAGACATATCAACTCCCCCAAGCTTAAACCTTTGCTTGTCCTCAAGCAATTCAGTTGACAAACTGAAAGTGATAAAGAAAAACTTTTACAAACTCTGTTTGGTCTTGTTGTTGTAAATATGTAAAGCTAGCATTCAAGTTTTCAGCAAAGATTATGAACTAACCATATTCACAATAATGCTTAGGTCTCATGTTTACTCATATCAATGGCATAATCAACTAGCGAGCAATAATAATGAATCTTGGATGACAACACTTTCTCAAAACAATCATAATATGATATAACAAGATGGTATCTCGCTAGCCCTTTCTGAGACCGCAAAACATAAATGCAGAGCACCTTTAAAGATCAAGGACTGACTAGACATTGTAATTCATGGTAAAAGAGATCCAGTCAAGTCATACTCAATGTAAACTAACAGTAATGAATGCAAATGACAGTGGTGCTCTCCAACTGGTGCTTTTTAATAAGAGGATGATGACTCAACATAAAATTAAATAGATAGGCCCTTCGCAGAGGGGAGCAGGGATTTGTAGAGGTGCGAGAGCTCGATTTTGAAATAGAGATGAATAATATTTGAGCGGTATACTTTCATTGTCAACATAACAACCAAGAGATGGCGATATCTTCCATGCTACACACATTATAGGCGGTTCCCAAACAGAATGGTAAAGTTTATACTCCCCCTCCACCAACAAGCATCAATCCATGGCTTTCTCGAAACAACGAGTGTCTCCAACTAACAAGAGTCCCAGGGGAAGTTTTGTTTGCAATTATTTTGATTTGATTTGCATAAAGCATGGGACTGGGCATCCCGGTGACCAGCCATTTTCTCGTGAGTGAGGAGCGGAGTCCACTCCTCTTGAGAATAACCGCCTAACATGGAAGATACAGACAACCCTAGTTGATACATGAGCTATTCGAGCATACAAAACAGGATATTTATTTTAAGGTTTAGAGTTTGGCACATACAAATTTACTTGGAACGGCAGGTAGATACCGTATATAGGAAGGTATAGTGGACTCATATGGCATAACTTTGGGGTTTATGGAGTTGGATGCACAAGCAGTATTCCCGCTTAGTACAAGTGAAGGCTAGCAAAATATTGGGAAGCGACCAGCTAGAGAGCGACAACAGTCATGAACATGCATTAAAATTAATCAACACCGAATACAAGCATGAGTAGGATATAATGCACCATGAACATAAATATCATGGAGGCTATGTTGATTTTGTTTCAACTACATGCGTGAACATGTGCCAAGTCAAGACACTCGAATTGTTCAAAAGAGGATACCACCCTATCATACCACATCACAACCATTTTAATAGCATGTTGGCACGCAAGGTAAACCATTATAAGCTCCTAGCTAATTAAGCATGGCATAAGCAACTATAATCTCTAATTGTCATTGCAAACATGTTTATTCATAATAGGCTGAATCAGGAACGATGAACTAATCATATTTACAAAAACAAGAGAGCTCGAGTTCATACTAGCTTCTCCCATCTCAATCAGTTCATCATATATCGTCATAATTGCCTTTCACTTGCATGACCAAACGATGTGGATAATAATAATAGTGCACGTGCATTGGACTAAGGTAGAATCTGCAAGCATTCAATAAACAGGAGAAGACAAGGCAATATGGGCTCTTTTGTCAGATCAAAAATAATGCATATAAGAGCCACTTCAACAATTTAATTATGATCTTATCCTATCGACCCCCAAAGAAAATAAAAGAAATAAAACTATTTACACGGGAAAGCTCCCAACAAGCAAAAAGAAGAACAGGAAATCTTTTTGGATTTTCTTTTTAATTACTATTACAAGCATGGAAATTAAAACTAGCTAAAAGCTAGCTTTAATTTTTTTCGTAAGGTTTATAAAACACACAAGAAGAAAGCATAAAAAGAGAAAATAAACTAACATTGATGATACAATGAAAAAGTATGAGCACCGACAACTAGCAATGAGTGTGTGAACATGAATGTAATGTCAGTGGGAAATACGTACTCCCCCAAGCTTAGGCTTTTGGCCTAAGTTGTTCTAATGCCACGGATGGCCTGGCAGATACCCAAAGTTGTAGTTGGGGTCGTACTATGATGCAGCAGTCATTGCATCGTGGGCTGCAGCTTGGAGGCGAGCTATCTCGGCTCTCCTCTTATACTCTTCCGCCTCCTCTCTGGTTATAAAATATCTCCTTTTTACCCGAAAGTCAAAGAAAGTAGAAGCAGGGAGAGCGACGTGATAGGTGCGTCGTCTATCAAAGATTAGTCGGTACTGGAGGAACTGATCATTCCTCTCAACAAACTGATGACGAACCATAGCCTCATAATCCAAATAAGCAGGAGGCAACTCAATATCATCCTCACGTATGGTTATACCAAGAAAATTAGCTATGCGGGTTGCATAAATTCCACCGAAGAAATCTCCATTAAATCTATTAAGATGCAACCTACGTGCAACAATGGCTCCCAAATTATAAGATTTATCTCCTAACACAGCACTCCTAAGAATACTAAGGTCAGGGACACACATGTGACATGCTTCATCTTTAACGTTAATGCATCTACCTATGAAGAGAGCAAAATAATGTATAGCAGGAAAGTGAATGCTCCCTATGGTAGCCTGTGCTATATCTCTAGATTCCCCCACAGTTATATTACCAAGAAAATCTCTAAATTCAGATTTGCGAGGTTCACTAGCACTACCCCATTGTGGAAGTTTGCAAGCAGTGGTAAAGTCCTCAAAGTCCATAGTATAAGAATTTTCATAAAGATCAAACAGGACAGTTTGAGAATTGCATGAAGATGAAAATTCAAACCTCCTCACAAAGGAACTAGTGAGATAGTGGTACTGACGGCATTTTTCTGCCTCGAAGCTCACAAGATCAGCATTACGCAAATATGCGTTAAATTCTTCCTTAATTTCTGCTCGATCCATGAAGTCCTCTGCAGGCCATTCACAAGGCTGCACTGGAGCGTCCCTTGGTGGCTCATCATCAGCATCACGCATTGCAAGCCTGGGTCCTTGTTTCCTTGAAGAACCACCTTGGTACATTTTCCTAAACATATTTCTTCCTCTGAAAAATTTCTGAAATTTTTAGTAACTTCAAAAAAAAGTAAACCAAACTCAACAAAATTGATAGCAACTACTCCTACAAGTGCCTAGAGTTATCATGCATCAAAACTACTTGGAACCATATACATTTGACATGCAAGCTCAAGAACAGGGTCACCTGAGCAGCAAAAATATGCAATGAATAAAGCACTAGAACAAAAACTAATTGGACCATTGGAGGAGTCACAAACCAAGGAACAATCTCCCAAAGCAGTTTTGTGAGAGGTGCTTTGAGCAAGGAGATCGAAAATCGCAGCAAAATGAGCTAGAACTCGTGCTTGAGCTGGATAATGGTGTTTGTGGGAGGAAGAAGGAGTGTGTGGGTGCAGGAATAAGTCGAGGAGGGCCACTGTGGGCCCACAAGGCAGGGGCGCGCCCAGGGGGGTAGGGCGTGCCCTCCACCCTCGTGGCCATGTGGATGCCCCCCTGCTGTGTTCTCAGTGCCAAATATTCTCAAATATTCCAGAAAAAATCATATTTAAATTTCAGGGCATTTGGAGAACTTTTATTTTCGGGGTATTTTTATATTGCACGGATAATCAGAAAATAGACAGAAAATACTATTTTTCTTTATTTAATATAAATAACAGAAAGTAGAAAGAGGGTACAGGGAGTTGTGTTTTCTAAATTCATCCATCTCATGATCATCAAAAGGAATCCATTAACAAGGTTGATCAAGTCTTGTTAACAAACTCATTTCGAGTAACATGAAACCGGAGAATTTTCGAATAACACTAGGTTACCTCAACGGGGATATGCACATCCCCAACAATAAGAATATCATATTTCTTCTTGACAGTAGGAAGAGGAAATTCAAAACCTCCAATAGTAATTGTTGAAATTTTTCCAATAGAATTGATACTGTGGACTTGAGGTTGTTTCCTCGGAAAGTGTACCGTATGCTCATTACCATTAACATGAAAAGTGACATTGCCTTTGGTGCAATCAATAACAGCCCCTGCAGTATTCAAAAAGGGTCTTCCAAGAATAATAGACATACTATCGTCCTCGGGAATATCAAGAATAACAAAGTCCGTTAAAATAGTAACGTTTGCAACCACAACAGGCACATCCTCACAAATACCGACAGGTATAGCAGTTGATTTATCAGCCATTTGCAAAGATATTTCAGTAGGTGTTAACTTATTCAAATCAAGTCTATAATATAAAGAGAGAGGCATAACACTAACACCGGCTCCAAGATCACATAAAGCAGTTTTAACATAGTTTCTTTTAATGGAGCATGGTATAGTGGGTACTCCTGGATCTCCAAGTTTCTTTGGTATTCCACCCTTAAAGTTATAATTAGCAAGCATGGTGGAAATTTCAGCTTCCGGTATCTTTCTTTTATTAGTAACAATTTATTTCACGTACTTAGCATAAGGATTCATTTTGAGCATATCAGTTAATCGCATACGCAAAAAGTAGGTCTAATCATTTCAGCAAAGCGCTCAAAATCCTCATCATCCTTTTTCTTTGATGGTTTGGGAGGAAAAGGCAAGGGTTTTTGAACGCATGGTTCTCTTTCTTTACCATGTTTCCTAGCAACAAAGTCTCTCTTATCATAACGTTGATTCTTTGATTGTGGGTTATCAAGATCAACAACAGGTTCAATTTCTATATCATTATCATTGCTAGGCTGAGCATCATCATGAACATTATCATTAACATTATCACTAGTTTCAGGTTCATTACCAGATTGTGTTTCAGCATCAGAAATAGAAATATCATTTGGATTCTCAGGTGTTTCAGCAATAGGTTCACTAGAAGCATGCAAAGTCCTATCATTTTTCTTTTTCTTCCTTTTAGAAGGACTAGGTGCATCTATATTATTTCTCCGAGAATCTTGCTCAATTCTGTTAGGGTGGCCTTCAGGATACGAAGGTTCCTGAGTCATTTTACCAGTTCTAGTAGCCACTCTAACAGCATAGTCCTTATTCTTACTATTCAATTCATTGAGCAAATCATTTTGAGCTTTAAGTACTTGCTCTACTTGAGTGGTAACCATAGAAGCATGTTTACTAATAAGTTTAAGTTCACCTTTGACATTAGCCATATAATCACCCAAGTGTTCAAGCATATCAGCACTGCGTTTTAATTCTCTACCAAAGTAAGCATTGAAGTCTTCTTGCCTAACCATAAATTTATCAAACTCATCTAAGCATGGGCTAGCAAACTTAGTAAATGGGATTTCAGCTTTATCATATCCATAGAGAGAATTTACCTTTACTACCTGTGTCGGGTTATCAAGATGATGTGTTTCTTCAATAGGTGATGGATTAAAACCATATATTTCTTCAACAAACGGTAAATTAAGACCATGTATTTCTTCAATAGGAGGTAAATTCTTAACATCTTCAGCTTTAATACCCTTTCCTTTCATGGATTTCTTTGCCTCTTGCGTATCTTTAGGACTAAGAAGTAGAACACCTCTTTTCTTTAGAGTTGGTTTAGGAATAGGCTCAGGAGTTGGCTCAGGAAGTGTCCAATTATTTTCATCTGTAAAGATATTATTCAATAGAATTTCAGCTTCATCCGGTGTTCTTTCCCTGAAAACAGAACCAGCACAACTATCCAGGTAATCTCTGGAAGCATCGGTTAGTCCATTATAAAAGATATCAAGTATTTCATTTTTCTTAAGAGGATGATCAGGCAAAGCATTAATAATTGGAGAATCCTCCCCCAATCTTGTGGGAGACTCTCTTCTTCAATTTGCACAAAATTATATATATCCCTTAAGGCAGCTTGTTTCTTATGAGCAGGGAAATATTTAACAGAGAAGTAATAAATCATATCCCGGGGACTACGCACACAACCAGGATCAAGAGAATTAAACCATATCTTAGCATCACCCTTTAATGAGAACGGAAATATTTTAAGGATATAAAAGTAGCGAGTTCTCTCATCATTAGTGAACAGGGTGGCTATATCATTTAATTTAGTAAGATGTGCCACAACGGTTTCAGATTCATAGCCATAAAAAGGATCAGATTCAACCAAAGTAATTATCTCAGGATCAATATAGCATTCATAATCTTTATCAGTAACAAAGATAGGTGAAGTAGCATAAGCAGGATCATATTTCATTCTAGCATTCAGAGTTTTTTGTTTAAGCTTAGCTAATAATTTCTTAAGATCACTTCTATCATTGCAAGCAAGGAAATCTCTTTTAGTTTCTTCATCCATAACATAGCCCTCAGGCGCAACAAGTAATTCATATTTATTAGGAGAGCCTTCATAATCACTTTCATCAGTATTATCAGTTTCAATAATTTCATTCTCTCTAGCCCTAGCAAGTTGTTCATCAAGAAATTCACCAAGTGGCACAGTTGTATCAAGCATAGAAGTAGTTTCATCATAAGTATCATGCATAGCAGAACTGGCATCACCAATAACATGCGACATATAAGAATTAATAGCAGAAGCAGGTTTAGGTGTCGTAAGCTTAGTCAAAACAGAAGGTGAATCAAGTGCAGAGCTAGATGGCAGTTCCTTACCTCCACTCGTAGTTGAGGGATAAATCTTGGTTTTTGGATCTCTCAAGTTCTTCATAATGATAAGCAGATATAAATCCCAAGTGACTCAAAGAATAGAGCTATGCTCCCCGGCAACGGTGCCAGAAAATAGTCTTGATAACCCACAAGTATAGGGGATCGCAACAGTTTTCGAGGGTAGAGTATTCAACCCAAATTTATTGATTCGACACAAGGGGAGCCAAAGAATATTCTCAAGTATTAGCAGCTGAGTTATCAATTCAACCACACCTGGAAACTTAATATCTGCAGCAAAGTATTTAGTAGCAAAGTAATATGATAGTAGTGGTAACGATAGCAAAAGTAACGGTAGCAAAAGTAATGTTTTTGGTATTTTGTAGTGATGATAACAATAGCAACAGAAAAGTAAATAAGCGAAGAACAATATATGGAAAGCTCGTAGGCAATGGATCGGTGATAGAGAATTATGCCGGATGTGGTTCATCATGTAACAGTCATAACCTAGGGTGACACAGAACTAGCTCCAATTCATCAATGTAATGTAGGCATGTATTCTGAATATAGGCATACGTGCTTATGGAAAAGAACTTGCATGACATCTTTTGTCCTACCCTCCCGTGGCAGCGGGGTCCTAGCAGAAACTAAGGGATATTAAGGCCTCCTTTTAATAGAGTACCGGACCAAAGCATTAACACATAGTGAATACATGAACTCCTCAAACTATGGTCATCACCTGAAGTGGTCCCGATTATTGTCACTTCGGGGTTGCCGGATCATAACACATAGTAGGTGACTATAGACTTGCAAGATAGGATCAAGAACTCTCATATATTCATGAAAACAAAATAGGTTCAGATCTGAAATCATGGCACTCGGGCCCTATGTAACACCCGGATGTAACTTTTCTAATTTGTACTCCAACTCTTGCCGTTTCCGGCATTAAGTTAATTTATTTCCTCGGGTTCGGGTTCTTTGTCTCCGTGTGTTGTTGTTGTTGTCATGCATCTCATATCATGTCATCATGTGCATTGCATCTGCATACGTGTTCATCTCATGCATTCGAGCATTTTCCCCGTTGTCCGTTTTGCATTCCGGCGCTTCGTTCT
The DNA here is from genome assembly GCF_002162155.2 of Triticum dicoccoides. NCBI lineage: Eukaryota > Viridiplantae > Streptophyta > Magnoliopsida > Poales > Poaceae > Triticum > Triticum dicoccoides. The sequence continues at coordinate 63,447,478 of NC_041382.1, read as the reverse complement.
CCTCCGGTGGTCATTTCTAGCTTTCTTTCGTGTGTGGGGATTAAACATTTCCGGATTGGACCGAGACTTGCCAAGCGGCCATGGTTTACTACCGGTAGACCGCCTGTCAAGTTTCGTATCATTTGGACTTCGTTTGATACTCCAACGGTTAACCGAGGGACCGAAAAGGCCTCATGTGTGTTGCAGCCCAACACCCCTCCAATTTGGCGCAAAACCCACCTAAGTCTTCTCCGTCATCTTTATGGGTGTATGCTTGTCTTGCCATGACTTGCACCGTAGTGAGTGCATCGAGCTCGTAAACATGCCTACTTGATATCTGTTTCAGCATGCTCCAGTTTTCACTAAGTCTGAAAACTGATTGTGTTTTTGATATGTTCTCATGCTTGCAATTGTATTTTCTGATTCCTTTTGGCTCAAGGTCACTAAGGGACTTTTGTTAAGCTCTTTGAGTAGCTCCATGCCATGCTTTACTTTGCCATGTGCAGATCCTGTAGCATGTAGTTTTGTGGCTCCGAAGAGGGCTACCTGATCTGGAATCCCAGACAAGTGTTAATTTCACTAAGTCTGAGATCTGTTTGCCATATGCATTTTTGCCATGCCTGTTTGAACCTGTTAATGGATGAATTGGCCGTAGCTCAGTGCTAGACTTTTGTTAAGCATCTTGAATGCATCCCTTCCATGTATTTTTTTGTCATGTTTGGGTGCTGTAGCATGTTCATTTCGTTGCATTTAGATGCCTACTTGCTGTAAATCGCAGACCGGTGTCATTTTTGAATCGCTTGCCATTTCCAAACCGTAACTCCAATTCCGGTGTTCTTTATATCGTTTTCAAGCGATTTCATATCATCTTTCCAGTGGCACAATTGGATTTCCAAGTTGAGGCCAGGTTCATGCATTTCCTGTCATATCTTGCATTTGGCATCCCGCATCGTATCCCGCATAGCATATCATCATTGCATCATATTGCTTGATCCTTGCATGTGGTTGATTGTATCCTTGTTGCTTGTTTGTCTTGTTTGGGTAGAGCCGGGAGACGAGTTCGCTAACGAGGAGCCTGTTGAGTTTGCTTTCGAGGATCCAGTCAACTCTGACAACTGTGCAGGCAAGATGATCATACCCTCGAAATCACTACTATCTTTGCTATGCTGGTTTGCTCGCTCTTTTGCTATGCCATTGCTACGATGCCTACCACTTGCTTTCAAGCCTCCCAAATTGCCATGTCAAACCTCTAACCCACCATGTCCTAGCAAACCGTTGATTGGCTATGTTACCGCTTTGCTCAGCCCCTCTTATAGCGTTGCTAGTTGCAGGTGAAGTCTGGAGCCCGTTCCTTGTTGGAACATTTATTTACTTGTTGGGATATCATTATATTATATTGTTATTTTAATGCATCTATATACTTGGTAAAGGGTGGAAGGCTCGGCCTCTCGCCTAGTGTTTTGTTCCACTCTTGCCGCCCTAGTTTCCGTCATATCGGTGTTATGTTCCCGGATTTTGCGTTCCTTACGCGGTTGGGTTATAATGGGAACCCCTTGATATTTCGCCTTGATTAAAGCTTTTCCAGCAATGCCCAACCTTGGTTTTACCATTCGCCACCTAGCCTCTTTTTCCCTTGGGTTTCCGGAGCCCGAGGGTCATCTTATTTTAAACCCCCCGGGGCCAGTGCTCCTCTGAGTGTTGGTCCAAACTAGAGTGCTGTGCAGCGCCCCCTCGGGGAAACTCGAGGTTTGGTTTTAGTTGTATGGAGCGCTCATCTGAGTGTGCCCTGAGAACGAGATATGTGCAGCTCCTATCGGGATTTGTCGGCACATTCGGGCGGTGTTGCTGGTCTTGTTTTAACCTGTCGGAGTGTCTTGAATTACCGAGATACTGAGTCTGATCGGAACATCTTGGGAGGAGGTCTATTCCTTCGTTGACCGTGAGAGCTTGTTATGGGCTAAGTTGGGACTCCCCTGCAGGGATTTGAACTTTCGAAAGCCGTGCCCGCGGTTATGGGCAGATGGGAATTTGTTAATGTCCGGTTGTAGATAACTTGAACCTTAATTTAATTAAAATGAATCAACTGAGTGTGTTACCGTGATGGCCTCTTCTCGGCGGAGTCCGGGAAGTGGACACGGTGTTGGAGTAATGTTTGCACAGGTTGCTCTCTAGTTTCTCGCTCGCGCTTTGCCTTCTCTTCTCGCTCTCTTTTGCGAATAAGTTAGCCACCATATTTTTGCTAGTCGCTTGCTGCAGCTCCACATATACTTTACCTTGCCTTACCTATAAGCTTAAATAGTCTTGATCGCGAGGGTGCGAGATTGCTGAGTCCCTGTGGCTCACAGATTACTATTACACCAGATGCAGGGCCTAATGATTCCGCTCTAGGAGATGCACTTGAGCTCAAGTGGGAGTTCGACGAGGACTCTCAACATTACTATGTTTCCTTTCCCGATGATCAGTAGTGGTGCCCAATTGGGGGTGATTGGGACCGTGTCGCTTGTTGGGTTATCTTTTATTTTGGCGCCGTAGTCGGGCCATGAGTGTTTGGATGATGTAATGTTATTTATGTACTTGATTGACGTGGCGAGTGTAAGCCAACTATGTTATCTCCCCTTTCATTATTATATTACATGGGATGTTGTGAAGATTGCCTAACTTGTGACATATGCCTTCAATGCGATTGTGCCTCTAAGTCGTGCCTCGACACGTGGGACATATAGTCGCATCGAGGGTGTGACACCCTAGTGACAAGCATTAAGCATAGCAAAGTCATAACAACATCAATCTCAGAACATAGTGGATACTAGGGATCAAACCCTAACAAAACTAACTCGATTACATGATAAATCTCATCCAATCCATCACCGTCCAGCAAGCCTACGATGGAATTACTCACGCACGATGGTGAGCATCATGAAATTGGTGATGGAGGATGGTTGATGATGACGATGGCAACAGATTCCCCTCTCCGGAGCCCCGAACGGACTCCACATCAGCCCTCCCGAGAGAGTTTAGGGCTTGGCGGCAGCTCCGTATCGTAAAACGCAATGAATCTTTCTCCTTGATTTTTTATTTCTCCGAACACGAATATATAGAGTTGGAGTTGAGGTCGGAGGAGCTCCAGGGGGCCCACGAGGTAGGGGGCGCGCCCCCCACCCTCGTGGCTAGGGTGTGGGCCCCCTGGCCTTGATCTTTTGCTGGTATTTTTCTTATTATTTCCAAAAATACGCTCCATGGAGTTTCAGGTCATTCCGAGAACTTTTGTTTCTGCACATAAATAACACCATGGCAATTCTGCTGAAAACAGCGTCAGTCCGGGTTAGTTCCATTCAAATCATGCAAGTTAGAGTCCAAAACAAGGGCAAAAGTGTTTGGAAAAGTAGATACGACAAAGACGTATCAGACGGCGCCGAGGCAGCACGTCCCTATCTGCGGTACACGCCGTTCTCTCTGACCAAGCTCCGGCGTGGTAGGGCCTACGCTACCTGCTCGCTGCCGCAGTATGGGAAGATTCCACCTGCCGCCGCTCACCTATTTACATCCCGACGACCTCCAGGTATCCCCTCTGGCCTTGCTCCACTGCCCGTCTTCCCATGTTGCTGCATGTGGATCTTCCATAGTTCTTTGCCCAAAACGTAGCTCGTCCGGTGTACTTTCCATATTGCAATCTCGTCCTCACACCGTTTTAGACAAACACAACCGTGTTGTTATCTTCCCTTAGGACAAGGAATATGCTTCTTTTTTGTCGTCGCATGTGTCATCAACTGTTATTGGCCAGTAATTGTTTCCTTTCTACCTCTTGTTTGCAAACAGGGCTATCCATTTCACCTCGTTGCTATTACGACCTTTTGGTGAACTGCACAAATCACTTTTTTCTTAAGAGTGTTTTTGTGCAGTTCAGCCAAAATGTCACACGGGCAACGTCTCTACATTTCATTGCAACTGCACAAAGGGAGATTGGTTTTGCTCTATCCTCCTCATCCAACTCCGAGCCTAATCTTCTCCAACTAGTTAGTCTTAAGAGAGACTGCAAAGGTGACCGGCTTCTATTTGTGTGTTTATTGTTTCATCAGCAGTCCTCTATTATCGTAATCACACTTAATATCTTTGGAACAGGGACGCTCAGCTCTATTTTAGTGGAACTGCACAAAATGATCAAAATGTTGCATGCTCCAGACAGCTACTTTTTTCCCAACGTGCCTTGTTGATTTAGACAGAGCTGGGGCGACGTTGCTGCCAATGAAAGCATGGATCAATTTTAATTTAACACCTTCTCACAACTTTGTCTTCAGTTGTGATGTAAATATTAGCTCTGATTAGCAAGGAAGTTAGTTTTTTATTGTTTCCGAAAGAGCATCGATGGCAAGACACACGAAACAAAAGTTGAAAGCTCACACCATTGTACAATTTCATGTCGCTGGAAAATTATTTGTATAGTACGTAAATTATGTAAACAAATGCTGGAAGCTTGATAGCATTGCCAGAAGCCTCTTCGGCATCCGGGTCCATGTGCCATGCACAAAATTATACTCCTTCGTTCCTAAATATTTGTCTTTTTACAAATTTCAAATGGGCATATTTTAGAGTGTAGATTCACTCATTTTGCTTCATATGTTTACTCCCTCCGTTCCTAAATATTTGTCTTTCTAGAGATTTCAACAAGTGACTACATACGGAGCAAAATGAGTGAATCTACACTCTAAAATATGTCTATATACTTTTGTATGTAGTAGTCCATTTGATTCTCTAAAAAGATAAATATTTGAGTAGTCACTCGTTGAAATCTCTAGAAAGACAAATACTCCGGAGTATATTTAAGAACCGAGGGGGTAGTGCACAGCCGCATGGGAGACTCATACCGGTCGTTGCGCCGCATTAATAATGAGTAATGAGCAGTCAAATCATAAGCCCCACCTTTCCCACTATAAGTTGCTCGGAAGAAGCAACCATCAATACGCTCTTCTTTGAATCCGCTCATACTACTCCATCCGTCACTGTTTATAGAGCGCGCTTCAGAAAAAGAGAAAATCTCTGGGACCAAGGCGACTAGCGATTGGCCTAAAAAATAGCATTGGTAGTTATAGCACGGCGTCTATTACTAGAGGAAATAATGCGTACACACATGCATGCAGTGCTTCCACCCCGGGTACACACATGCATGCACGTACTCCACTCCGTAGTACTACATCGAGAGAAAATTGCGGACCACGCCCTAATTAATTGAGCATTAAACCAAACGCGTCTAAAGTCTCTCTGGTGGTGGAAATGCATTGAGAGAAATACATCATAAAGAAGAGTGCCCTGTAAACTGTGACGGAGGGAGGAGTAGTATGAAGGTGCAAAACCAAGTATGCATATGGCCAGTCGGTCAACGCACCTCCTCCTGGCATATCACTGACATGTGGGACCGGAGTGTGAGCAAACCAATCTCAATTGACAGCAAAATGGCCAACCCGCCGTTCCTTGAGAGAGACGAGGAGCGAGAACACACAGACGGGCTCGCACGGAGGCCAAGATATATTCGAGCATGGTTGATGGATATCATCATTACATGTTGGGCTACCGTTTTCCGCCCTTCTCCGGAATAAATGTGTACTTTATCAGAGATTAAAAAAAGAGTATAGCGGCTCCAGCATGCGGTTCTAGTAGTAGTACTACTCGTACTACTAAACCTTGCGCTTGGCTCTTCGCCTCTTCGTGAAGTCGAACAATGATGGTACTCCGCATGTTCGGTACTACAGTGTATGCCTCTGGCAATCTAACACCAAATGAACTGATGCATGTCCACCGCCTGGGCGAGGGTACGTTGCATTAGTCAAAAGGCGTAAGCGAGCTTCACCTTGTCCTGCAAGCTTCTCCTCGTTCTACGAGTTGACGGGACACACCAACAAGTAGTGCTAGTCCATACTCCCTCCTTTCTGGTTAATATGGCTTAATCTTTTTTGCGGGTAAATGAGAGAGCTTTATTCATATATAAGCATTCTTAGGACGATCAGCCAAGACACTGGTCACTAGGAAGCGTGGTACCCCGCAAAAAAAGAAGTAGGAAGTGTGGTGTTTCATCAAGCCAGCTCTCGGCCACATTCAAAGTGCAGCAAGCACGGTTCGCACAAAGATGCGCCGCAAGGTTTGCTGACCTGTTTACACGCTGAATAACAAAAAAAGAGGAAATATTACCGAGCGCTCCTATTTGTAACAGGATATGAGCCAGAATTAAGCGAGAATTGTGGCGAGTGTTCCATGCAATCAACTTCCATTATCACATGCGAGAACCCTCGAAGAGAACCAAACGTGTTGAAGATTGCTTTATCACATTTTAAAAATATAATAAGAGTGCAGACGCTCCTCCATCCGGTTCCTAGTACTACCTCTATATACTATAGTAGTAGTACTAGTACTAGTAAACTTTGCGCTTGGTTGTTCGCCTCTTCGGGAAGTGCAACAATAATAGTACTACTAGTATAGTGTATGCTTCTGGCAATCTGACACTGAATTAACTATTGCACGTCCACCGCCTGAGCGAAGGATAGCTTGCATTAGTCAAAAGTTTCTCCTTGTCCTGTGAGCCACCGTGCGCAAGCTTCTCCCGTCATGCAAGCTTCTCCTCGTTTGGCAAGTTGATGGGACACAGCAAAGTAATGCTAGTCCATACTGCCTCCTCTCCGGTTAATATGGCTTAATTTCAAATGATATAAATACACTATCTGTCACTGCATATTTGTAAAAATACGGTCAGTGGACATCATAATACGCTCATTGCGCTCAATATATACATTTTCCGGTGTTTATACGGTCACTAGCTCACCCTGGCTGAGTATGTGTGTGCATGCACGTGTAGGTTGAGCACTTGAGCGTGACCGTGTGTGTTCTGTCGTGTGCTCGGACATGCATGCATTAGGGCGTCGCACGCATTTTTGCGTCCATGTGTACTTGTGACTATTGCATACACGTAGGGGGGGTATGTATAGGGGCCACTAAAGGAGCAGTCAAATCGCACAGTAAGTTAGTCGGAAGAAGCAACCATCATTTCACTCTTCAATGACACGTACGCAATATAAAATGGTTGATATGGAGAGAAAAAGAAAACCACTATGTATACACTAGCAGGAGCCTAAGCTACAAGCCTGCTTGCTTGGGTTGCTCTCTTCACAAGCATAGAACAACGGTGGCCACACCGCTGGTCACATATCCGGCCTGATCCCGCAGCTGGGGGAAGGGAACAATGTTGTGCGTAGATGCGGTCGACATCGGCGAGGGAGAAAATCTATAGTCGGTGCGTCCCAATATGGGGTCACCGCGGTATGGGCTGATGCCGCGTCCCAACCGCCCTTCTAGCTACAGCCCGACGTCCCAGGTAGTCCATCTTCCTTTTGGAGCGGGTTTGCTCCACTGCCGCAGCTCCATCTCCATGTTGCTTTGTTGGTCGAAAAGGAATGAAAATGGAGTGGAAAGTTTCCATTTTTCCGGAGAAAAAATGGAAACGGAGAGAAACCAACATTTCATTTCGTTGGATCGCGCCATCGAGCAAAACCAATGTTTAAATCACGTCCTCGCGTTCGTGCCTCACCCTCCTCCAGGGCTCGACCCCACACGGTCGCTCGGCATGCCACTCACCGCAAACCGAGTATACGATAACTTTCCCGCCTACTTGTCGATGGATCGCGCCATGGAGTACTAGTACTACTGGAAGAGATTGACGAGTTGGGGAGGACAGCTAGCTATAGCACGGACTCCCAAGAACTTTTTACATGAATGTTGTGGCCGGCTATTGCGACCTTTGAACGCGGAGCAGTCGCGTGCACCAGAAAGCGGCGGGGGCGACGCTCTCTCAGCCGGCGCACCGCTTCAATGTCGGCGCCAGTGAGAGGTCGCGTCCGCTCTGGCCGGGCATGAATGCGGCACTGACCGTTTCGGGCGGGAAGCACGCGCGGGTGATGAAGAGGGTTCAGGTTGGTCAGGAGCGGCCGTGGCAGCGGTCCGGACGCCCGCAAACAAGACATGTTGTACGTTAATATTGCTGCGTATATAATTAACAATGTAAATAATGTGCCAGTTGGACAAATATGATTGGAGGTGGAGATGGAAATGGAATTTTACGTAAACACGGATATGCATGTCTGTGTCTATACGTGTGTGCGCAACGACTCTCGCGGCCTAGAAGCGGGGGCGTGTTTTTGATCTAGTTTTCTTTCTTGGTACGTTAAAAAATTGTCCGCCAGTTTTCGTTTCTTTTTTCCGGGAACACGCGTATTCTATTTAAAACAACTGCTATGGAGAGATTGTTTTACTCCATTATAGCCTCTTGTTTGATAGAATTTCTCGCGTCTCGCTCTCTCACCCTCTCCATATCAAAACAAGATGACAGTGTCCACACTATCTCTCTCCTCACCGGTGGTCATAGATCCGGCCGAATCCTGTCCGCTGCGGGAGGTGAGGAGGTGCAGCGTTGACGTTGTCGCCGTCAGTGATGGAGGAAGCCGATGTGCACCGTCCTCTCGGAGCTGACGCTGGCGCGGACGAAGGTCCTCCGCGCCCTTGTTCACTGCCATCTTGTGGGCAGATCCCACCCGCCCGCCTAAGCAACATCTCGCCCACCTGAGGTATAACTTCTTGTACGGGTCCAGCTCCCCAGGTCGCTGCATGCGGGTTTTCTTCTATGCGACTACTCCCCAGCTCCCCATGTCTAGTAGCTAGGGTTCGTCGGCTGGTCCAACATCACCTACTATTATAGAGGAAATGCCACTCGAAAAGTTGTCCTGATTTATGCCTCGGTGGAGGTATACATTTTGTTTCGACAAAAAGTACATGGTGGTTGTGCAGTGATTGTCCATATGCTCCTATTGCTGCTGCTAATCTAATACTATCACTGGTTAAATGAAGAAATGCTTTTTTTCTCGGATATCCTGGTTTAGTTCCCATCAAGATAATCATGATGCTTCTGTTTGTTGGTGTACTTTTCATAGTTCTTATTGACAATTGAGATGTCGTTGTTAATCTTGTAAAACAAAGTAACAACACTATATCCCTTTTTATATTTTTGGAAACAGCGATGCATATCTCCATACCCGGGCATGTCTTCCTCAATTTTAGTGGAACTGCACAAAATTGGATGGCCATTGTTATTCCGCCTCACTGTCCTCTGCCACGTGGTTCTTCCTTCCTCGAGCTTGACTACTGAGAAGAAACAGACCACAGTGAGGATTTGTCGAACTTCATAGGTGCCTCACCCAAACTTGATGCCAAATGGATGATGCATCACCACGATGACCTACCGATGCTCATGGTTGCGCCTCATGGTTGCGTCGGCTGGTGAAGCTGATAGATTTTCAATGAAAAACAAGTTGTCTTCCATCAGTGCTCTTTGCTTGTTAACCACAAAGATGATATCCTTCGTCAGTTCACCTTGGTTGCAATCCACTACCGGCTGCGCTTTTCTCTTTCACCCAGCGCCTGTGCCGGAGGGCCACCAACCCCTTCTTCCTCGCTGTTGTACATAGTGTGGGCAGATCCGACCTCCCGCAGCACGCCTTGCCACATCCCGACGACCCTAAGGTATAAGTTTCTTTGAAACCGTCATTGGTCTAGCTGCATGCTGATCTCTTTTGATTCTGTAGTCGAATCGAGTAGGTCTTGGTTCAAAGAGGAAAGAAAGGTGCGGTGGGGTGGAGCATGAATCTAGGACATGGTTCAATGAGGAAAGGAGGGAGGGAAAGTAGTATAGACTAGCTATCCAGTCGCTTTGTTGGTCGAAAAGGGAAAAAGGGGGTAACCCAGTACACACATATGTAAGGAACCCAACTCCTTGTTGAAAAGGGAAAGAAACTGGGGTGTCGGGTAGTTTGTGCAGGACTAGATTTGCTGCCCTCACATCTGAAAAAGTTTCAAAGAGAACAAATATGGGACCAACGCAGATATGATGCATGGCTACATACTCTGCATCACCCATTTATACGTGTGGACGCACATGGTGCTGGCATGTCCCATGTCCCATCCACATGATCATGCAGTGTGTTTTGAGATGTTGTGCTACTTGTATTGGTACTGTTTTAAATAAATGTTGAATTGAAGCTATTGTATTTTAAGCAATGCCACTCTTAGAATTAACTACTGAACTATTTTAAGAGAATTTCTCTGTTAATATGAATCAATGCAACCGTTTTAGAAATGCTACTGTCCTATACTTTGTTTTCCATCAAGATAGGTAGATGCTTCTTTTTGTGGCCGCATGTTTCATCCTCCTTTATTGGCAATAATTGTTTCCTTTTTTGCCTCTGTTAAATCAGGGATATCTATTCAACTTGTTGCTATAGCAAACTTAAATGTCTCACCGGCGACTTTACTTGATTTCAGAGTAACTGCACAAAACGAGATTGGATTTCCTATTCGTGTTGGCAGATTCGTATGTGATCTTGTGTGCGCCATGACAGGTTGGTACTTGCCTTCATCCACATGATCGTGCAGTGTGTTTTGAGATGTTGTGCTACTTGTATTGGTACTGTTTTAAATAAATGTTGAATTGAAGCTATTGTATTGCTGTCTTTTCCCATTAAGTAGTGAACAAAAATGGGACCAACCCAGACATTATGCTTGTTGCTTTGTTACAACAAACTCTACATCACCCCCTTTATAAGTAGATGGAAGCACATGTTGTTGTTGCACCCACTCTACATCACCCCCTTTGTTTATGTTTTTTTGTTAATCTAATGCCGCTGGTAGAATTAAGCAATGCCACTCTCAGAATTAACTACTGAATCTTATTTCAAAACTGTAACACTTTTTAGGGATTGGCGAGATTACCATTTTTGTGGCCGCATGTTTCATCCTCCTTTATTGGCCAGTAGTTGATTCATTTTTTGCCTCTGTTAAAACAGGGATATCTATTCAACTTGTTGTTATTGCAACATTTTGCTTCGCTTAATTTTGGTGGAACTGCACAAAATGAGACCGGATTTCCATATATGTGTTGAGATCTCTTTTAGATCCACCTCAGGCGTTGTCTCAAATCTTGGTCTTGAAAGGCCAGTACCTACTTTCCTCATAATTAACTACTGAATCTTAGTTCAAAACTGCAACACTTGTTAGGGATCGGTGGGAGTACCATTTCTGTTAGGGATTGGCCGGAGTACCATTTCTGTTAGGGATACATGTTTAAGAAATGTATTGTTCAGATAATGTCTCTGTTATTATATATCAGTTACAGTGTTTTACAAATGGTACTATCCTGCTTTGTAGTTCTTTATACATGTTTAACCTAGGTATTGTTAAGATAATGTCTCTGTTAAAATGAATCAGTCGCATTGTTTTACGAATGATACTTTTCTGCTTTGTCGTTCTTTATACATGTTGAAACAAGGCATTGTTAAGATAATGTCTCAGTTAATATGAATGAATCACACTGATTGAGAATTGCTACTCTCCTGCTTTGTTTCCCATTAAGATAAGGTAGATCAGTAGATGTTTTTCTTCTGGGAGTACAAGTCATCAACCGTTATTTCTCAGTAATTGTTTCCCTTATACCTTTTGTTGCTTATAGGTATATCAAAATTAAAGCTCGGCTTTATTTCGACTTTGATTTTAGTTGAACACTGGGCAAACAAGTACCAAGAAGCCAGGACAGGACTCCAAGTCTGTCAATGTCACTCTAAGCAACAATGATGGGGCATCTGGGTATGGTAATCTGTTTACCGTACTTTCAGTTTGTTAGTCCACCGATTGGTGGGTTGACACTGGGGCCAATATTCATGTGTGTGCTGATGTGTCTTTGTTTTCTGGCAGCATATAAATACGAAATCCACAGGGATGCTCATGTTGATTTTAGTGGAACTGCACAAAATGTTCAGATGGTTTGTGTCCTCCATAATAATACTACATCATGCACAATACATTGAATGGTTATCTAATCATTCGTCGTCACCTTGAGCCACCGGACTATCAGATTACAAACTGATGACAAACCCTGCCCGTTCCACAATCATAGGCATTACATATTTTGAATGGGAAAAGCTTGTCGAAGTTGACATTAGTTTAATATATTGGAATTGGAAAACCTTGTCAATTTTTGCTTTGATGTTAGCCAGAAGACATGCATTTGATATTTTTGAGTGGGACGCCCTTTGCTGTGAGCAACATCGATCGTTTTTTCCTATTCCTGTCTTCAGTTCAGAAGTAAATATTTACTCTGCTGAGATGCATAGTCACATGAATGTTGACTTATGTAAGATATTTTAAGAGTTTGTTCTGAATATTGTCTATGTAATGCCAGGCCTTGTGTTTGATTGCAAAGTTGAGCTTGGAATGTTGTGGCATGCGGCATCACAAGCTGTTCACCGTGCCTCCTGAGAATAATGCTTCGTATTGTTTTGCATGTTGATCTAATGCCAGTGATTTGCTTGTTAGGAAGATCATCCTCTTCTGTTGTTTCCGTGCTTAAGAAGTTCATCGTCTTATGTTTCATTCATAGCCTATACGACAAGTCGGGTAGGTTAGACGTGAAACCATATGATCTTCCGACCAACTCATCATCTTAGGCCGTGATTGGATCGTTGTTTTCCAACCAAAACTACTTGTAAAATTGACGCTTGTAAATAAAAGCAGATGGTCTCGGGCGAAGCGCTTGGTTGGTTGATTTCGACTAGTAAAATATACACCGGTCTCTCAAATTACACGCGTAACCCACCGGTTTTACTTACAGACCTCGGGCCCTCGGTTTCATTACGCCTGTATTTTACGCGTTGTTTCTGATGACGAGTAAATTACACTTGTATCTTAATACAGTTGTGAAATAAACCAGAACTCCCAAGCGCGGCCTTACCGTTTCATGCCATCTCAATCTCTCGAAGGTGCTCATAGGTGTCCGATGATCCTGGCTTCCTGAATGAGCAGCGGGCGCTGTATCAGACCATCCGTGGGGCCCGCGAGGCCCTCTCCGTCGTCCTTCGAGTTGTTGCGCTCGCCGTGGCGCCGAGCATTGTTAACATGGTCAATGAACATGAGGATTCAGGAGATGACTTTATTTTGACTGGTTGACAGTACGGACCCACTAGGGTCATAGCCGTACGTACGCAAGTGCCTCCTTATTATGTACAACTATATTCTTTTTGCTTCCTCCTGGTTTCCTGACATCACAGTCCCACACCATTGTCAACCTATGTAGTCAATAAACGAGAGAATTGCACAAGGTGCGGCCGACAGCTGGGACCAAGCAGCTCGAGCAGTATTTGTGTTTTTGAGGCGTGAGCACTGCAGGGTTTTTCTTGGCGATGTTTTCATTGTTGTTCAGAGGAGAGCAGGGTATTAACTGGGCGGGCTATGGCCCGTCTAGCCCAGGACAGATATCCAGCCCAGATATTAATTTTTTTCAAGATATTAATTTTTTAAGCCCTCAAAAAAAGATATTAATTTTTTTCAATATGAAAATGGCTAGCCCAGCTATACATTTTTTTGAGGAATACCCAGGCAAGGTCAACTTGTTATTCTCCGTCCCGCTGGGCTGCAAATCTTTCCTAGGAGGGATGCATTAGGCTTAACAAGAAAATGGGCTTTAAAAATAATAAATGGGATGTAATTATAAAAACTGGGCAGTAACTATAAAAAATGCACCAAGCATGGAATTAGTTTATAAAATATTATTTATGGATTTTGAAAATCTTAATCTTTAATTGTTGCGCGCGCAATGTTTCATTAGATTTTTATGTAATACAAATTTATATTTAATCTGACTAGAAATTTCGGGATAAAAATATTTCGGATCCCATCAAAATGTGGGAAATTTTATTGAGTTCTGTCTTGAATGGTTGGTTGAAATTATTAATTGTTGTCCTAGCTAGAAAATGGGTTGTACTTTTAACAAATTGTAAATGGTCCGTAGTAAATTCCATTAGAATTCAAAAATGGGTTGTATATTCTTACAATCACAAATGGGCTATAAGTTCTCTCCCACACACTTGTGGGCCTACTAAGTTGACGCGTCCCCTAAAAAAAGAAGTTGACGCGTATGCAAGGCTTTGTGAACTTATTATAGTCAACACACGGTTCTAGCAGCAGTGGCCGTTGGATGTCCATCCAATGAATGTCGTGCTTCTTCTTCAATCTCAGATATTCTAGCTTCACCCGCCCAAAAAATGATTCCTCCCCCTGACATCTGGGGCGCACCGTTTCGGAAGCTGACCTATGGGCCTACTAAGTTGACGCGTACCAAGGGCTTTGTCAACTTAGTCAATATGAACGATTCTAGCTGAAGTGACCGTACGATGTCCATCCAACGGCCGTAGTGCTTCTTCAACCTCTGGTCTTCTTGCTCCAGCCGCCAAAAGCAAGGTCGGTCGTGCCGCGTGCTCCTGCCTCCCGTGGCCGGCTGTGATGCCGCGGAGGCCTCACCGCCCCCTACTACTCCCACCGCTGGCCAGGCCATCCCTCTACTCACCCACACCCCCAGTTATTCCGCGGCGACGGCAGCCTCACACCGCAGTCGAACCAGTGAACCCTTGTACTCCTCTCCGCGCGAGCTTCCACTGCCGCGTCTTCCCCGGCTCCGCGTCTTCCCCTTCCTAGGCCTCGCCGTCGTCCATCGCCCTGGTGCTCTCGGCGCGGCGTGGTCAACGTGGTCAAGGAACGGCTTCCACCGGACGTGGACTATGTGTGGAGAGGCTAACAGCTGGGTCCACGCCGGCAGCAAGGAAGTGCCTCCTTATTACGCGGAAAATAATGATTCCTCCACCTGACAGCAGGGACCCACCGAACGGGCCACCATATTTCACGGAAAAAACATTTGCCCCCTGACTGCTGGGACCCATCGGACGGGCCACCGTATTGCATGAAAAAAACGTTTCCCCCACTGTCAGCTCGGACCCACCGGAAGTGCCTCCTTATTACGCACAAAAAATGAATACTCCCCCTGCTGGTTGGGACCCACCTTGGTGGGAGGCTGACTTGTGGGCCTACTAAGTTGACGGGGACGGAGTGCTTTGTCAACTTAGTCAATATGAATGATTCTAGCTCCAGTGACCGTACGATGTCCATCCAACGGTCGTAGTGCTTCTTCAACCTCTGGTCTTGTTGCTCCAGCCGCCCAAAGCAGCGTCGGTCGTGCCGCATGCTCCTGCCTCCCATGGCCGGTTGTGCTACCGTAGAGGCCTCACCGCCCCCTACTATTCCCACCGCTGGCCAGGCCATCCCTCTACTCACCCACACCCCTGATATTTTGCAGCGACGACAGCCTCACACCGCAGGGAACCAGTGAACTGTAACGCCCCGGATACAACATTCCATATTTGTACTCCGACTCTTGCCATTTTCGGCTCTAAGTTATGAGATTCCCCTCATGGTTGGGTCTTGTCTTCGTTTTGCATTTTGTCCATGTCATGCATTGCATATCATGTCATCATGTGCATCTCATTTGCATACGTGTTCGTCTCATGCATCCGAGCATTTTCCCCGTTGTCCGTTTTGCAATCCGACACTCCTATGTCCTCCGGCGCCCCCTTTTGCCTCTTTTCATGTGCAGGTGTTAAACATTCTCGGAATGGACCGAGATTTGCCAAGCGGCCTTGGTACACCACCGGTAGACCGCCTGTCAAGTTTCCTGTCATTTGGAGTTCGTTTGATACTTCAACGGTTAATCGGGGAACTGTAAAGGCCTCATGTGCGTTGTAGCCCAACACCCCTCCAAAATGGCCCAATAACCCATCCAAAACCCCTCCATCCTCTCGGCCGTTCGATCACGATCGCGTGGCCGAAAACCGCACTCCATTTGGACTTTCCTAGCTCCCTCTACCTATATAAACACCTCCCCTCCGAAATTCGCAGTCCAAACCCTAAAAATCCTTCCCCGCCGCCACCGGACGGGTCCTTCCCTCGCCGGACATGTTCGCCTCCACCTCCGCAGCCAACCACGGCGTGCCACATCACCCCGCTGCCCTCTCTCTCCTTCGCGCCCGCTGCGGCCCGCCG
>NC_041382.1:63362147-63431146 GCF_002162155.2 Triticum dicoccoides | reverse complement strand
GTCTTCGCGCTGCCTCGCCACCACGCCGGAACCACGCCGCCCCGCCGGTGCCCGCCGACCGCCGCCACCTCCCGGGTCCTCGCGCCTCGCCGCCGGCACGCTGTTGTCAACTCCGGTCGGATCCGGCGAGATCCGGCCCGGAACCCCGCAGGTGGATGAGATCCACCGGGTTCCCCATCCAAACGTCGCGCCCATGTTCTGGATCTCCTCGTCCCGCACGTCCTCATCCTATTGACTTTCGGAGGTCTAATTTTCCACTAAGTCCCAGATATGTGATGTTTTATTGTTGTGTTCATCATGCCATAACTTCATGTGTACTGCTCCGTTTTGCATGCATGATATATCAAAATGTTCACCTTGATGTGCTCTTCACTTTGTTCCATTGTGCCATGCTTGTTTGAGTCCATCTTGATGCCCAAATCGTGGATGCAAGAGTGCTATAAATGTTAGGTGCTGATTCTTAAGAGATCATGAGCATTTGTCATTTTTGCTACATTTATTTTGTGCTGCATATGGACTTGATCTCTACATGTGTTTTGGGCTATGCCATGCAATCTTTACATGGGTGTATGCCATGTATTTTTGTGATCAATGTGGTGACTATCACCAGCATGTAAAGTAGCTCTCGTAATATTGCTGATTTCAGAGACTTAGAATTTCACTGTCCTTTCCCTGCTGTTATTTTTATGCCATGTATTCATGTTGCTACAGTGAGATCCATGCTTCTTTTGAGTATGTTCAGTAAGGATGATTTGGGCATATGGTTGTGCTCTAACCATCCATGCCCCTGTTTGCATTTATGGAGTGCCCTAGCATGTCTCAATCTTGCTCTACTTTTGCTATAAAATGTTCCTGGCAGATTGTTTACATGTTAATCAATTTTGCCAAAGTTGTTGTAGTTGATCCATGCATGCTATGAACTTGTTCTTGCTTTGGTTAGCTTCATGATCATGTCTGCTTGCCAGTAGTATGCTTAGTTTGTCATGCAATGCCTTATGTTGAGTGAATCGACCTCACAAAGAGGCCTTCATAATTCTGTTTTTGCCATGTCCAGTTTTCTGCAGTGTCTGAATCTGTTAACGTAACTTGCTATGTTTACATGGGTGCCATCATATCTTCTGATCCTTTTTGGCTTATTGTCAGTAAGTAACTTTTGTTATATGCTTTGAGTAGATCTATTCCATGCCTTGTATTGCTATGATTTGTTCCTGTAGCATGTTGTTATTTTGCTCTAAACATTGCTTCCTGATGTTAATTCCTGACATGTTATTTTCACAAAGTCTGTGATGTTGATATCTTTCGCACTTTTTCCATGGTTGTTTAAATCTGCTCTTGTGTGATTTAGCCATAGCTTATTGTTCATCTTTTGTCAAGCATCTTGAGTAGATCCCTTCCATATGCTTTGTTGCTATGTTGGAGTGCAGTAGCTTAATTTCTTGGTGCGTTCTAGATGGCATCGTGTTGTTAATCGCAGAATTGTGCCATTCTTGTTTTGCTTGCCATTTGCAAACCGTGCATCCGATTCTGGTGATCTTTATATCGATCTCGACCGAAATCAACTCATCTTTCCAGCGGCGCACTTGGTTTGCCAAGTTGAGGCCTGGTTCAATCTTTTCCTTCCGAAGCACGCATATGCATTGCATATCACATCCCGCATATCATGCCATGTTTTGCATCATGTTGCTTGCGCATTGCACCGTGGTTGATTGTGGTTTCCTTTGCTTGTGTTCTTGCCTTGGGTAGAGCCAGGAGATGAGTTCGTGATCGAGGAACCCGTTGAGTACGCGTACGAGGATCAGGCTTTCATCAACTCGGAGAACTTTGCAGGCAAGATGACTGTACCCTCGAAATCACTTCTATCTTTGCTTGCTAGTTGCTCGCTCTTTTGCTATGCCGCGATACCTACCACTTGCTATATCATGCCTCCCATATTGCCATGTCAAACCTCTAACCCACCTTGTCCTAGCAAACCGTTGTATGGCTATGTTACCACTTTGCTCAGCCCCTCTTATAGCGTTGCTAGTTGCAGGTGAAGATGCAGTTTGTTCCATGTTGGAACATGGATATTGTTGGGATATCATTATTATATCTTGTTTACTTTAATGCATCTATATACTTGGTAAAGGGTGGAAGGCTCGGCCTTATGCCTGGTGTTTTGTTCCTCTCTTGCCGCCCTAGTTTCCGTCATACCGGTGTTATGTTCCTTGGTTTTGCGTTCCTTACGCGGTTGGGTTATAATGGGAACCCCTTGATAGTTCGCCTTGAATAAAACTCCTCTAGCAAGGCCCGACCTTGGTTTTACCATTTGCCACCTAAGCCTTTTTCCCTTGGGTTCCGCGGACTCAATGGTCATCTTTATTTTAAACCCCCCCCCCCCGGGCCAGTGCTCCTCTGAGTGTTGGTCCAAACTAGAGCCCCTTGCAGCGCCACCTCGGGGAAACTTGAGGGTTGGTTTTAGTTGTACAGATTGCTTATCCGATGTGCCCTGAGAACGAGATATGTGCAACTCCTATCGGGATTTGTTGGCACATTCGGGTGGCTTTGCTGGTCTTGTTTTACCATTGTCGAAATGTCTTGTAACTGGGATTCCGAGTCTGATCGGGTCATCCTGGGAGAAGGAATATCCTTCGTTGACCGTGAGAGCTTGTGATGGGCTAAGTTGGGACACCCCTGCAGGGTTTTGAACTTTCGAAAGTCGTGCCCGCGATTATGGGCAGATGGGAATTTGTTAATATCCGGTAGTAGAGAACTCAAAACTTAACTTAATTAAAATGAATCAACCGTGTGTGTAGCCATGATGGTCTCTTTCCGGTGGAGTCCCGGATGTGAACACGGTTCTTGTGTTATGCTTGAACGTAAGTAGTTTCAGGATCACTTCTTGATCATCATAGCTTCTCGACCGAGCTTTGCTTCTCTTCTCGCTCTCATTTGCGTAAGATAGCCACCATATATGCCAGTGCTTGCTGCAACTCTAGCTCACTACCCCTTTTCCTACCCCTTAAGCTTAAATAGTCTCGACCGCGAGGGTGTGAGATTGCTGAGTCCCCGTGGCTCACAGATACTTCCAAACAGTTGCAGGTGCCGATGATAACAGTGCAGATGACGTAGCTGATCTCAAGTGGGAGCTCGATGAAGATCTTGATCGTTGTTTTGTTTCGCTTCTCGTTGATCAGTAGAGGAGCCCAGTTGGGGCGATCGGGGATCTAGAATTTGGGGTTGTCTTTATTTATGTTGGTTCCATAGTCGGACCTTGATTGTATTCTGGATGATGTAATGCTATATTTATGTATTGTGTGAAGTCGCGATTATAAGCCAACTCTTTATCCCTTTCTTATTCAGTACATGGGATGTGTAAAGATTACCCCTCTTGCGACATGCCTACTATGCAGCTATGCCTCTAAGTCGCGCTCCGACACGTGGGAGATATAGCCGCATCGTGGGTGTGACAAGTTGGTATCAGAGCCTTCCCCGACTTAGGAACCCCCCTGCTTGATCGAATCGCTGACATTATTGAGTCTAGAAAAATGTTTTGAGTCTTATAGGATTATATATATCAGAGAGTAGGATTCTTTTTACTCCTCAGTCCCTTCGTCGCTCTGGTGAGGCCTCCTGACGTAGAGTTTTGACTCTTCTCTTCTCAAATTTCATGAAAAAAAATTAGGATCACGCGGGTATCTTGGAATCGTTCCGATGGTTTTGTGACGAGAACATTGTTCTTGGTGCCTCCTGACATTTAGGGGTTGTGGTAGTGTCCCGGGGAGTTGAGCTCCGAGGTGTTGTCGTCACAATTTTATTGTTGCAGTTCTGGAATACATGAGTTCGCCGACATCGAAAATCTCTTTTATGCGGTTGTTGGTGAGATAACCTCGACGCCACCCAGTACTAGGGCGGGAGTTCGGGAGTATTGCCATAACTCATATAACGGATGCTTTTTGAAGGTTGAGGTAAATGATTTCCGAAGGTTTCTTGGTTATGTGTTGAAGGATGGATACAGCTGGATGTAGGTTTTGCTAGTTTTGGGTGAGATATTATGCTTCCCCTGTATCCCCAACACCTAATTGCATAACCAGAAAGTTTCGGGAGTTTATAAGTGGGAATTCAAGTAGCACGTAGGATATCCTTCCAACAGACACATGATACGATATGGGGTCTATCATATTTTGTTTCCGGCTTATTCTATAAGCCAATCCTTTGTTTTTGTTTTGAGTTTGTGGTATTCGAGTTGCTTCGATGTCAAATGTTGATTCCATACCTTTTTCTAAGTAGTGTTCTCATATTTCTATGTGAATACTAATCCTTCATGATAATCGAGATTGTCATGTCAATCCTTTTCAACCGGTGTGGTTCTCTTCAAGATGATCATATCATTTTTCCCATCCGCAAGATCAACTCAATGTCTTCTCAATGCTATTTGTTTTATCCGCCCAAGTTGCCTTTGTTTTCCCGCCCTCCCACCCTTTTTCTTCGAGGACTCGGATTTCTTTATCAAGTATCCATTTTATTCATGTGAAGTCTCTTCATTCTTTTCCGTCAATATTCTTATCTAGTGATTCTCAGGAAGATACTAATGGAGCTTAAGTTCATCATTCTTCGTTCTCTTTCTTCTCCGGTGGTTTCAATTCAAGCTTTGTTGATCACATCCTTTTCCCCGTTTCAAATGCTTTCCCATGCCGGTGCACCTCATAATCATTCCCCGCTTGCTATTCAATTGTTCCAGAGTGCTGAAGATATCTCAGGAGATTCAAGTTCCTATTCGTAATCCTTTCAAGCTCTTTCGAGGTTGTTATCTCATTCTAGCCATTTAATTCAACCGGTGCATTCTCTCTTTTAAATCGTTCTACGGTGTATCTTTTGAGTGGGCCCTAACCCACAGGTCTTTTCCAGGATCTTACCTGACTCTTCTAATTTTTCCCGGAGCTATTCTCAAATTCATTTCAAAGTTAACGTAAGAATGAAATACCATCAGTCAAATGCCCTTCTCTAAGATCTTTCAAATTCTTTTCATCGTTGGTTCAACCTTCCTATTCTTCATTCCGGAGTGCCTCTATAATTCATGGTGGTGTTTTCTCGTCGTTATTCCCAAATTTTGAAGACTGAAGAAGAGTTTCTCTTAAATCTTGCTTCGTTCTCGTGAAGATTCATGATTCAAGCTTGATGCCATCCTCTCATAATTGTTTTCGATTGTGAGAATTCTTTTACCCATCCGGAGCAATTCAGGAGTCTTTTCAGTTCGATTCTCCAGAGCTCATCATCTCAGAGTTATTCATCCTCAGCTTTCAGCTCTCATTCTCTAAATATTACCGGTGCATCATTCAAGTATTATCTAATCAGTTCACGATCTCTTCGTTCACTTGTATCTAAATCTCCTCAAGTATCGTCATTCGTTTCCCAATTCTTTCCAGTGATTTGTGCCTTTGCCACTTTCATTTTTTTAATTCTTACGGTGGTTCATTCAAGATTTCTATTACCTTGTTATCATATCAATTCATTCGTTGTTTCAATCCTACCGGTGGATCGTTGGAGACCTTCCCAAGTTGGCGCTATATCTATCTTAATCCTTTCTACGAGAATAAGTAGTATGCCAAATTCATTGCTTGTCATCAATCTAAATTGGTGAAGGATACGCATAACATAATTCTTATTCTTGTTTCATCCAAGTGATAAATTCCTTCCTTCAGAGTTTGTTCATGATGAATAAATTCTTGATTTCTTTTGTTCATCTTTCTTTCTCGGAGTTCCAAGATCTCTCAATTATATCACCACGAAGCTCCATCTAAATCATCGCAAGGCTTCACCTTGTGTTTTCAACTTATCTTTCCTTTCGTTTGATCATCCTTTTGTTACCGGAGTTCCTTATGGAGGCTCTACATGATGGTTCATTAAGGATTTAATTCCTTCTCGAAGTGTTCGTCGAGATTCTTTTCAGAGGAGTTCAAGCATTCTTCATCTTGCATCCCAAAGTCCAATTCGTTCTATCTTATCTTTTGAGGTGGTGTTATGTCATTCTTGATAATTTTCCCTTCATGTATCATGATTCACATGTTTTCAAGAGTGACATATCTAAATCCATCATTTTCTCTTCGTTCAAGACATCTTTTCAACCAATCAATCTCTTCATTGGAGTTAGGTTGGGTTATATTTCACCTAAAGCTTTCCCTAAGTATTGTTACTATTTATGGTGCTTATAAATGACCCAAGTTCTTCAGTTACCCTCCCGGTGAAAATAAGCTTCTCGTCTTCTTGTTGATATCAATCCAATCTTTTGTTTTCCGTTAATGGCAGAATTTCACCTCATAATTTTGAGATGTCTTCCATAAGCCATCATCAAGCTTATCCTTTCGTTGTTGATAATCCAACAACTCCGTTCTAGCATTTGTTGTAAGCGTGCTCTCTCAAGATCTTGTTTCCCTCCGTTCATTCCATTCAATTCTTTCATTTCTTCCGGAGGCATTGTGATGTTGCTCTCTTCACTCATCATCTCAAAGTATGAGGATCGTGTTCTTTTCATGCTTATCCATTTAACCGGAGTGTTGTGCCCTCTGCTCAAGTTCTTTTCATCCTATCAAGTCTTGCATCTCTTTTCAACCGGAGTGTTGTCCGAATTTGTTCTTCCTTGTTCCTCTTTTCTGACGGAGATAGTCAACTTCGTTCATCACCGTTGTATTCTTTTCTTGAAATGGTTTAACCTTTCAAGGTTCTTTGGTTTCACTCGTTTGTCAAAGAACCAAATTTGTTTTACCTCTTATCTTCCTCTTCCTTTTCCTCCGGTGCCATCCTAGATCTCGGGGCGAGATCCTCTCGTAGTGGTGGAGTGTTGTAACGCCCCGGATACAACATTCCATATTTGTACTCCGACTCTTGCCATTTTTGTCTCTAAGTTATGAGTTCCCCTCGTGGTTGGGTCTTGTCTTTGTTTTGCATTTTTTCCATGTCATGCATTGCATATCATGTCATCATGTGCATCTCATTTGCATACGTGTTCGTCTCATGCATCCGAGCATTTTCCCTATTGTCCGTTTTGCAATACGACACTCCTATGTCCTCCGGCGCCCCCTTTTGCCTCTTTTTGTGTGTGGGTGTTAAACATTCTTGGAATGGACCAAGATTTGCCAAGCGGCCTTGGTACACCACTGGTAGACCGCCTGTCAAGTTTTGTGTCATTTGGAGTTCGTTTGATACTTCAACGGTTAACTGGCGAACCGTAAAGGCCTCACGTGTGTTGTAGCCCAACACCCCTCCAAAATGGCCCAATAACCCATCCAAACCCCCTCCATCCTCTCGGCCGTTCGATCACGATCGCATGGCCGAAAACCGCACTCCATTTGGACTTTCCTAGCTCCCTCTACCTATATAAACACCTCCCCCTCCGAAATTCGCAGTCCAAACCCTAAAAATCCTTCCCCGCCGCCACCGGATGAGTCCTTCCCTCGCTGGACATGTACGCCTCCACCTCCGCAGCCAATCACGGCGTGCCACGTCACCCTACCGCCCTCTCTCTCCTCCGCGCCCGCCGGGGCCCGAGGCCGGCCCGCCCCGGGCCAGATCTATGCCACCGCCCTGTGCCCGCTCGCCGGCGCTCCCGCCGCTCCATCGCCAAAAGAGAGAAGTTCCAAGTCAAGGTCCTACAATGACAAAAGATCTTCTAGTCGAGACCGAAACTGTTACAATTGTGGAAGACCCGGACACTACTCCAATGAGTGTACGGCTCCCCACAAGAGAAGAGAAGATTCTCCCAAAAGAAGAAGTAGAAGAGAAGAATCACCATCAAGGGAGAGAAGGAGTAGGGATGATCGATCTGAACGAAGACCCTC
The DNA here is from genome assembly GCF_002162155.2 of Triticum dicoccoides. NCBI lineage: Eukaryota > Viridiplantae > Streptophyta > Magnoliopsida > Poales > Poaceae > Triticum > Triticum dicoccoides. The sequence goes on along the minus strand of NC_041382.1, from coordinate 63,423,335 downwards.
TCGGAGAAGCAAGGATTCGGAAAGGAAGGACAAGTCGTCAAGGAGCTACACAAAACGAAGACATCAAGCTCATGTTGGTGAATGGGTATCCGGCTCCGACTCCGACAATGACTCCGAGAGAAGCTATCACTCCGACTCCGAATATACTCAAGATGAAGGTGTTGCCGGTCTAGCACTTGTGTCAACCAACTCCTATGACATATTTGATTCACCAAATGAAGGAATTGGAAGATCCTTCATGGCCAAAGGTCCAAAGGTATCACACCCCGAGTATGTTGATTTTAATAGTGATGAAGATGACTTGTTAGGTGATGATGATTTACTTGTTGACAACTATAGTGATGAATACTATGACGAAACGAATGACAATGATAAGGAGAAGATTGAGTCTCTAACTAAAGAACTAAACACTCTTAAGTTAGCTCATGAAACTATCTTAGGAGATCATCGAGAACTTTTAAGGACTCATGAGAAATTACGTTTTGAAAAGCTCAACCTTGAGAAAGAGCATGAGTTCTTGAAGGCAATCAATGATGATCTTCGCAAGAAAAGTTCTTCTTACATTGCCAAGAGTTTACTCTTATCCACTTACATGCCTCAAGTCAAGTCTAGTAACAAGAACAAGAAAGATTCTTCTTCTAGTAGTAACAATAATCATGCTAAATCCAATGTTGTTGCTTCTAGTAGTTCTCTTTATTCCACTAATGATTCTCTTAGCCAAGTTACACTTGAGCAAGAAAATAGCTTATTGAAGGGAATTATAGAGAAAGGTGTTTACAAGAGCCTTGCCGGGAGTAAGCAATTCGAGGAAATTGTACGCAAGCAAGGAAGGCACCGGAAGAATCAAGGTATTGGTTTTGAACGAAAGTTCAATGCCAATGGAGTTGAGTGGGAAGAAGATCAATACCCCAAGACGAAGTTTGTTCCTCAACAAGAGAAGTATGATCCTACTTCTTCCAAAGTGACACAAGCACAAGATGATCTTCCACCACAAGACCACAAGCAAAAAGGCAAGGACAAGCTTCAAGAGGAAATTGATGCATCTGAAGAAGCTCCTAAGGCCTTGGTCAAGTGGATTCCCAAGACTACATCAATTTCCACTTCATCAAGTACAAGTACAACTCCGAGGATTCCCATCAAGATGGTGTGGATCCCAAAGAAGAAGAACTAGAGAGTTCTTGAGGGTGACTCCGCCAACATACTTCACTCTTATCATTTTGGCAAGAACGAGCGCAATCAACTTCCACATCTTGCACTAGTTCAAGGAGTCACAAACCCTCTTGTTGGTAAGACAAGGGACAAGGTAACCTAAAGCTTTCATAGACATCATCTTGTGTGTGCATCACTCTATGTCTATGGATATCCTTGTTTGTTACTTGTGGGACTAACCCGTGTAGGTATTCAAAGTGCAACTCACTCCAAAGGATAGCTCCAAATGATCTACATCAACTTAGAGCATCCACATCTTCAACACCTACATGAAGTCATCATCGACAAAACCCAAGGTTAGTTCATCCCTCTTAGGGGGGATCTCACATCTAGGGGGAGCTTTACTCTAACAATTGAGTTAAAGCAACTCTAATGGTGTGAACACAACAACGCTTTATGTAAAAGTGGCAACCCCACTTGTGCTTAAACAATGAGTATGACCTATGATCAAATGTTCTCATTTGACTCCTAAGTCAATATACTCATATATAAATGACCTAGTCATCGCCAATTGCTTGATAGATGCTAGAATTGTTTGTGCATGCTTTGCCACATATTTCATTCGTCATTTTATTGTGTGAGCATGTTGGTTGCATAATTTACTCATTCGAGGACATCCACTTGTTGTTTTGATTGTTTGGGTTTCTTTTCTTTTGGCCAAGTGGATGGACAAGAATGCCTAAGAACCTTCTCTAGCTATCTATGCTTTTCTCGTCTCAAACTCTATTCATGCTGCATCACAAAATTTGATCAAGTCAGATTCGAACCACTCTGTGTGAGGAGCACTCGGAGTCCCCGATTCGTCATAGACTTAAACTTCCAAAACTTCTTTGTGCGCTTCGGTCTGACCGATTCATCCACTTCGGTCATACCGAGATCACTAAGTCGGTCTAGGTTTTCAATCTCGGTGCAACCAATTCGAACTTTTCGGTCACACCGAGTTTCAGTAACTGCTTGCAGTTATGAATCTCGGTGCCACCGAGTTGTTCCACTCGGTCACACCGACAGGGTCGGGCTATATATATCCACGGGTCAAATTTTGGAAAACTTTTTGAATCTCCTCGCCCGCGCTTAGCCCGCTCTGCCTCCCTGGGTCTCCGGATCATCCTCCTCATCGCCAGCCGCCTCCTGTCGCTGGTCTCTGCCGCCGTCAACAGGAATCATCCCTGCCGTTGCCGCCGTAGCGAGTTCATTGTCGAACTAGGGTGTGAACTCGATCACTTGCTATCCTTATCTGATTCCTAGCACATTGTGTTCGCCATGTATCTTGCCACGATTGAGATCATTCTATCCATCGAAAAACACTCCGTAGTTTAGTCGTGAATTGAAAATTTAGGGTTAGGTTTCCGCCGATTCGGCTCAGGCCATTACACATGTGATTCTCGGTCTGACCGAGAATTGCAAATCGGTGTGAGCGAGTTCAGGACTTTGTGAAACCCTAGCAGTCTCGGTGCCACCGAACTATGACTCGGTCTGACCGAGTTCACTAGTTTAGGTTCCAACAGCTGCTTCGGTATCACTGAGTTTACAAATCGGTTGATCCGAAATGCTTTCTGTGGAAAACTAAAACTAAGTTTTTGACTCATTCTTTTGCAAAAACCTCTACATTTTGTGATGCTCATCCACTCTACCTCGTCTATAATCTATTCATAGGGTCTGCTGTCAGTGTTTGCATTATGTCTGATCAGAGTGACAGTCAGAACAAGTTAGAGGAGCAGGTTCACTTGAGTGAGGGCACTAGTCCCTCTAGCAGCTCAGATGATGGCAGCAGGAGCACACCAAGCAATCTGCCAAAGGCTGCCACCAGGGCCAGCAAGAGAAGAACCTCAGAGTCAGAGGATGAGGACTATGTGGCTGAGGAAGAAGAAACCACCTCAAAGAGGAAAGTCCTGAAGAAGGAATATGGCACAGCTGCTGCCACCAAGCCAGGCATGAAGCAAAAGGTTCCTGCCAAGAGAGCTCCAATGTCTAAGGCCAGAGCATCTACTCAAGAGACTTTGGGATCTGCACCCAAAGAGCAGGTTGTGGCAGAGAAGAAGAGGAAAGAGAGGGTCAAAAAAACCACTGCTAGAGTGCTTGGGAGATCCTCAATCATGAGAGACTCTGAAGAGGAAGAGGAAGAAGATGCTGCACCAGCACCCAAAGCTCAAAAGCTTATGGGAGATGCTATAAGGGCAGGGGCTATTCCATCTAAGCCTAAGACTGCTCCTAAGACTGCTGCTCCAGCTCCAAAACCAAAATCAAAGAGGAGCACCAGGAACATCCCTGCTGGGGAAAAGAACAAGGCCCCAGTGCCTGAAGCTGCAATGGAAGAAGAAGATGATGAGTCACATGTCTTGAGGAAGTTGAAGCCAAAGATTCCAGATCACAATGATGCTCATCCAGTAGCTGAGAACATGAGGATAAGGAAGGATTCGGGATTGAGGCTATGGAGGGAGTCAGATCCATATGCCACCAGAAGGAGAACTGTTGTGGACTACAGGTTCCATACAAAGGAACAGCAGGATTTCTATGAGACAGTGTTGCTCGACAAGAAGCCCATAGTGTGTGACATGAGATGGGTCGACTGGGAGTACATCAAGGAAAATGAGGATCACTTCCCTGGTGTATATGACAGCTTCAAGGCGTGTGGAGTCGATGAGTTTGTGGCTCAGAAGCTCACAAAGTGGAATGATGAGCTCATCATGCAGTTCTACTCCACAGCTCACTTCTACCCAGATGGAAGGATTGTCTGGATGTCTGAAGGCACTAGGTACCAGTCCACGGTTGCTGAATGGGCGAAATTTATCAATGCTCCAGAAGAGAGTGAAGATGACTTGGATGTCTATGCCAAGAATAAGAAGGATCATAACACCATGGCACACATGTACAAGGAGATCCCAGATGCTGCTCTTGAGACACACAAGTTTGGATCTGTACATTACCTTCTATCAGGCTTGCCAACTATCAACTAGATCCTCAGGCACACTCTCTTGCCAAAGTCAGGTGATCACAAAATTATCAGAGGTCACTCCATCAACTTGTTGCACATTTTTGATGTTCCACAAAAGTTCAAAGTCATGAGTCTTATAGTTGAAACTATCAAGAGGACAACTACAGATCAGAAGAGGAGTTGTGGGTATGCCCCACAGATCCAGGAGCTGATCAACCCCAAGATGGGCACTGGCACATATCTGCTGGACAAGGAGGATCTTCCCATCTACCCAGACTTTGAGGACAACACTATGGTGATGGATAAAGATGAACCATCTTCTGTGCATGCACAAGCCAAGAAGGAGAAGGCAAAGGCTGAAAAGGCTGCAAGGATGCCAACTACTGAAGAAGCATCTCAGTATCTTCTGAAGAGCAAGCAAGATCAGCTTGGCTACTTGATTGCCTCCACTCTGAGGATTGAGAAGGGACTGGCCACCCTGACTCAAAACGAGGAGAGCTTGGAAAGGATCGTGGAGCAGAAGTTCTATGACTTGGATGTGAAGGTAACTGAGATCCAGTATGTTGTGGAGCAACTTCAGGATGATATGCAGGAGAGGAAGGGCAAGACAACCACTGATGCATTTGCCAGAGTGCCTAGAGCTCAAAGGTCAACTGCAGTGCCAGTTCCAGACACCAGAGCCACTTCATCTGCACCAGCTACAGCTTCAGTGCCACCAGCTCCAGCACCTACTCCATCAGCTCCATCTACATCGACTGAAGCCTTCGTTCTTGGAGTTATCCGGACACCACCACCTGAAGACCAAGCCTGAGAGATGGTTTAGTGCTATGCATTTTCTAGGAACTTTTTGGTAACTTGTTGCCAAAGGGGGAGAAAAATGTATAGATCATAGGCTTCGAGAAAGAGCGTTGCTTTTTATTCTCTCTTGCTTTGGTGGTTGAACTTTATTTTCTTGTTTGCGATACTTTATGTCTGCGTGATACTTGGATGATCATGTGTGTTTGATCATATGCTACATCAATGCTTGTTGGATGACATTATCATTTTATCCCTATATGATCATTCACTTTGCTTGGTGATGAGTGCATGTATTTAATTATTATCATTTTGAGCGCTCCACCAAGATGTATGTGACATGGAAGAGTAACCTATGAGCCTAACTCTCTGTGAATTTGTAGCCCAAAGCAAATCATAAACTATGCACAAATTTAGGGGGAGCTCTTGCTTTTCACATACTTCTCAAAGCGACAATGTTTTTCACTCTTATTATCATTTGTCGAAGCTTTGATCTATATGTTGTCATCAATTACCAAAAATGGGGAGATTGAAAGTGCAACCATCCCTAGGTGGTTTTGGTAATTCCTAACAACATATAGCTCATTGAGCTAATGCTATTCCAAGATTAATATTTCAGGAAAAGCTCAATGAATGGCATGGCATGGATGAGGAAAGTGGACCCCTCAAAATACTAAGGATAAAAAGATTGGCTCAAGCTCAAAGCTCAAGACTCTACATTTTATATTTTAATGATCCAAGATCACATTGAGTCTATAGGAAAAGCCAACACTATCAAGGGGGATGAGGTGTTGCTTAATGGCTTGCTTGCTTCAAAGTGCTTAGTGATATGCTCCAAAACCCTCAACTACCTTCCCACATCCACATATGACCTAAACCAAAAGTCAAACTCGGCCCCACCGATTCTTTCTATCTGGTGCCACCGAGTTCAGATGTCATAGCCACTGCCACAAACCCTAGGCAAATCGGTCTCACCGATAGGGATTTCGGTCACACCGAGATGGGGTTGTAATCTCTCTATTTCCCTTCATAACGTTTTGGTCGTACTGAGATGAGCGATCGGTCCCACCGAGATTGCAATGTAAACTCTCTGTTTCCCTTTTGTAACATTTCAGTCCCACCAAAATGAGTGGTCGGTCCCACCGAGTTTACCTGACCAACTCTCTGGTTAGCTTATTACCAAAATTGGTTCCACCGAGTTTGTGTAATCGGTCACACTGAGATTACGTTATGCCCTAACCCTAACCATATCGGTCCTACCGAGTTGCATCTCAGTCCCACCGAAAACCCTAACGGTCACTAGGTTTGCTAAATCGGTCCGACCGAGTTTCTCACTTTGGTCTCACTGAGATTGGTAAATTGTGTGTAACGGTTAGTTTTTGTGTCAAGGCTATATATACCCCTCCACCCACTCTTCATTCGTGGAGAGAGCCATCAGAACATATCTACACTTCCAATACACATTTTCTGAGAGAGAACCACCTACTCATGTGTTGAGGCCAAGATATTCCATTTCCACCATATGAATCTTGATCTCTAGCCTTCCCCAAGTTCCTTTCCACTCAAATCTTCTTTCCACCAAATCCAAATCCTGTGAGAGAGAGTTGAGTGTTGGTGAGACTATCATTTGAAGCACAAGAGCAAGGAGTTCATCATCAACACACCATTTGTTACTTCTTGGAGAGTGGTGTCTCCTAGATTGGCTAGGTGTCACTTGGGAGCCTCCAACAAAGATTGTGGAGTTGAACCAAGGAGTTTTTAAGGGCAAGGAGATCGCCTACTTCGTGAAGATCTACCGCTAGTGAGGCAAGTCCTTCGTGGGCGATGGCCATGATGGGATAGACAAGGTTGCTTCTTCGTGGACCCTTCGTGGGTGGAGCCCTCCGTGGACTCGCGCAACCGTTACCCTTCGTGGGTTGAAGTCTCCATCAACGTGGATGTACGATAGCACCACCTATCGGAACCACAACAAAAACATCCGTGTCTCCAATTGCGTTTGAATTCTCCAAACCCTCCCCTTTACATTCTTGCAAGTTGCATGCTTTACTTTCCGCTGCTCATAGTCTCTTTGCATGCTTGCTTGAATTGTGTTAAGATTGCTTGACTTGTGCTAAGATAGCTAAAATCTGCCAAAGACTAAAATTGGGAAAAGGATAGATTTTTTTTGGTCAAGTAGTCTAATCACCCCCCCTCTAGACATACTTTCGATCCTACAACTGTATTTATACTTTTGCCCGAAAGTAATATGATGCCTCCTGTGCGGCCGTTTACATATATATGTATATAACCTGAAAGATTGCAGTTGTTGGCTTCATCCCCACGCATATAATGCGGGGGTGTTCGCAGAAGACGCGTGTTCACACTTAATCCAACGTCTTGGTCCTATTAAGGAGGTGATAGCGCAGCGAACTAGGCAACCGGACTATAATGCTTTAACACTTTCACTTAGCCAGAGGAGTTTGACAGTGGGGCTACTATATAGCCCCTGGTGGCTCCGCACTCGCCTGAATTCGGGGTGCGTATATGCCTGGCCGGGAAACGGCCCTTTGTTAAAGTGGAGGAATTCTAAGATTCCGATAGGTCATCAAGTGGTTGACCAGTCTCACGCTATATCATGACAGTTAGTTTTCGGCTTTCTCTACTGAGGTGCTCATCCGGATGAACCGGGGCACAATCGCAGTAGTTCTCCTAGTGCCGCCTTAGCCGATAGAGCAGAACGTAAGGCAGCAAAACACAGGAGCCGGGCAAACCCAACATTTGACCAAAGAGATGATTCGGAGCTGATGCATATAAGGCCAAACTCGCGACACCGAACACTCCCTAAGGTATTCGGTCTTTATGGTATAAACCGGGCCTAAACAGTGCCCTTTGTAAGAAGCACCTGGTGTCCAGGTACGTGCATTATTCTGACGTGGCCACATGCCAAGACGTCAGCATCCTTCTCAATTGTACTGAGAATCCGAGGGATGTGTATCAACAAGAGACAGTAAAAAAGGTTTACGCAGGGTCTTAATCTAAAAAGAATCCTTAGGACGGGTCCCTGTTGCACGTCTGTGCCTGTGTCTCCGTAGTGTCATATCCTGGACGGGCGTAGCACGATGGTCATCTGTAAAAGAGAGGAACTCAGGTGAAAAGTTGTCATGCAAAAAGGTAGGTTATATTAAAGAAACCATGTATAATTCAAGATGAGTAAAAATTGCCACTTGATTGCGTGCGTTGAGCCCCTTGTATTTGTAATAGGGGTGTGGCCATAAAACCTATATTAATTACATATAGATGCGCCGGACTCGTCTAACCGTGTCCGTGGTCTTGACGACCTTTCAAATACTTCAGTTGGTGAGGCCGTTTTAGTGTGCGGCTGTCAAGGCAGCCGCACTCTCTTCGGCGTGCAAGGATCGCTCGATATTTCCGTTTACTGTAATGATGCCACGTGGACCGGGCATCTTAAGCGTGAGGGAAGCGTAATGCGTTATTGCATTAAAGCGAGCGAAAGCTTCACGTCCGAGTAGTGCTTGATAGCCACTTTGGAACGGAGCGATGTGGAAGGTTAAATTTTCGCTACGGAAGTTATTGGGGGAGCCGAATATAACCTCTAGTAGCAGGGAGCTCGTGCAGTGAGCCCCTGGGCCTGGCGTTACTCCTTTAAAGGTAGTATTGCTGTGGAAAAATTTTGTTGGGTTTATCCCCATTTTGCGAACTGTGTCCTGATATATCAGGTTTAGACTGCTGCTGCCGTCCATCAGGACTCATGTGAAGTGGTATCCATTAATTATTGGATCTAATACCAAGGCAGCCCATCCTGCACGCCGGATACTTGCAGAGTAATCCCGATGGTCGAAGGTGATCGGTTGAGACGACTAGTGGCAGAACTCCGCGGTGATAGGCCCTTGGGCATATTTCTCTGGGAGTGCCGCTTTGTTTATCCCATTTATCACGTGTAACACGTTTACTGCTTTGACTTCTGGTGGAAATTTCTTTTGTTCCCCAGTGTTTTGCTTGAGAGGCTCATCATCGTCTTCGCTTGGTGTATCCTGCCCCTTGTGTTCGGCGTTGAGCTTGCCGGACTGCTTGAAGACCCAACATGCTCTGTGGGTATGATTAGCAGGTTTACCAGGGGTGCTATGGATCTGACATATTTGGTCCAGAATTTTGTTTAGGCTGGACAGTTCGTCTTTGCTACCTTTAGAGGGCGGCTTTTGCTGACCTGGCCGAGAGCTTCTGAATCTGGCGTTTACCGTTGTGCTCTTCGGGCTGTCTCCTTTATTCCGGCGCTTATTTTTGATGCATCGTGATTGCCCGTTTCCATCCCTGACTTCAGATGTACTTGGGTCGCTGTTGCTGCATCGGGCTAACCAGCTGTCCTCTCCTGCGCAAAAGCGGGTCATGAGGCTTGTTAATGCTGCCATTGTTCGCGGCTTTTCTTGGCCGAGGTGTCTGGCAAGCCATTCGTCTCGAACGCTATGTTTGAAAGCCGCTAAGGCTTCGGCGTCCGGACAATCGACTATTTGGTTCTTCTTAGTAAGAAACCTGTTCCAAAGCTTTCGGGCTGACTCTCCGGGTTGTTGAGTTATATGGCTCAAATCGTCTGCATTCGATGGTCCGACATAAGTCCCTTGAAAATTTGCCCGAAAAGCGTCTTCGAGCTCTTCCCAGCTTCGGATGGAGTTTTCGGGGAGGCTTTTAAGCCAGTGCCGAGCTGGCCCTTTGAGCTTGAGGGGTAAGTACTTGATGGCGTGGAGATCGTCTCCTCGAGCCATATGGATATGGAGGATGTAATCCTCAATCCAGACCCCAGGGTCTGTTGTTCCGTCGTATGCCTCTATATTTACGGGTTTGAATCCCTCTGGAAATTCATGGTCCAGCACCTCGTCGGTGAAACATAGGGGGTGTGCGGCACCCCTATATTTGGGTGTACCGTGGTGTTCGGATGTTTGTAGAGTTGCATTGTATGCTGAAGCGCGCTTGCGTGGTCCGTAGATGGATCTGGTTGCGCCGTCCTTTTGATGCGAGCCCTTATGCGGGTCGCATACTGGTTTATGTGCGGCGTCGTTGGCTGCTCTGTGTTGGCTATGGGGTCGTCTATCCGACCGGATGGCCGTTTTAATTTTTGGTTGCGGGGGATCTAAGGCCTCCTCGTCGAATTCCGGTAGCAACTTCTGCTTCGGGTAGCTCTTGGCGTGGTGATTACCGCCGTACTTCGCTGCTGTGTTGAGAACTTTACTCCATCTGATTTTGAGTGTGTCTTGCGCAGCCTTGAGCCTTTGCTTCTGCTTTTTCAGACTCCTTGCGGTGGCAATAAGCCTTTAATGGGCATTCAGTTGCTCCGGGTGTCTGTCCGATGTGATGTCGTCCGGACTATTATCTTTGACAGAGTCAGGTTGTTCAGTTTGATTATCCGTGTTGCCGTGGTCAGGCGATGGTTCACCCTGCTCTAATGCTGGGTCCATATTATCGTTGTTTCTGCCGAGGCAGGATTTGGAGCGGCGCTTACGCCGACGCTTTGACTGCTTCTCGGGGGGAGAGCCCTCCATTGCATCCTTCCGTTCCTCGTCGCCGTTTTCTTTTGGTGTGTCCACCATGTATACATCATGTGACGAAGTGGGCGTCCAGGACTCCCTCATGCCGGCTTATAGACACGCAAATAGCCTTAAGAAAAAGCAACAGCAGCTTCGAGCAGATCAAGATTTGCTAGCTAACAGATGGACTGAAGTCCTTGCGGCCGAGGAATATGAACTCGAACGCCCCTCCAAGAGTTACCCAAAGCGCAGGTTGCTACCCTGACTGGAGGAGGAAGCATTAAAACCTACATCTCCAGTGTATGACGCGGCTGATCGACCACCTCGTGGCTACGACAGAGAGGCACTTCAGCCAAAAGCTCAGCCGGCACCCCGACGCCACTCAAATAAAAATGTCAAGGCACGGGGAAATACGCTAGACCTGTGAGACGTATTGGAGGACAAAGCAAAACACGCAAGATCGATCCACGGATCATGAGGGCGCGCCACTACGCGAGACGATAACCGTCACGCCGGATACAGTAAAAGTAAATCCGGCCGGGCCGAACACAGCGGACAAGACTCATTCGAGTTGTGTCGTGACATAGCCCAGTACAGAGGCGCCGCACACCCCCTATGCTTCACAGACGAGGTAATGGATCACCAAATCCCAGAGGGTTTCAAACCTGTAAATATCGAGTCATATGATGGTACAACAGATCCTGCGGTATGGATCGAGGACTTCCTCCTGCACATCCACATGGCTTGCGGTGATGATCTACACGCCATCAAGTACCTCCCACTCAAACTCAAAGGACTAGCTCGGCATTGGCTCAACAGCCTGCCAGCAGAATCCATTGGCTGTTGGGAAGATCTGGAAGCCGCATTCCTCGACAACTTCCAGGGCACTTATGTGCGACCACCAGATGCCGATGACTTGAGCCACATAATTCAGCAGCCAGAGGAATCGGCCAGGCAATTCTGGACACGATTCCTGACAAAGAAAAACCAAATCGTTGACTGTCCGGATGCAGAGGACCTAGCAGCTTTCAAGCACCACATCCGCGACGAGTGGCTCGCCTGGCACCTTGGCTAGGAAAAGCCGAAATCTATGGCAGCCCTCAAGACACTAATGACCCGCTTTTGCGCGGGAGAGGACAGCTGGCTGGCTCGCAGCAATAACATATCAAAAAAACCTAGTACTTGGGACACCAAGGATAGCAATGGCAGGTCACGTCGCAACAAACACAAGCGCCGCATCAACAGCGACAATACCGAGGATAGGCAGTCAATGCCGGATTCAGAGGCTCTAAGCCCGGTCAGCAAAAAAAGCCATTCAAAAGAAGCACTCTGGGCCCGTCCAGTTTGGACCGTATACTCGATCGCTCGTGTCAAATACACGGCACCCCCGACAAGCCAGCCAACCACACGAACAGGGAATGTTGGGTGTTCAAGCAGGCCGGCAAGTTAAATGCCGAAAACAAGGATAAGCGGCTACATAGCGATGATGAGGAGGAGCCCCGGCCGCCGAACACCGGAGGACAAAAGAGGTTCCCCCCACAAGTGCGGACAGTGAACATGATATACGCAACCCACATCCCCAAGAGGGAGCGTAAGCGTGCGCTAAGGGACATATATGCGTTGGAGCCAGTCGCCCAAAAGTTCAACCCATGGTCCTCCTGTCCGATCACCTTCGATCACAGGGACCACCCTACTAGTATCCGTCATGGCGGATTTGCCGCACTGGTCCTAGACCCAATCATCGACGGATTTCACCTCACTCGAGTCCTTATGGACGGCGGCAGCAGCCTGAACCTGCTTTATCAGGATACAGTGCGCAAAATGGGTATAGACCCCTCAAGGATCAAACCCACAAAAACGACCTTCAAAGGCGTCATACCAGGTGTAGAGGCCCATTGCACAGGCTCAGTCACACTAGAAGTGGTCTTCGGATCCCCGGATAACTTCTGAAGCGAGGAGTTAATCTTTGATATAGTCCCGTTCTACAGTGGCTATCATGCACTGCTCGGGCGAACCGCATTTGCAAGATTCAATGCGGTACCGCATTATGCATACCTCAAGCTCAAGATGCCAGGACCTCCGGGGGGTCATCACAGTCAATGGAAACACAGAGCGCTCTGTCCGCACGGAGGAGCACACTACGGCCCTCGCAGCAGAGGCACAAAGCAGCCTCTTAAGGAAATCCACCAGTTCGGCGATCAAACACCCGGACACAGTCAAGCGAGCCCGGAGTAATCTGCAACAAGACCGCCTGACATGTTCCGAGCTCGCATAGCAATGTGGCCCCCACCCCAGTCCCAGCCAAACGGCGAAATCCGTGCCACACGTACATAATTACACATTGAAAATACCATGGGCATAGGGGGGCATGACTACGGCACGCCCCAAAACGTGGCTCAATCACATTAGGGGCTTCCCGCTTTGTTATTTTTTCTCTTTCAGGACTTTACTCTGTGGAAACCCCGTCCGGGGTACGATTGTTGGACACACGATACAACAACCAAGGAGGCAGAAAGCTACGTCGCACCATGGAACTCCCAGGTGGTCTCTAATAACCAGTGAAATAACTGCTTTAAATACCATTCCGCAGCTTGCCCTTGGAGGGGACATGTCAAATAGTCCTATTTTTTGCTTATCGCACTACTTCTATCATTATGCTTCGACACACCTTTTTAAATAAACAATGCGTAGCGCTAGTCTATTATCGCATTCTCTATTCTTTTATATATATATATGTTCATTCATGACAATCAGCACCCGTACCCTCTGGTACGGCTAATACGCCAGGGGCTTAAGCGTGCCCCATCATAAGGTGTGAGAAGTGCGAACACTTTCAACAGTGCGGCACCCCGAACTTATAGCATTATATGCATCAGCTCTGAATCATGTCCTGGGTTAATAGTTGGGTTTTCCTGGAATCGGTGTCAAAACCGGCGGATCTTGGGTAGGGGGTCCCGAACTATGCGTCTAGGCGGATGGTAACAGGAGACAAGGGACACAATGTTTTTACCCAGGTTCGGGCCCTCTCGATGGAGGTAAAACCCTACTCCTACTTGATTAATATTGATGATATGGGTAGTACAAGAGTAGATCTACCACGAGATCAGAGAGGCTAAACCCTAGAAGCTAGCCTATGGTATGATTGTTGTTGTCCTACGGACTAAACCCTTCGGTTTATATAGACACCGGAGAGGACTAGGGTTACACAGAGTCGGTTACAATGGGAGGAGATCTACATATCCGTATTGCCAAGCTTGCCTTCCACACCAAGGAAAGTCCCATCTGGACACGGGACAAAGTCTTCAATCTTGTATCTTCATAGTCCAAGAGTCCGGCCAAAGGTTATAGTCCGGCTATCCGGACACCCCCTAATCCAGGACTCCCTCAGTAGCCCCTGAACCAGGCTTCAATGATGATGAGTCCGGCGCGCAGATTGTCTTCGTCATTGCAAGGCGGGTTCCTCCTCCAAATACTTCATAGAAGATTTTTGAACACAAGAATAGTGTCCGACTTTGCAAAATAAGTTCCACATACTACCGTAGAGAGAATAATATCAAATCTAATCTGTTGACGTATTCCGTAGCGTGACATCACACCACAGCCAAGCCTTTATTCGAATCGTTTTTACTGTCCCACCTCAGCGCGTTTTGCGAGGCGGTTTCCTTGGTATGTCTTGTCGAAGCAGAGATCGTGTCCCCTTATCCCGGGATTCTCATCAATACGGGCGTGGGTAACCCAACCGTGCCATTGTTTACGGCGCTTGGGGGATAAGTGAGTTTTACCAGGTTGGTGGGGACGCATAGTTTCGTCCGCCCATATAAGGGGATAAGGATCCACCTTTTTATCCACGCCTTCTTCCTCCTTTGCTCATCCGTTTTCGCACACTCGACCTCCAGCACCCAAGTCCACATTTCCCACCTCAACCTTCTCCAGCCATGTCCGGAGCAGGAGGCAAGTGGATGGTCTCCTCCTTCACGGAGGGACACATCAAGAAGCTGAGGAGAGCCGGATACTTGTCCAACGATATCGCACACCGGCTCCCAGAAGAGGGGCAGCTCATCCCCACCCCCCAGGCCCCATGAGAGGGTGGTGTTCCTCACCCATTTCCTCCATGGACTAGGCTTCCCTCTCCACTCATTCGTCCGGGGGCTCATGTTCTACTACGGCCTGGATTTCCACGATCTGGCCCCGAACTTCATCCTCAATATCTCGGTGTTTATCGTCGTGTGTGAGGCCTTCCTCTGCATCCAGCCCCACTTCGGCTTATGGATGAAGACCTTTAATGTCAAGCCGAAGGTAGTGGGCGGCCGCCAGGCGGAGTGTGTAGGCGCCATGGTGGGCAAGATTCCCAATGTCCTATGGCTCGAGGGCTCCTTCGTGGAGACAATAAAGGGGTGGCAATCGGGGTGGTTTTACATCATCGAGCCGCGTGACCCTAAATGGGTCACAGCCCCCGAGTTCCGATCCGGAATCCCTACGCGGCTAACCTCCTGGAAAGAGAAGGGTCTGCCGTGGGGTAGTTCGGGAGAGCTGACGGGACTCCAAACATGCATCCAAAACCTGGTGAGCAAGAAACTCAAGCTCGTCAAAGTAGTCCAGGTCATGCTCATCCGCCGGATCCTCCCGTGCCAACAACGGGCTTTCAGCTTGTGGGAGTTCGATTCGGCCCAGCACCGGACTCTGAGAAGGCTCTTCGACACAATGTACGAAGATGCCTGGAAGGTGCTATTCAAGGGTGCCGAGGCTCCCGCTTCCGCTACCGAGGATCGCGGATTCAGCACGCAGCGTCAAGCCAGCGCGGTAAGCTGTTTTACCTCTTACAGGATATTTATCTTTCATAGTTTGACTCTATGCAGGATCTAAGCCCCCATGCCTTTGACAGGACTGGCAGAGGACGGCCGGACAAATCAACTGCCCGACTCCTTTGCCTGAAGACCCAGCAGACACCCACTTGGCGGAGCTGCTGGTTTCGGCACCTTACGTGGTGCCGAAGAAGAAGGCCAAGAAGAAGGCCACGGGAATCTGGAAGAGTTCCCGGCGCCCGGTGGAGTCGAACTCATCGTCCGATGACTCCGAGGCGCACTCCTCCCATGAAGACGAGGAGGAGGAAAAAGAGGTGTCTTCCCTAGAAGGGGGAGAAAAGAAAAGGAAGGCCGCCCCAACTGGGGAGGCCGGAGGGTCCAAGAAAGGGAGGACCCTTCCTTCGGACTACTCCACCAACGCCGACGACGGCGAAGAGGAGTGGCCGCTCAGGGCCAAGCCCCTGGCGAAGTCGTAAGTCTTCGGACACCAGAGTGACCCATGGCGTTCCTTTATTGCACAGCTTCTCCTGACGCCGAATATAATTATGCAGCCCGTCCCGGGCCCGAGTCGACATATCGTCGAGCGGTTCCCTGGATTCGTCGGATGTGAATAGTTTTTCACTTCCGACCGCTACCTCCCCCCGCCCTACGGACGACGCCGAGGTGTTGTCTCAAAAGGTTCCAAGCCAAGGGGAGGTGGTCTTGGAGGCGCCGCAAGGCGACCTCCTGGACTGCATGCACAAAGGGAGCAAAGCTCCCAAGGGCTCCAAGTCCGGCCTTGGGCCGGACACCACGCCGGAACCTCCAGCGGTTCCGGACTCCGGCAGGCGGCCCCCTACTAAGAAGGGCAAGCCTACTGCGCCGGTGGCCTCCTCCCAACCGGAGGCACCGGATAACTTGTTGGAGGTGCTTAACAGCGCCTCCATCGACGAGGAGCATCGTACTATTATGAGTGCGGTGATCCAGAAGGTTCAGTCCGCCAAGAGCGGGCTGACTGAAGCTTGTGCCAGCATGTTGACAGGCTTTGAGGTACGTAGAGAATATATGAAAATATTACCGCATAGACAATAGCCCCTGATGCTCTGTTTGGCGTTCACAAGGAAAAGCCGAATAGAGGATCTGATAATATTCGCAGGAGTCTAACATAATTATGTCGATATGCGTATGCAGGCTTTGCTACTGGCCTCTGCCGCACTGACTGCGGAGGTGGACACGCTGAAGCAGAACCTCGAGCAGTCCCAGCAAGAGCTCGGCCTTGCCAAGAAGCAGCTCGAGGAGAACCAAGGTACGTAATGCCTTGTGTAAGAATATATAAAAAGGAAAATGCAGTTGCAAAAAATGTCAGGATCGTTATTGATGTGCTAGGGGCCATGATGAGGTGGCGACCCTTAAGAAAGCGCTTTCCGAGGCCGAAAAGAAGGCGGCCACGGAGCGCACCGAGAGGGAGAAACATGAGGCGCACGTTGGCGAGGCACAGCGAGAGCTCCAGGCTCTCGTGAAAAAACACGAGAGTTTGGAGCGTAACTCAAAGATGCGAGAGTCCGAGCTCGCGACGGCCCTCGAAAGCACCAAGTCTGCCAAGGCCGAAGCCCAAAAGGCCCTCCAGGAAGTTGAGGCGATGAAGAAGATAGCAGCAGGTAAGGCATTCTTTATGCAAAGCAAGCACGTGAAAGTGAATTACTTGTTACTTACCCGAGTCCGAAGCTCTCCAGGAGCATTCGCAGATTTGCCCCGTAGCGTGTCAGATGCCGCCGCCTTCTACCGGGCCGAAGAGGGGAGCTCGACGGAGAAGGTGTTCTGGTCTCAGTATGCGGAGGCCGGACACCCAGTGCCCTTAAGCGACCAGCTGAAGCAGCTGGTCGAGCTCCATAAGGTGGCCGAATAGGCCATGAAGGGCCTCATAGTTCGGCTGTGGCCTGGAGAGGCCTTGCCTGGGAGCTACTTTGGGCTAGTGAGGCGGCTGGTGGATGCTTGTCCGTGGCTTGAAGTTATCAAGTGCTCCACCTGCATCGAGGATGCCCATAGGGCGCTTACCCGTGCTAAAGTGCACTGGGGCAAGATGGATGCGGAGAAGTTGGTGAAGGACGGGCCACCGCAGGGCAAGGAGCATCGCCAGCCCGAGATGTACTATGAGGGCGTCCTGAAGGGTGCCCACCTTGTGGCGGATGAATGTTCCAGGGATGTAATATTTGAGTAAACTCGCTCGTGTTATCCTGTGCGCTGAAAACTTGTTCATATGCGCTATGCAACGCTTGTTTAATTTAAAATATTACCTTCTATGCGGCCGTTTATCAAGTCTGAGAGATGGCGAGTCGTCGGCTTCTGCCCCCATGCCACGAGTGCTGGGGTGTTCGGGATAAACCTGAGCACTCTTTTTCCCATTCTTGGGTCCTTCGAGGGAGGTGCTCAGCACAACGAACAAGGCAATCGGACTATGATGCGTTATCACTCTCACTTAGCCAGAGAATTCTATAATTTTAAATTTCGGCGAAGCCCCTAGTGTTCGGAAGACCGAGTTCGGGGCGCTATACACGCCTAGGCCGGACAAAGCCGACTCCTCGCTCTAAGCGGCATAAGTCTTTAGGGACTCGAAACCTCTCGAACAGCGACCAGCTCTTGCCCTATCATGACAGTCAGTTTTAGCTTTCTCTACTGAGGTGCTTAGCCCAGCTCAATCGGGGCACAATCGCAGTAGTTCTCCCAGCGCTACCTTAGCCGATATAGCGGAACGTAAGGTACCAAAACATGGGAGCCGGGCAAACCCAACTATTGACCAAAGACATGATTCAGAGCTGATGCATATAATGCTATAAGTTCGGAGGGCCGCACTTGTGAAAGTGTTCGGACTTCTCACGCCGTATTATGGGGTGCTTGAGCCCCTGGCGTATTGACCGTACCAAAGTGTGCGGGTGCTAAATGTCATAACTGAACATGTATATGAAAAAAAAGGGAGTGAAAAGAGAATGCAATAATAAGCTGAAGCTAAGCATTGTTTATTCCAAAAGGTTGCGTTAAAGGCAGAACGATACAAATAATGCGATAAGCAAGAGATGGGACTATTTGACATGTCCCCCTCTAGGGGCGAGCTGTGGGACGGTATGTAAGACAGGTATTTTGCTCGTTATAGAGACCACCTAGGAATTCGACGTAGCTTTCTGCCTCCTTGGTTGTTGCATTGTGTGTTCGGCGATTGTACTGCCGGACAGGTCTTCCGGAGAGTGGAGTCCTGAAAGTAAGAAAAAATGACGAAATCGGGAGCCCCTAGTGCAGTTGAGCCGCATTTTGGGCGTGCCGTGGTCGTGCCCCTCCACCTGTGCCCATGGTATTTTCAGAGCGTAATTATGTACGCGTAGTACTAATTTCACAGTTTCGCGAGGGCTGGGGTTGGGGCCGCATTGCTATGCTTGCTCGGAACGTTCCAGGCGATCTTGTTGTAGGTTACTCCGGGCACGCTTGACGGTGTTCGGACGTTTAATAGCCGTACTGGAGAATTGCCTTGAGAGGCTGCTTTGTACTTCTACTGCGAGGGCCGCTGTATGCTCCTCCGTTCGGAGAGAGCGTTCGGTGTTTCCATTGACCATAATGACTCCGCGGGGTCCTGGCATCTTGAGCTTGAGGTATGCGTAGTGCGGCACCGCATTGAACTTTGCAAATGCGGTTCGTCCGAGCAGTGCGTGATAGCCACTACGGAACGGGACTGTGTTGAAGATTAACTCCTCACTTCGGAAATTATCCGGGGATCCGAAGACCACTTCGAGTGTAACTGAGCCTGTACAGTTGGCCTCTACACCTGGTATGACGCCTTTAAAGGTCGTTTTTGTGGGTTTAATCCTTGAAGGATCTATGCCCATTTTTCGCACTATATCCTGATAAAGTAGGTTCAGGCTGCTGCCGCCGTCCATGAGGACTCGAGTGAGGTGAAATCCGTCAATGATTGGGTCTAAGACCAATGCGGCGAATCCGCCATGGCGGATGCTAGTGGGGTGGTCCCATCGATCGAAAGTGATCGGGCAGGAGGACCATGGGTTAAACTTTGGGGCGACTGGCTCCAACGCGTATACGTCCCTTAGCGCGCGCTTGCGCTCCCTCTTGGGGATGTGGGTTGTGTATATCATGTTCACTGTCCGCACTTGTGGGGGGAAGCCCTTCTGTCCACTATTGTTTGGCGGCCTGGGCTCCTCATCGTCGTCACTGTGTAGCCCCTTGTCTCTGTTTTTGGCATTTAACTTGCCGGCCTGCTTGAACACCCAACAATCCCTCTTGGTGTGATTGGCTGGTTTTTCGGGGGTGCCGTGTATCTGGCACGAGCGATCGAGTATACGGTCCAAACTGGACGGGCCCGAAGTGTTTCTTTTGAATGGCTTTTTCCGCTGACCAGGTTTAGAGCCTCTGAATCCGGCATTAACTACCGTATCTTCAGCATTGTCGCTGTTAATGTGGCGCTTGTGCTTGTTGTGATGCGACCTGCCATTGCTGTCCTTGGTATCCGAATTACCAGGGCTCTTGGTCATGTTATTGCTATGAGCCAGCCAGTTGTCTTCTCCCGTGCAAAAGCGGGTCATGAGTGTCGTGAGGGCTGCCATAGATTTCGGCTTTTCTTGTCCAAGGTGCCGGGCAAGCCACTCGTCACGGATGTTATGCTTGAAGGCTGCTAGGGCCTTTGCGTCCGGACAGTCGATGATTTGATTTTTCTTGGTTAGGAACCGTGTCCAGAATTGTCTGGCAGATTCTTCTGGCTGCTAAATTATGTGGCTCAGGTCATCGGCGTCTGGTGGTCGCACATAGGTGCCCTAGAAATTGTCGAGGAATGCGGCTTCTAGGTCCTCCCAACAACCAATTGATTCTGTTGGCAAGCTGTTAATCCAATGCCAAGCTGGTCCTTTAAGCTTGAGTGGGAGGTATTTGATGGCGCGTAGATCATCGCCGCCGGCCATGTGGATGTGAAGGAGATAGTCCTCGATCCATACCGCAGGATCTGTTGTGCCATCCTAAGATTCAATGTTTACGGGTTTGAAACCTTCTGCGATTTGATGATCCATTACTTCATTTGTGAAGCATAGTGGGTGTGTGGCACCTCTGTAATGGGCTATATCACGACGTAGCTCAAATGAGCTTTGTCTGTTGTGTTCGGCCCGGCCGGATTTACTATATCCGGCATGACGGTTATCGTCTCGTGTCGTGGGGCACCCGTGCGATCCATAGATCGATCTTGTTTGCCTTGCCTTGTCCTCCAACATATCTCGCACATCTAGCGCGTTTCCCCGCGCCTTGGTATTTTTTGAACGATGCCGGGGTGCGGCTTGGGTGGAGGGCCTAGAGGCCTCTCTGTCGCGGCCACGAGGTGGCCGGTCAGCCGCATCATGCGCTGGTGATGTAGGTTTAAGTGCTTCCTCCTCTAATCGGGGTAGCAACCTACGTTTTGGGTAGCTCTTGGAGGGGCGTACGAGTTCATACTCCTCGGCCGCAAGGACTTCAGTCCACCTGTCGGCTAGCAGGTCTTGGTCAGCTCTAAGTTGTTGCTGTTTTTTCTTAAGGCTACTCGCCGTGGCCATAAGCCTGCGCTTAAAGCGCTCTTGTTCGACGGGATCCTCAGGCACGACAAATTCGTCGTCGCCGAGGCTTGCCTCGTCTTCGGAGGGAGGCATGTAGTTATCATCCTCTTCCTTTCTGTCTGCCGCCCTCTCAGGGGGGCTGGCTTCTCCGTCCTCCTGCGCTGAATCTTGCTGGAGGGAGTTGTCTTCGGCACTATCCAGGGTGTTGTTATCTCCCGTGCCGGTATCACCATTTTTGCTTTGGCGGGACTTAAAGCGGCGCCGCTGACACCGGCACTTGGGTTGCTTCTTGGAGGGGTCATCCCCCGCTGTTCCGTCGCCATTGCCTTCTTTGGGTGTATCCACCATATATATGTCATATGACGAGGTGGCTTTCCAGTGCCCTATAGGCGCTGGTTCAAGTTCATCTCCTACATCGTCATCCATACCGTCGATGTCTTCGGAGTCAAAGTCTAGCATGTCGGTTAAATCATCGACAGTGGCTATGAAGTGGGTGGTAGGTGGGCGTCGAATTTCTTCGTTGTCCGCATCCCAACCCTGCCGGTCATAATCCGGCCAGGACTCTCCTGACAAAGAGAGAGACCTTAGTGAATTCAGAATGTCGCAAGGGCGAGTGCTGAAAGATATCCGCGGCGGTGAACTCCATGATCGGCACCCAATCGGATTTGATTGGCAGCACCGCGGAAGGTTCGGAGTCCGGAGAAGAGTCCGGCACCTTGGAGTCACGGGCTTCGCAGAGGATAAGGCTGGTGTTCGGCTCGATCGCCGTTGAGACTACAGCCCCCGCGTCGAGGTCTAGCCACCCATCCTCGATCGGCGCAGTCGGCTCCGAGCTAAGGGTCGGAGCGGATGCGGGTGCGGCCTCCAGGGCACTGTTCGGCGGCACAGCTAAATCATGCCCATCGTGACAGTGCGGCGCGCCCGGCTGCGGCTCGAATCCGTCGAAGATCAAGTCTCCACGGATATCAGCCGTGTAATTCAAACTTCCAAATCTGACCTGATGGCCAGGGGCGTAGCTTTCAACCTGCTCCAGATGGCCAAGCGAATTGGCCCGCAGTGCAAAAGCCGCCGAATACGAAGATCTGTCCGGGGAGAAAAGTCTCACCCTGGACCGCATCGTTGTTGATGATCGGAGGAGCCATCAGGCCTAAAGATGACGGCACAGAGGAACTCTCAATGAAAGCACCAATGTCGGTGTCAAAACCGGCGGATCTCGGGTAGGGGGTCCCGAACTGTGCGTCTAGGCGGATGGTAACAGGAGACAAGGGACACAATGTTTTTACCCAGGTTCGGGCCCTCTCGATGGAGGTAAAACCCTACTCCTGCTTGATTAATATTGATGATATGGGTAGTACAAGAGTAGATCTACCACGAGATCAGAGAGGCTAAACCCTAGAAGCTAGCCTATGGTATGATTGTTGTTGTCCTACGGACTAAACCCTTCGGTTTATATAGACACCGGAGAGGGCTAGGGTTACACAGAGTCGGTTACAATGGGAGGAGATCTGCATATCCGTATTTCCAAGCTTGCCTTCCACGCCAAGGAAAGTCCCATCCGGACATGGGACGAAGTATTCAATCTTGTATCTTCATAGTCCAAGAGTCCGGCCAAAGGTTATAGTCCGGCTATCCGGACACCCCCTAATCCAGGACTCCCTCACCCGGCTCCCATGTTTTGGTACCTTACGTTCCGCTATATCGGCTAAGGTAGCACTGGGAGAACTACTGCGATTGTGCCCCGGTTCATCTGGGCAAGCACCTCAGTAGAGAAAGCTCAAACTGACTGTCATGGTAAGGCGAGAGCTGGTCGCTGTTTGAGAGGTCTCGAGTCCCTAAAGACTTATGCCGCTTAGGGTGAGGAGTCGGCTTTGTCCGGCTTAGGCGTGTATAGCGCCCCGAATTCGGCCCTCCGAATACTAGGGGCTTCGCCAAAATTTAAAATTGTAGACTTCTATGGCTAAGTGAGAGTGATAAAGCATTATAGTCTGATTGCCTTGTTCGTTGCGCTGAGCACCTCCCTCGAAGGTCCCAACAATGGGAAAAAGAGTGCTCAGATTTATCCCGAACACCCCAACACTCGTGGCATGGGGGCAGAAGCCGACGACTGGCCATCTCTCAGATTTGATAAACAGCCACACAGAAGGTAATATTTTAAATTCAAACAAGTGTTGCATAGCGCATATGAACAAGTTTTCATAATACAGGATCACACGAGCAAGTTCATTCAAAAATTACATCCTTCGCACACTCGTCCACCACAAGAAGAGCACCCTTCCGGACACCCTCATAATACATTTCAGGGTGGCGATGCTCCTTGCCCTGTGGCGGCCCCTCCTTCACCAGCTTCTCGGCGTCCATCTTGGCCCAGTGCACCTTCGCACGGGCAAAAGCCCGGCATGCACCTTCGATGCATATGGACTGCTTTATGACTTCCAGCCGTGGGCAGGCATCCACAAGCCGCCTCACCAGGCCGAAGTAGCTGTTGGGAAGGGAGTCGCCAGGCCACATCCGGACTATAAGGCCCCTCATGGCCTGTTCGACCGCCTTGTGCAGCTCGACCAGTTGCTTCAGGTGGTTGCTCACAGGCATCGGGTGTTCGGTCCCAGTATACTAAGACCAGAACAACTTCTCCGTCGAGCCTCCCTCCTCGGCCTGGTACTAATTTGCGGCATCCGACACGCTGCGGGGCAAATCTGCGAATGCTCCTGGAGAGCTCCGGACTCGGGTAAGTAACAAGTAATTTACTTTCACATGCTTGCTCTGCATAATGAATGCCTTTCCCGCCGCTATCTTCTTCATCGCCTCAATTTCCTGGAGGGCCTTTTGGGCTTCAGCCTTGGCATGCTTTGTGCTCTCGAGGGCCGCAGCAAGCTCGGACTCTCGCGTCTTCGAGTCAAGCTCCAAAGTCTCGTGCTTCTTCACGAGAGCCTGGAGCTCTTGCTGCACCTCGCCCACCCGTGCCTCTTGTTTCTCCCGCTCGGTGCGCTCCTTGGCCGCTTTGTTTTCGGCCTCGGACAGCACTTGCTTCAGGGCCGCCACTTCGGTCGTGGCCCCTGGCACATTCATGATGATCCTATCATTTTGCAACCACATCTTTTATATATATATAGACAAGGTATTACTTACCTTTGTTCTCCTCGAGCTGCCTCTTGGTAAGGCCGAGCTCTTCCTCGGACCGCTCGAGGTTCTGCTTTAGTGCGGTGACCTCTGCAGTTAGTATGGCAGAGGTCAGCAGCGAAGCCTGCATACGCATATAGACATACTTGTATTAGACTCGTGCAGATATTATGTGATCCTCTATTTGGCTTTTCTTTGTGAACACCAAACAGAGCATCAGGGGCTACTGTCTATGCGGTAATATTTTCCTATATTCTAAATACTTACCTCAAAGCCTGTTAGAAGGCTGGCACAGGCTTTAGTCAGTCTCCTCTTGGCGGACTGGACCTTCTTGATCACCGCACTCATAATAGTGCGGTGCTCTTCGTCGATGGAAGCGCCACGAAGCGCTCCCAGCAGGCTGTCCAGTGCCTCTGGATGGACAGAGGTCACCGGCACGGGCGGCTTGCCCCTCTTGGCAGGGGGCCGCCTGCCGGAGTCCGGAACCACTAGAGGTTCCGGCGCGGTGTTCGGCTGAGGGCCGAACTTGGAGCCCTTGGGAGTCTTGCTCCCTTTGCGCCTGGAGTCCGGAAGGTCGCCTTGAGGCGCCTCCAGGACTACCTCCCCTCGGCTCGGTGCCCCTTGAGACAATACCTTGACATTGTCCATAGGGCAAGGAGAGGTGGCGGTTGGAAGTGAGTCGCTATTCATATCCGACGAGTCCAAGGAACCGCCCGACGAGGATACGTCGATACGGGCTCGGGGCGGACTGCAGAATCATATTCGGCGTTAGGAGAAGCAGTGCAATAAAAGTATGCTATGAGTTACTCTGGTATCCGAATACTTACGACTTCGCCAGGGGCTTGGCCCTGAGTAACCACTCGTCTTCGCTATCGGCGGCGGTGGTGGAGCAGTCCGGAAGGAGAGTCCTTCCCTTCTTGGACCCTCCGGCCTCCCCGGTTGGGGCGGCCTTCCTTTTCTTGTCTCCCCCGGCTGGAGGGGGAGAACCTTCATCTTCCTCCTCCTCGTTTTCATGGGAGGAGTGCATCTCGGAGTTATCAGACGATGAGTCCGATACCACCTGGCGCCGGGAACTCTTTCGGGTTCCCGTGGCCTTGTTCTTGGTCTTCTTCTCCAGCACCTCATAAGGAGCCGGAGTCCGCATCTCCGTCAGGAGAGCGTCTACAGGGTCTTCGGGCAGAAGGGCCGGGCAGTCAATCTGCTCTGATGTCTACACCCAGTCCTGTCAAAGGCAGGGGAACTCAGATCCGCACATGGTTAAGCTATGGAAAATAAATACCCTACAAGATGTACGGAACTTACCGGATTCGCAGGGCGCGTCGCGCTTAGCCCGCGGTCCTTGGTAAGGGGAGGAGGGACCTCGGCGCCCTTGAACAGCACCTTCCAGACGTCCTTATGCATCATGTCGAAGAGCTCGCGTAGAGTCTGGTGCTGGGCTGGGTCGAACTCCCATAAGTTGAAAGCCCGTTGTTGACACGGGAGGATCCGGCGGAAGACCATGACCTGGACTATGTTGACAAGCTTGAGTTTCTTGCTTATCAAGTTCCGGATACACTTCTGGAGTCCGTCCAGCTCCACCGATGAGCCCCAGGACAGGCCCTTCTCCTTCCAGGAGGTAAGCCGCGTGGGGATTCCGGATCGAAACTCGGGGGCTGCCGCCCAGTTGGTGTCGCGCGGCTCGGTGATGTAGAACCACCCCGATTGTCACCCCTTTATGGTCTCCACGTAGGAGCCTTCGAGCCACGTAATGTTGGCATTTTTCCCACCATGGCTCCGCCGCATTCCGCTTGTTGGCCGCCTACTACCTTCGGTTTGACATTGAAGGTCTTCAGCCACAGGCCGAAGTGGGGCCGGACGTGGAGGAAAGCCTCGCACACGATATGAACACCGAGATGTTGAGGATGAAATTCGGGGCCAGATCATGGAAGTCCAGCCCATAATAGAACATAAGGCAGCGGACGAATGGATGGAGGGGAAACCCCAGTCCGCGGACGAAATGGGTGAGGAAAACCACCCTTTCGTAAGGTTCCGGGGTAGGGACGATCTGCCACGCGGCTGGCAGCCAGTGCGCGATATCCGCGGCTAAGTATCCGGCCCCGCGCAGCTTTTTGATGTCTCCCTCCATAACGGAGGAGACCATCCACTTGCCTCCCGCTCCGGACATGTTTGGAGAGGGTTGAGGAGAAGGATGCGGACTTGGGCGCTAGAGCTCGAGTGCGCGAGAATGGATGAGCAAGGAGGAAGAAGGCGTGGGTAGAAAAAGGTGAACCCTTATCCCTTTATAAGGGCGGACGAAACTATGCGCCCCCACCAGCCTGGTAAAACTCGCTTATCCCCCAAGCGCCATAATTAATGGCGCGGTTGGGTTACCCACGTCCGTATTGATGGGGATCCCGTGATAAGGGGACACGATCTCTGCTTCGACAAGACGTGCCAAGGAAACCGCCTCGCGAAGCACACTGAAGTTGGTTGTGAAAAACGATTCGAATGGTGACATGGCTGTGGTGTGATGTCACACTATGAAATACGTCAGCAGATTAGAATTGTGGAAATATTATTCTCTCTACGGTTGTACGTGGAACTTGTTTTGCAGAGCCGGACATGATCCTTGTGTTCAATATCTTCTATGAAGTATTCGGAGGAGGAACCCGCCTTGCAATGTCGAAGACAATCTGCGCGTCGGACTCATTGTCATTGAAGCCTGGTTCAGGGGCTACTGAGGGAGTCCTGGATTAGGGGGTATCCGGACAGCCGGACTATATCCTTTGGCCGGACTGTTGGACTATGAAGATACAAGATTGAAGACTTCGTCCCGTGTCTGGATGCGACTCTCCTTGGCGTGGAAGGCAAGCTTGGCAATACGGATATGTAGATCTCCTTCCTTGTAACCGACTCTGTGTAACCCTAGCCCCCTCCGGTGTCTATATAAACCGGAGGGTTTAGTCCGTAGGACCAACAACAATCATACCATAGGCTAGCTTCTAGGGTTTAGCCTCTCCGATCTCGTGGTAGATCAACTCTTGTAATACTCATATCATCAAGATCAATCAAGCAGGAGTAGGGTTTTACCTCCATCGAGAGGGCCTGAACCTGGGTAAAAACATCGTGTCCCCCATCTCCTGTTACCATCCGCCTAGACGCACAGTTCGGGACCCCCTACCCGAGATCCGCCGGTTTTGACACCGACATACGCCTTCTTTATAAAGGTGTGGGTCATCCCAGAAGTAATGTCTTAAATCATAGGAAAAAAATTCTTTTGCTGTTATGTGAAACTAGGTGGTATAAATTTAGCAACAATGTAATTAGCATAATCAGCATACCATGGAGCAGTACGAGAAGAATTTATGACAGCTAATTGTTCATCAGGAAAGCTATCATCAATGGGGAGTGGGTCATCAAGAACATTTTCCAACCTAGACAAGTTGTCTGCAACGGGGTTCTCAGCTCCCTTTCTATCAATAATATGCAAATCAAACTCTTGTAGTAGGAGAACCCATCTAATAAGTCTAGGTTTAGCATCTTTCTTTTCCATAAGATATTTAATAGCAGCATGATCAGTGTGAACGGTTACTTTAGAATCAACAATATAAGGCCTGAACTTATCACAAGCGGATACAACTGCTAAAAATCCTTTTTCAGTAGTAGCATAATTTCTCTGGGCACTGTCTACAGTTTTACTAGCATATTGGATAACATTTAATTTCTTATCAACTCTTTGTCCTAGAACAGCACCTACAGCATAATCACTAGCATCACACATAATTTCAAAGGGTAAATTCCTATCAGGTGGCTGAACAATAGGTGCAGAAATCAAAGCTTTCTTAAGTATTTCAAATGCTTCTACACAATCATCATCAAAGACAAAAGAAACATCTTTTTGTAAGAGATTAATCAGAGGCCTGGAAATTTTTGAGAAGTCTTTAATGAACCTCCTATAAAAACCGGCATGACCAAGGAAACTTCTTATACCTTTAATATCCTTAGGACACGGCATCTTTTCAATAGCATCAACTTTAGCTTTATCAATTTCAGTACCTCTTTCAGAAATTTTATGCCCCAGGACAATACCTTCATTAACCATAAAGTGGCACTTCTCCCAATTCAAGACAAGATTAGTTTCTTCACATCTCTGCAAAACTCGATCAAGGTTGCTTAAGCAATCATCAAAAGAAGTTCCATATACGGAAAAATCATCCATGAAAACCTCAACAATCTTTTCACAAAAGTCAAAGAATATAGCAGTCATACATCTTTGAAAGGTAGCAGGTGCATTGGATAAACCAAAAGGCATACTTCTATAAGCAAAGGTACCAAAACGGCAAGTAAAGGTGGTCTTTTCTTGATCCTCTTTTGACACAGGTATTTGAGAGAAACCAGAATAACCATCTAGAAAGCAAAAATGTGTATGTTTGGATAATCGTTCTAGCATTTGATCAATAAAAGGTAAAGGGTAATGATCCTTTTTAGTAGCTTTATTTAGTTTGCGGGAATCAATTACCATTCTATAACCTGTAACAATTCTTTGTGGGATCAATTCATCTTTATCATTAGGAACAACAGTAATACCTCCCTTCTTAGGGACACAATGGACATGACTTACCCACTGACTATCAGCAACAGGATAAATTATACTTGCCTCCAGAAGCTTTAGTATTTCTTTTCTTACCACTTCTTTCATCTTAGGATTTAACCGTCGTTGGTGATAAACAACCAGTTTAGCATCATTCACCAATTTTATTTTGTGCTGGAATAGAGTGGGACTAATGCCCTTAAGATCATCAAGAGTATATCCAATAGCAGCACGGTGCTTCTTCAGAGTTTTCAATAATTTCTCTTCTTCCTGCTCTGAAAGGTTAGCACTAATAATGACAGGATATATCTTCTTTTCATCAAGATAAGCATATTTAAGAGTATCAGGTAATGGTTTAAGCTCAAACACGGGATCACCCTTGGGTGGAGGAGGATCCCCTAGAATTTCAACAGGCAAGTTGTGTTTCAAAATAGGTCTCTGTTTAAAGAAAACTTCATCTATTCCCCTTCTTTCATTCATAAACATATCATTTTCATGGTATAGCAAATATTGTTCTAAAGGATTATTAGGAGGCACAGCAATAGAAGCAAGACCAATAATTTCATCTTTACTAGGCAATTCTTTATCATGGGGTTGTCTATGAAATTTATCAAAATTAAAATCATGAGACATATCCCCTAAACCAATAGTAACAACATCCTTTTTGCAATCTATCTTAGCATTAACAGTATTCAAGAAGGGTCTGCCAAATATAATGGGACAAAAATCATCTTGTGGGGAACCAAGAACAAGAAAATCAGTAGGATATTTAACTTTCCCACACAAGACTTCAACATCTCTAACAATCCCAACTGGTGAAATAGTATCTCTATTGCCAAGCTTAATAGTAACATCAATATCTTCTAACTCAGCAGGTGCAATATCATGCATAATTTCTTCGTATAAAGAATGAGGTATTGCACTCGCACTAGCACCCATATCACATAAGCCATGATAGCAATGATCTCCCATTTTAACAGAAATAACAGGCATGCATACAACAGGTCTATGTTTATTTTTAGTATCGGGTCTACCAATTCTAGCAGCTTCATCACAGAAGTAAATAACATGCCCATCAATATTATCGGCCAGGAGATCTTTAACCATAGCAATACTAGGTTCAACTTTAATTTGCTCAGGGGGTATAGGTGTTGTAGTATTACTCTTACGAACCACAGTTGAATCTTTAGCATGATCCTTTATTCTAAGAGGGAAAGGTGGTTTCTCAATATAAGAGGTAGGAACAATAGGATCAACATTATAAGTGATAGTCTTTTCTTCAATTTTAATAGATTCAACTACTTTTACTTCAATGGGAGGATGATATTTAAACCACTTCTCCTTAGGTAGATCAACATGAGTAGCAAATGATTCACATAAAGAAGCTACTATCTCAGAGTCAAGTCCATATTTAGTGCTAAATTCACGGAAAACATCGGTATCCATAAAAGATTTAACACAATCAAACTTAGGTGTTATACCTAACTCTTTACCTTCATCGAGATCCCAATCTTCAGAGTTGCATTTAATTCTTTCCAGTAAATCCCATTTGAATTCAATAGTCTTCATCATAAAAGAACCAGTACAAGAAGTATCGAGCATGGAGCGATTATTAAGAGAAAGCCGAGCATAAAAATTTTGAATAACAATTTCACTTGAGAGCTCATGATTGGGGCATGAATATAACATTGACTTAAGCCTCCCCCGAGCTTGAGCGATGCTTTTTCCTTCACGAGGCCAAAAATTATATATATAATTACGATCACGATGAACCTGATGCATAGGATAAAATTTCTGATGAAATTCCAATTTCAATCTGTTGTAGCTCCATGATCCAATATCATCGCATAGCCTAAACCATGTCAATGACTTTCCCTTCAAAGATAAAGGGAAGACCTTCTTCTTGATAACATCCTTGGGCATACATACAAGCTTAAATAATCCACAAACTTCTTCCACATATATTAGGTGCAAATCGGTATGTAATGTTCCATCTCCTGTAAAAGGATTAGCTAGCAGTTTCTCTATCATACCCGAAGGAATTTCAAAGTAAACATTTTCAGTAGGTTCAGTAGGTTGAGGAGCAACTCTTTGCTCTACTGGTCGGGGTGAAGATACCCCGAACAATCCCCTCAAAGGATTACTTTCCATAGTAACAAGTGACAGTAAATTTCAGCACACTATATACATTTTTCCTTACCAAATTCCACTTACCAAAGGCGCTTCACTCCCCGGCAACAGCGCCAGAAAAGAGTCTTGATGACCCACAAGTATAGGGGATCTATCGTAGTCCTTTCGATAAGTAAGAATGTAGAACCCAACAAGGAGCAGAAGGAAATGACAAGCTGTTTTCAGTAAGGTATCTCTGCAAGCACTGAAATTATCGGTAACAGATAGTTTTGTAATAAGGTAATTTGTAACGGGTCACGAGTAACAAAAGTAAACAAGGTGCAGCAAAATGGCTCAATCCTTTTAGTATCAAAGGACAAGTCTGGACAAACTCTTATATAAAGGAAAGCGCTCCCGATGACACATGGGAATTATCGTCAAGCTAGTTTTCATCACGCTCATATGATTCGTGTTCGTTATTTTGATAATTTGATATGTGGGTGGACCGGTGCTTGGTTGCCCTTCCTTGGACAAGCATCCCACTTATGATTAACCCCTATTGTAAGCATCCGCAACTACAAAAGAAGTATTAAGGTAAACCTAATCATAGCGTGAAACATATGGATCCAAATCAGCCCCTTATGAAGCAACGCATAAACTAGAGTTTAAGCTTCTGTCACTCTAGCAACCCATCATCTACTTATTACTTCCCAATGCCTTCCTATAGGCCCAAACAATGGTGAAGTGTCATGTAGTCGACGTTCACATAACACCACTAGAGGAAAGACAACATACATCTCATCAAATAATCGAACAAATACCAAATTCACATATTTACCTAATATTGAAGGGAGGAGCCTTTCATTGTTCTCCATACATCATCATTTTATATCCATTGATTTTGTGTTAACCATACAAATTAACGACTGAGATTTAATAGATTTGTATAACTGTAAGTTGACAAAATTTACTTCATATGCCACCTATAAGTGAAGAAAAACATCATCTATATTTTTTTTCAAACATCACCTGTCGCCCCTCGCCTGTGAGGCTACGACCGAGTGATGGTCGCTAGCTACGATCGCTAGCTTTAAAAAAAGGAAACTCCTATCGCTAGAGAAATCAAACTACCAGGTTGTCTTTTTTTTGCGGGCAAAACTACCAGGTTGTCCCCGACACATTCTCCTCTCCTCGTTGTCCTGTGCATACCAAACATACATCTCCACCATCGCGCCTGACTCTCCTTCCCCAATCACCGATCCCATCATCACACAAACTGATAAGCACATGGATATATTCATATTCCAGCACCGGAACGATCTTGCACGATCTGCCGGGTGAAAGGTAAGCTGACCAGAGGCTCGCCACCTGCCATTGATGGACCACACTTGCCATGGCCCTAGAGGAAATCTAACCTCAAGGTCGACCCAAGGCTCGTCGTCTACGGATTCGAGGAGAGGAGGCCGATGTTCTGCCTGTTGGGTCTAGCTCGGAGCCAACCGAACAGGGGAAACGAAGGACATCATGCAGATCGTGGTTCATGCCACCGCTGGTTCTGCCGGTGTTCATGTTGTCTGTGCAGCCATGGAATAATGAGCATAGCGGGTAGGATATTGCAGTCTGATGCGTTTAGACAGTTCATCGTATATAAATTCGATGAACGAACTTATTAAGAGACACAAAACGTATGCAGACGCGTGGGGGAGGAGAGGCTGTACAAAGCTCCCATGTATAAATCAATGGAGGCAAGGAAGAGACCTATAGGCGTTCATGTGGCCGGTACTGCAAGGGAGCATCAAACACACCATGCTCGATGAGTTCGAGGCGGATGAGATATTGACATGCTAGAGCTGCACTACTCTGTCCGGGAATTAGCAAGGCACGTACTGTTAACCTTTTCTCTAATTAACTAGGTCCACTCCTTCCATGTTCCTTTGGTCCTTTCCCTTCACCTTATTTACTGATGTAGGACAATGCACTTGAAGTGTTCATGGATTTATTGCCAATGTTTCAATTCTAACTTTTCTAAGATAACGATTTCTGTATGAACATATAGAATCAATCAAGAATTAACTTCTAACCAGTTTTAATCCATTAATCTATGATTATTCATGGGAAATAACTGACTGCTATGCGTGATCATTTTTTTCTCATATTCTTATTGCCAAGGCTTCAATTCTGAGAGAAGGTAGAACCTGCAATGCTCGTTTTACGTATATACACATGTTGATCATTTGGTGTTGTTACCTAATCGTCTTTTTTTGCATGAGATTACCATTGTTTTTGTTGACTCAGTGAACCAGCTACATCTATGAGCTCCAACTCACTGATTAACATGGTGGAACTTGATAAACCGATCTTGGCTACCAATCTGTCTGATGTACTCGATGAAGGACATGACCTTGGCAGGAGCCTATGGATAGTGTGTACAGTGAGCAAACCCTTCTATTTGTCTGCACCCAAATACCTCATCAGTTTTGTTTCAATATGGTTACAAAGACAGCTAGATTAAACAGCTCTGCGTTTCACTTTTGGACATCCATGTGAGCACCTTCATCATGCATTCGTTTATCATTTCATAACGCATCTTTTGGTGTTTGCATGATTACTGAAGTTGCGGCCATGTGTGCATAAATTAAGATCAAATAGCTAACAGAAAATTAAATACTCGGATTAGGAATTTTTAAGTTCTCACTTCAAATGCTATAAAATTCGTAGTGTATTCACTATGATGCTTATGACTCATATTCATATCTTTAATTTAATGAATAAAAATATAGTACTGAGCGAACCATGTAGTTCTTTTTAAAGAATAATATACATTTTCTCTACTTTCCACCACCACTCTAAATAATTTCATGTGCCAAATAATAGGTGTTTCAATCCCAACGTTCTTTCTCATTGGTAACAACTAACCAGAGTTTGTGTTATATGGAGCAGCAGCATTATGACATTATGACATTTTGTGAGCATGGATGGAAAGCAAGGTAAACCTTATTGTTAAATGGATTCTCCTTTATTATACTTAATTTACATTGGCTTCTCTTTTAATTTCTGCATGCAAACTTTCAACGGCCAGTTTGAGCTCATTTTCAAAAGTTGTTTCTGATCTCTAAACCAGACTAACGCTGGAGCGATCTATTTGTTCACTCCATTTGAATTGAACTATTATGCAGAGCAACACGAGAGCTTAGAAATGTTAGAGGAGACTGTCGCGAGCTGAAAGCCAGGAGGAGTTGCGATCATGCTGATGCATGCTAGCAGAGGGAACCGAGTGACAAGTGCGGGACACCAGATGGTAGGTTGAACAACTGGTGATAGACGGCAGGTGGTACATACTGGAGGAGGCTTACATGTAATCTCCACCAAATTATTTTTGCATGCACGATCGCTCTCCTCTTCCATGGGACCTCTCCCTCGCCGTGGTCTTTGCGTCTATGACCCTCATGTGGCGTAATGCCTGAGGTGGTCATGTACATGCTCTGTTTCGGCTCCATCATGTTGGACCTCATGGAATACGTGGTCCGAGAGCTGGAGATGGACAAATAAATAATTATTAGTATAAAATTAAAGAAGAATTCTCAAAAATCACTGCCCTTGCCGACACTATTGAGATGAAGCCATGCCAGGAACTCCGCTTCGCTCATTCTGTCAATCGCATAGCTTCATGATGTTTGCTGCGTAGCGAAGCATGGATCTGCGGGTGGTAGGAGAGGGTCTTGAGCCATGCTTATTGAACTTGGGTGTATGATATTTTTTCTCCCGTTGCAACGCACGGGCATGTTTGCTAGTGACTACTTATAGCAAGACTTCTCCCATGTCCTCAAGAACAAATGTAACTACTCACAAATCATATTCATGTTCATAATCAGAGGAGTATTAATATGCATAAAGGATCTGAACATATGATCTTCCACCAAATAAACCAACTAGCATCAACTACAAGGTGTAATCAACACTACTAGCAACCCACAGGTACCAATCTGAGGTTTTGAGACAAAGATTGGATACAAGAGATGAACTAGGGTTTGAGATGAGATGGTGCTGGTGAAGATGTTGATGGCGATTGACCCCTTCCCGATGAGAGGATCGATGGTGGTGATGATGGTGATGATTTCCCCCTCCCGAAGGGATGTTTCCTCAGCAGAACAGCTCCGCCGGAGCCCTAGATTGGTTTCGCCAGGTTTTGCCTCGAGACGGTAGCGCTTCGTCCCGAAAGCTTCCTTCTGATTTTTTTTCCAGGGCGAAATACTTCATATAGCAAAAGATGGGCATCGGAGGCCTGCCAGGGGGCCCACGAGGTAGGGGCGCGCCCAGGGGGGTAGGGCGCGCTCCCCGCCCTCGTGGACAGGGTGTGGCCCCCCTCTGGTGCTTTCTTCGCCCAATATTTTTAATATATTCCAAAACTGACTTCCGTGGAGTTTCAGGACTTTTGGAGTTGTGCAGAATAGGTCTCTAATATTTGCTCCTTTTCCAACCCAGAATTCCAGCTGCCGGCATTCTCCCTCTTCGTGTAAACCTTGTAAAATAAGAGAGAATAGGCATATGTATTGTGACATAATGTGTAATAACAGCCCATAATGCAATAAATATCGATATAAAAGCATGATGCAAAATAGATGTATCACATGGCACCATGGATCGTCTCCATACGGTGTTGGCGACCGGCTGGTGGATGGCCGCCGTCGACGCCAGCTACGACTCTTAGTTGGACCAGATGATCGTTCGCATCACCAACAGGTTCACCGTCATCAAGAAGCTCGCAGACGACATCGCCGTACTCCTCCAGCCCGCGCGCCCGGGCTCCTCATTGCATGCCACCCTAATGGGCCTCCATGGTCGAAACCTCTTTCAAGCACTGGTGGCCCTGCGATTGCCCGCCGACGCCATGAAGAATGTCCACCTGGAGGTCGCGCTCTCCATGAGGCACCTCGCCCTTCAAGAAACCGTCGACCTACACATCCATGTGTATGAGCGAATCGTGTACATAGGTATCTACAAGGCCAGTGAGGATGCTACGACGTTGGCCTTCTTCAGCCGGCTGGAAGCCTTGGATGCCTTTGTTGAGAAGCACCTTGACCTCGCCACAAAAGCCGTCGCTCCTTAGCCGCCGGTCGGTGGACCGGCCGGCACACTGAGTTGAGGAGGAGGAGGTCGTACGTTGATGGATGCATCTTTCTTCTTGCCTCCTGTAACCACCACTGTGATCGCATTATCGTGGCCTTAATTCTTATTTTGCTATTGCATTCTCGTTCCAGTCAATACAGACATGTGCGATCCCTTTGCTCAATACAGGCATGTCCGTTCCAGTCTTATTTTGATTGGCTTGAATGAAGGTCTATCCCGCTGTTAGGCGCCGTAGCGCACTGTGCTTGCTGTTAGGCGCCGCGGCGCGCTCTACTCGCGTCCGTTGGCACGCTCTGCTCACGTTTGTCGAAGCGCTTGGCTTGTGGACCACTTTTCCTTGCATGTTCAACTGCTATATGCATATATATATATATATATATATGGTTGCTCGATGTTGAGGCGACCGCAGAGCGCTCTGCTCGCGTCCCTCCGCGCGCACTCTGCCAACGGTTGGGCGTGCGCATGATCACGTCGGGGGCCCCGTATGCATGCGGTTGCGCCGCGCGTGTTGCCACCCAATGCAGTTATGTGCGGCACGATGGAGTTACGCGCTGCAAATTAGAACTGCAATCAGGGCATGCCGATATTCCTGGCCGTCCTGCTTCCCCTTTAATTCCCGCGACCATTATAACCTTAGTCTCTTCAACCTTTCGATCGCGCCCCACAACACAACAAGCACACTCACGACGACACATAGAGAGGGGATGTCCAGCGGTGCTCCAATGGAGTTCGGCGAGCATAGAGTGGAGACCCACGCGAGGGAGATGGATCTCTCGGTGGTGTACACCATCGACCCGGCCGTGGTGGACGACTACATCAACAGCGTTGAGCATTTGCTTGCTCGAGACAAGTACAAGGTGGTCGGCATCGACCTCCAGTACACCATCGGTCGTCCCGACATAGATTAGAAGGTTGTCGTTTCCCAGTTTTGTGTGCGCCATCATGTCCTCATCTACCACTATTGCATGGCCACAGAGCCTTGCGACGGTTTCAACAGGTTTGTCAACAGCACCGACTACAAGTTCGCCACGGTGGAAACCAAAGACGATGTAAATGCACTCAGTGTTATGGGCTTGGCCTACAAGAACCTTGTCGAAATCCATGACCACTATAGGGTCTAGGGCAGCACGAAGAAGGACTCCCTGGTCGAACTCGCCTAGGCCATCATCGACCCCTACTATGAAAAGATGAAGCAGGATGCCCAGAGAACAAGTCCCCTATCCTGGCACAGGGCCTGGATGCGGCAATTGGATGAACCTCACCTCAGGTTCGCGGCCAAGAGCGTGTACACATGCTACGAGATGCACAGGTGGATCGTTGACATGAGGAAGTGCCTCGTTACCCAAATCGATGAGCCCGGATCGAGCCACAAGCAAAGCAAGCGTCACAAGAAGTAGATGATGATCAGATGATCGTTTATGCTAGTTAATCATGCATGTAATATATAGTTTACTTTATTGGTGTGTGGAAATGTCATGTGTGTAGTAGCCACCTATGTAATTATGCATGTAATAGTTACTTTGGTGTGTGCAAATGCCATGGTTGTAGTAGCCACCTATGTAAGTGGGTGTTTAATTTGGTTATGCAAGCATGTCCTTATAAGTGTGTGTGTGTGTGTGTGTGTGTTGTTGTTGTTGTTGTTGTTGTTGTTCTGTATGCAATCCCATCGCACAACACACATGTTTTGTTAAGTTGAACCGTTTCTGTTCTCTTGTCTCAACGCAAATACTTCATCCGAGTGAACCACATGTCGTATATCGCATACACCTTCATCTGGCTGACCGTTTCTTTTGTGTTTCCTAATCGCAAACAGTTCATCCGAGTGAACCGTATGTTGTATATCGCACACACCTTCATCTGGCTGCCCATTTCTTTTGTTCCTCCTAATCGAAAACGGTTAATTGAACTGAATCATATGCCCTGAATCACACACGCAACTAAAATCTGAAACATGTTTGATGCATCCTCCATTGCAAACATTTTGCACCTTTTTTGACGAGTTTTTTACACCACCGTTTGTGATTATGGCATCGCACACAGTTTCGTTGAAGGGTCTTTGATCGTAGTCTCGCGTTAGCAGCATCCTGCAGTAGTGCAAGCTTGTGGGAGACTCTCTTCTTTAGTTTGCACAAAGTTAAATATTTCCTGTAAGGCAGCTTGTTTCTTATGAGCAGGAAAATATTTTTCAGAGAAGTAATAAATCATATCCTAGGGACTACGCACACAACCAGGAGTAAGAGTATTGTACCAAGCTTTATCATCACCCTTTAATGAGAAAGGAAATAATTTGAGAATAAAGTAATAGCGAGTTTTCTCATCATGAGTAAAAAGGGTGGCTATATCATTCAACTTAGTAAGATGTGCCACAACAGTTTCAGTTTCATAACCATGGAAAGGAGATTCAACCAAAGTAATTAACTCTGTGTCGACAAAGAATTCATAATCCTTATCATCAATAAAGATAGGTGAAGTAGCAAACTTAGGATCATACTTCATTCTAGAATTCAGAGATTTTTCTTTATACTTGCACAGTAATTTCTCTAGATCATCTCTATCCTTACAAGCAAGAATATCTCTAGTTGTCTCCTCATTCATAACATAACCTTCTGGTACCTTAGGCAATTCATATCTAGAAGGGCTAGTTCTAGCAGGTGTTTCAGGAGTTTCAGTTTCAAGATCATCACCAGATTCAACAACATCATGTTGTATTACTCTAGCAATTTGTTCATCAAGAAATTCACCAAGTGGCACATCATTATCAAGCAAGGTACTAGCATCATCATACGCATCATTCATAGTAGAAGTAGCATCATCAATAACTTGCGACATATTAGAATTGATAGCATGTGGTGGTGTTGCAAGTCTACTTACAACACAAGGTGAATCTAAAAGAACTGGATGGCAGCTCCTTACCTCCCCTCGTCTTTGAGGGAAATATCTTCATCTTAGCATCCTTCAGATTCTTCATAGTGATAAATTGATAATAATCCCAAGTGATTCAACAAATATTGCTATGCTCCCCGGCAACGGCGCCAGAAAAAGGTCTTGATAACCCACAAGTATAGGGGATCGCAACAGTTTTTGAGGGTAGAGTATTCAACCCTAATTTATAGATTCGACAAAAGGGGAGCCAAAGAATATTTGAAGTTATTAGCAGCTGAGTTGCCAATTCAACCACACCTGGAGATTAATTATTTGCAGCAAAGTGATCAGTAGCAAAGTAGTACGATAGTTTTGATAGTAGTGACAGCAGCAACGGTAACGATAACAGTGATAGCAGTAATTTTGTAGCAAGTGTAACAGTAACGATAGCAGTAGTAACTTAGTAGAAACAATATAAGATAAATTCGTAGGCATTGGATCGGTGACTTGTTGGATGATATTCATCATGTGACAGTTATAACCTAGGGCGATACGGCACTAGCTCCAGTTCGTCAATATAATGTAGGCATGTATTCCGTAAATAGTCATACATGCTTTATTAAAAGAACTTGCATGACATCTTTTGTCCTACCCTCCCGTGGTAGCGGGGTCCATATTAGAAACTAAGGGACATTAAGGCCTCCTTTTAATAGAGAACCGGAACAAAGCATTAACACATAGTGAATACATGAACTCCTCAAACTACGGTCATCACCGGGAGTGGGCCCGACTGTTGTCACTCTGGGGGTGCCGGATCATAACACGTAGTAGGTGACTATAACTTGCAAGATCGGATCTAAAACATGGATATAATGATAAATTCATAAACGGTTCAGATCTGAGTTCATGGCACCCGGGCCCAAAGTGACAAGCATTAAGCATAACAAAGTCATAGCAACATCAATCTAAGAACATAGTGGATACTAGGGATCAAGCCCTAACAAAACTAACTCGATTACATGATGAATCTCATCCAACTCCTCACCGACCAGCGAGTCTACGAAGGAATTACTCACTGTTGGTGGGGAACATCATGGAATTGGCGATGGAGAAGGTTTGGTGATGATGAAGAACGAAGATCCCCCTCCCCGGAGCCCCAAACGGACTCTAGATCTGGCCTCCTGATGAAGAATAGGAGGTGACGACGGCTCCGTCTCGTGGAATGCGATAATTCTTTCTCCCTGATTTTTCCTGAAAGTATGTGATTTTATAGCGTCGGAATCAGGGTCTGTGGGGCCACCAGGTGGAGACAACCCACCTGGGCGCGCCAGGAGAGGAAGGCGCGCCATGGTGGGTTGTGCCCACCCAGGGGCCCCTCTCCGGTATGTCTTGGCTCCAAATATCCTCTTTTATTCCATAAAAATTCCTCGCAAAGTTTCGTTTCATTCTGAGAACTTTTATTTCTGCACAAAAACAACACCATGGTAGTTCTGCTGAAAACAACGTTAGTCCGGGGTTAGTTTCATTCAAATCATGCAAATTAGAGTCCAAAACAAGAGGAAAAGCGTGAGGAAAAGTAGATACGTTGGAGACGTATCACGCACATTGTCACCTCGCCCTTAACTAGTCTCCATTTATTCTACAACTCATGTTTCGAGTTACAAATATGAGCAACCGAAGCAGTATCAAATACCTAGGCGCTACTATGAGCACTCACTACTGCAGGTTGCTGCTAATGCGACACTACAATCAGATACCCTTCAATGAAACTGTGTGTGATGCCACAATCGCAAATGGTGGTGTAAAAAAGCATCAAAAAAGGTGCAAAACCTTTGCGATGGAGGATGCATCAAACACGGTTCAGATTATAGTTGTGTGTGCGATGCTGGGCATACGGTTCAGTTCAATTAACTGTTTGCGATGTGGCAATACAAAAGAAACGGGCAGCCAGATGAAGGCGTGTGTGATATACGGCTTACGGTTCACTCGGATGAACTGTTTGTGATTAGGCAACACAAAAGAAATGGCCAGCCAGATTAAGGTGTGTGCGATATACGGCATGCGGTTCACTCAGATGAACTGTTTGTGTTGAGACAAGAGAACAGAAATGGTTCAGTATATCAAGATGTGTGTGATACGCGACAAACAGGTCTGTAATCAGAAATGTGTGCGAAGACCGATAATAACACAGACGATTGCTTCTAATAAGACGTATGTGATATGCTCTATCTACACAACATATGTTGGCCATTGGGCGACGGGCGGTCATCCGGGTACGCCATAAGGATGGAAGAGGGCATCCTATATCAGCAAGGACCAGCTGTTCCACCAGTAGCTCATCTAAGAGAACTCTCAAGTTAACTGTGCTCGGGCTGGAATAGGCATGAGATGGGTGACCGGATGGGAAGCTGTCTTGATGTTAATCCCACTGATGGGATCTGTCATAAATGTCCTGAATGGACATTTAAGATACATCCCATCAGTGGGATTAACCTCAAGGTCCTTGTTTTGCTTTTTTTTGCTTTTTAACACATGTTAAAGAAGGTCTACCGCATTACTTTTTGACAATGTGCGATTGAGGGCATACGCTTCAGAAGGATTAACTGTTTGCGATTAGGCAATAGAAAAAACGCCAAGTACGAGGCCAAGAAAGCGTACCCACGTTACGCCGTCCGAGAATAGTGCTGCACTTAGAAATTATAGAACCGTCAATAAATTTTGAGCCTGCGTCCCATCACATTCCAAATTGCAAACCTGTTCACACCGATCAAAACTTAAACGGTTTCCCACTTAGGAGCGTATTAGTACTCGGTTATAAATACTACTACTCCAATATGACTGCACATTCCTCCTCAACTCCTCATCCACAAAAACAAACAAGTCATTCATCATTGTTCCCTTGCGTGTGCCATGGCCAGCGTGAGTTATGGGTCGAGAGATTGCCACCAGGGAGAGGCGAGCATGGAAGCGGAAGCGTGAGAGATGTCCCACCTCGCTGCGAAAGCAGATGACATGTCCCATCGCGCGACCGTAGCAGCAGAGAGGTCCCACCACGCCGCTGGAGCAGCACGGAGGTCCCACTGCACCGTCGATGCAGCAGACTTGTTCGGCCGCGCCGCGAAAGCAGAAGAGATGTCCCGCCGCGCCACAAATGCAGCAGAGATGTACTCCCATGCCGCGGTGGCCTGGGAAAATGTCTCACGGGCAGGCGAGGACTGTTACAGGAGCATGCATGCCATCGTCCTTACCAGATGGATCAAATCTCCGGCTGGGCGAGGTTGCAGGACGACATGAAAGCCTCGTTTGAACAGGCTACCAGCATCATCCGGCAACTAAATGAGAGCAATGCGAAGCTCCGGGCCGAGCGCGACCAGCTGAGAGCGAAGATCATCGGAAGTGCGGAGCAGCAGGAGGAGACCACTGCCTTGTTGAAGAGGACCGGCGACATTGTCGAGAAACTTATGGACGAGAATGCCATGCTGCGCATCGAGCGCAGAAGGCTAGTGGAGGAATTCATGGATGTTTTCAAGCAGCATCTTGAGGACAAGAAAGAGCTCATTGCCGCTCGCCGCGGAGACGTTCCCGCGGCCTGCAGCAACGTAGAGATCAGTGAGCCAGATCGTTGCATTCCTTCTTCTTTTGCCCTTGTGTATTTTGGGCATTGCCGCATGTGGCTTTTTTTAATTATGTTCTTAAATATGTAAGACAATTATTATCCACTATCATCATCCTTATATTCATCATGCTTGCTATAAGTCGCAGTCGATGCTATATAGGTCTGTCAGATCTTACATCAAGATCCGTGCAAAACTTTTTTTCAGATTTTCATTTTTCTCTCTTAAATCTCAGTTCAATGAGACATATAGCCACACTGTAGAACAGGGGTTCGGGCGCCATTAATGGAGACGTTGGGAGGGAGGTGCGTGGCGGGTAGCGGTCAAAGGGATCTCCTCCTAATGAGCATGCGCAGGGGTCTGATCGCACACCTCCCGTACTCAAATAGCTACCCCGCACGGCACCTCCTAGCCAATAAAAAAAGGGGACGCGTGGTGGCACGTAATCGGTAAGTAGAACGGCCACGGTTTCAATAATACTTGTGTTTCCGATTTGTAACGTGACAGCACTTGTTCCAAAATGACTTTGTTGATTGTTAGCGTGTGCACCTTCGCAAATCGGACAGAAAAATTACCACAACATGTTGGTGCCATGTTGATTTTCAGACATGTTTTGGATTTACAGGAATTAAAAACCAAGTTTCTCAATCTTTCGGGCTGAGCCACGACGCCCAGATATTTGAATTTCATTCTCGTTTCTTGCATGGGACCTAGAAATTCATCCAAGGACACACATGTGATTTTTCAAACAACTTTGATGCACTGGAGCATGTGCTTGTAGTTCAAATTTGAATTATGCACATTAAATGCGTAGAAACTCAATTATTATTAATGTATAAAAAGGCCAAACGAACCCGGAATAATTCCAAAATTTAGCACGATACTTCTATTTGGTCTAATATGCCTGTGTAAAAATTAAGGCGAGAGAAGGCAGTGTATGTATCTCGTTTTGCACACGGAGGTGACACGTTCCCTCTCGGAACCACAAGCCTTCTTGGGGGAAGCTTCGGTTTATAAGAAGCTTACACCAAAGCTTGTCCCAATTCGGCCAAAAAATTTACCGCAGCATGTTGGTGCCATGTTTCATGATTTTCAAGCGTGTTTTGGATTTACAGGAATTAAAAAACCAAGTTTCTCAATCGTTCCGGCCGAGCCACGACGCCCAGATGTTTGAATTTCATTCTCATTTCTTGCATTGGACCTATAAATTCACCCAAGGACATACATGTGATTTTTCAACCAACTTTGGTGCACTCGAGCATGTGCTTGTAGTTCAAATTTGAATTATGCACATTAATTGCGCAGAAACTCAATTAATGTATAAAAAAGGTCAAACGAACCCGAAATAATTTCAAAATTTAGCACGATACTTCTATTTGGTCTAATCTGCCTGTGTAAAAAAATTAAGGCGGGAGAAGGCAGTGTACGTATCTCGTTTCGCACACGGAGGTGACATGTTCCCTCTCGGAACCACGAGCCTTATTGAGGAAAGCTCCGGTTTGGAAGAAGCTTA
Organism: Triticum dicoccoides; assembly: GCF_002162155.2. Lineage (NCBI taxonomy): Eukaryota > Viridiplantae > Streptophyta > Magnoliopsida > Poales > Poaceae > Triticum > Triticum dicoccoides. The sequence continues at coordinate 63,379,617 of NC_041382.1, read as the reverse complement.
CACCAAAGCTTGTCCCAATTCGGCCAAAAAAATTACCGCAGCATGTTGGTGTCATGTAATGATACCATGCCAAGTTTCATGATTTTAAGGCGTCTTTTGGATTTACAAGAATTAAAAGAACCAAGTTTCACAATCTTTCCGGCCGAGCCACGATGCCCAGATGTTTGAATTTCATTCTCATTTCTTGCATGTGTCCTATAAATTCACCCAAAGACACAAATGTGATTTTTCAACCAACTTTGGTGCATTGGAGCATGTGCTTGTAGTTCAAATTTGAATTATGCACATTAAATGCGCAGAAACTCAATTAATGTATAAAAAAGGTCAAACGAACCCGGAATAATTCCAAAATTTAGCATGATACTTCAATTTGGTATAATCTGCTTGTGTACAAACATTAAGGCGGGAGAAGGCAGTGTAGTATGTCGTTTCGCACACAAAGGTCACACGTTCCCTCTCGGAACCACGAGCGTTCTTGAGGAAAGCTCCGGCTTACAAGAAGCTTACACCAAAGCTTGTCCCGATTCGGCCAAAAAATTTACCGCAGCATGTTGGTGCCATGTCATGACACCATGCCAAGTTTCATGATTTTCAGGCGTTTTTTGGATTTACAGAAATTAAAAAACCAAGTTTCTCAATCTTTGCAGTCGAGCCACGACGCCCAGATGTTTGAATTTCATTCTCATTTCTTGCATGGGATCTATAAATTCACCCAAAGACACACATGTGATTTTTCAACAAACTTTGGTGCATTGGAGCATGTGCTTGTAGTTCAAATTTGAATTATGCACATTAAATGCCCAGAAACTCAATTAATGCATAAAAATGCCAAACGAACCCGGAATAATTCCAAATTTAAAAAAGACACTCCTGTACTAGTTGCATGTTCATTGTACGCAAATGTTCTAGCAATTCAAACACCATCCTTTCCCTCCGTAACACCATTTTGTCTTTCAAAACATAATGAAAAAATCAGGTATACCACAAATAGTTTACTAGAAAGAATCGTGTGGGATGCGATATAAAATATCTTGGCGCACCGTCTTGTCTGGCTTACGCAGGAAGCTTCGTCGTCTATAGTCCACTGCTCCCGCTTGAACCACACTTGCGCACCAGTTTCTCGCGACACCGAGTGAAATTTTTTTGCCACCGCGGAAATATCTATCTCCCCACCCCCTCCCTCCTACCAAAAGCCATATTTCCACTATTCCTCCTTACTTTTCAAGTTCAAACCTTCACTGCTGCTTACTAGCAGCTCAGCCTCCTCGCTGGCGACCCTTCTTCTTGCAGCGCCGCCTCCTCGCCGGCTACCCTTCTTCTTGCAGCGCCGCCTCCTCGCCGGTGACCCTTTTTCTTGCAGTGTCGCCTCCTCGCCGGTGACCCTTCTTCTTGCTGCGCGCCCTCCTCGCTGCAGACTCTTCTTCTTGCTGCATGGCCTCATTGATATGGTCAGGTAATCCACACCCCACCCACACCATCCTCCTCGTTTCCCATCCCACATGCCCCGACCAACGGCGCGACACCTTCCCTCGAAATCACTGCCCCCTCCTCCAATTAAGCGCCGCCCACAGCCATTTTGCACGTAGTATAACGTGGAGCTCAGTAGCATGCAGCCGCATGCGTGCACGAGGTCGCTATGGCTGCCATGTGTGTCGACCACCAGATCTTGGAGGAGCACCTCGTCTTCGAGGCCACCGTCGACACCGCAACGCGGTTGTCTACTTTAAAATACAGTTTGTGTTGTTTTCTCGAGGCCACCGCCAGTGCCTTCTAGTGATTTGTCCTCTGTAATGTTAATATGCAATCTGATGTTTAGTTATAGTTTGGTCCTCTGAAATGTAATGTTCAGTTAACACTTTGGTCCAACAATTGCTACATTTCGTAGTACTGTTCTCAAGCATTCTTTGTTTTGTTAACTGTCTTATCTTCTAGTACATGTTTCTATTCTGCAATGTCGTGCTCAGTTAACTATTTTGGTTCATTTGGTCTGCTGTCCATTTAACTGTTTGGTTCAGTTCTGCAATTTGATTTTCATTTGATGTGGGTACAATTTTGTATTGTTATGCATGTGACACCAATCGAATTTGGTTGTACTCAATACATATTCTACTGATAGTATGGCAATTCTCAGTTAACCTGATCAAGATCTTCCTTATGTGTATTGCAGGGAAACAATGGGAGACATTGTGGTTTACCATAGAGGTTTATTCAAGAAGGGTCCTTTGGCTAATAGCACATTATTGTGCAGTTGCAGGAATCATTCTAATATTTAGGTTTCTTACAATTTGGTCTTGCACATGTAGGTCTTCCTGTCAGAGGCTTAGACCCACTATTCGACCCATTTTGCATATGGGGAAATGAGATGTCCATGAATATCAGTCAAGTCAAGAAACTCAGAAAGATTGTTAGGATGAAGAAACTTGCAACGAATAACATCAAGATCTTTGTTTGCACAATGAAGAAGACATTAGTCAACTATAGGATGGTACCAACTCTTTTACCTTGTTTTTACCCCTTGCACCATTTCAAAATTTACAATAGCATTTATGCATAGCTTTTTTTTCAGTACTTTTCAAAGTAGTTCACCGATGATTACCGCTCAAACCGCCTGCATGGTCAAGAGGCAAGGAAGGTATTCATTCAACACCCACGGTACAGTATTGAAGTCTTGCTGAAGAGGACGAAGGTTGGGCGGGCAATTATCCATAGCAACTGGCCAAAAGTTGCAAGGACATTCAACATCACTAAAGGATCAATATTTGCCTTCCGCTTCTGCAGTTTCCCAGATGAGATTCATCTGTTTATTTACCGTGTATGATGCTACTTTCCAAAGGTTTTTGATGTTGCATGTGAAACTTGGTGTTGTTGTGTAATGGCGTAACTGAGTGCCGAAGCTATCTGATGTAATTCGATTATGAAATCATGGTTGCTTTTATACTGATATGAAATATCTGGCGTGTTTTATAAGAAATATCAGTTTGATTAGTACATGGATTATCAATAATAGGCTAATTACCCTGCTTATTGGGATTTTCTATTGCAGACGGTTACTCAGACAACATCGTGGGCAATGAACTCAAACAACCCGCTCGGTTTCTAGAAAGTAGGCGTGTTCGATCTGTTGGGGATCGTTGCAGAAATTAAAAAAATTCTACGCATCACCAAGATCAATCTATGGAGTAACTAGCAACGAGAGAGAGAAGAGTGCATCTACATACCCTTGTAGATCGCGAGCGGAAGCGTTCAAGAGAATGGGGTTGATGGAGTCGTACTCGTCGTGATCCAAATCACCGATGATCCTAGCGCCGAACGGACGGCACCTCCGCGTTCAACACACGTACGGAGCGGAGACGTCTCCCGCGCCTTGATCCAGCAAGGAGGAGGGAGAGGTTGAGGAAGAGGGCTCCAACAGCAGCACGACGGCATGGTGGTGGTGGAGCAGCAGTACTCCGGCAGGGCTTCGCCAAGCTCTTAACGGAGGAGGAGAGGTGTTGGGGAGGGGAGGGGCTGCGCCTTGGATGTGGTGTGCAGCCCTCCCCTCACCCCTCTATTTATAGGGGAAGGGGGAAGGGGGCCGGCCCCCTCTAGATGAGATCTAGAGGGGGGGCGGCGGCCAAGGGGAGGGGGCTTGCCCCCCAAGCAAGGGGGGCGCCCCCTTTAGGGTTCCCCCCCCCCCCAACCCTAGGCACATGGGCCCAAGGGGGGATGCGCCCAGCCCTCCAAGGGCTGGTTCCCTTTCTTCTACAGCCCATGAGGCCCTCCGAGTGAGGTGGCCCCTCCCGATGGACCCCCGGAACCCCTCTGGTGGCCCGGTACAATACCGATATGCCCCTGAACCTTTCCGGTGACCATATGAAAACTTCCCATATATAAATCTTTACCTCCAGACCATTTCGGAACTCATCGTGACGTCCGGGATCTCATCCGGGACTCTGAACAACATTCGGTAATCACATACAAGTCTTCCTAATAACCCTAGTGTCATCGAACCTTAAGTGTGTAGACCCTACGTGTTCGGGAACCATGCAGACATGACCGAGGCAACTCTCCGGCCAATAACCAACAGCGGGATCTGGATATCCATGTTGGCTCCCACATGTTCCACGATGATCTCATCGGATGAACCACGATGTCGAGGATTCAAGCAATCTCATATACAATTCCCTTTGTCAATCGGTATGTTACTTGCCTGAGATTCGATCGTCGGTATCCCAATACCTCGTTCAATCTCGTTACCGGCAAGTCACTTTACTCGTACCGTAATGCATGATCCTGTGATCAACCACTTGGTCACATTGAGCTCATTATGATGATGCATTACCGAGTGGGCCCAGAGATACCTCTCCGTCATACGGAGTGACAAATCCCAGTCTCGATTCGTGCCAACCCAACAGACACTTTCGGAGATACCTGTACTGCACCTTTATAGCCACCTAGTTACGTTGTGACGTTTGGCACACCCAAAGCACTCCTACGATATCCGGGAGTTGCACAATCTCATGGTCTAAGGAAATGATACTTGACATTAGAAAAGCTCTAGCAGATGAACTACACGATCTAGTGCTATGCTTAGGATTGGGTCTTGTCCATCACATCATTCTACTAATGATGTGATCCCGTTATCAACGACATCCAATGTCCATAGTCAGGAAACCATGACCATCTCTTGGTCAACGAGCTAGTCAACTAGAGGCTCACTAGGGACATATTGTGGTCTATGTATTCACACATGTATTACGATTTCTGGATAACACAATTATAGCATGAACAATAGACAATTATCAAGAACAAGGAAATATAATAATAACCATTTTATTATTGCCTCTAGGGCATATTTCCAACAGTCTCCCACTTGCACTAGAGTCAATAATCTAGTTACATTGTGATGAATCGAACACCCATAAAGTTCTGGTGTTGATCATGTTTTGCTCGAGGAAGAGGTTTAGTCAACGGATCTGCGACATTCAGGTCCGTATGCACTTTACAAATATATATGTCTCCATTTTGAACATTTTCACGAATGGAGTTGAAGCGACGCTTGATATGCCTGGTCTTCTTATGAAACCTGGGCTCCTTGGCAAGGGCAATAGCTCCAGTGTTGTCACAGAAGAGAGTCATTGGGCCCGACGCATTGGGAATAACTCCTAGGTCGGTAATGAACTCCTTCACCCAGATTGCTTCTTGTGCTGCCTCCGAGGCTGCCATGTACTCTGCTTCACATGTAGATCCCGCCACAACGCTTTGCTTGCAACTGCACCAGCTGACTGCCCCACCATTCAAAATATACATGTATCCGGTTTGTGACTTAGAGTCATCCAGATCTGTGTCGAAGCTAGCATCGACGTAACCCTTTACGATGAGCTCTTCGTCACCTTCATAAACGAGAAACATATCCTTAGTCCTCTTCAGGTACTTCAGGATATTCTTGACCGCTATCCGGTGTTCCATGCCGGGATTACTTTGGTACCTTCCTACCAAACTTACGGCAAGGTTTACATCAGGTCTGGTACACAGCATGGCATACATAATAGACCCTATGGCCGAGGCATAGGGGACGACACTCATCTTTTCTCTATCTTCTGTCGTGGTTGGGCATTGAGCCGTGCTCAATCTCACACCTTGCAATACAGGCAAGAACCCCTTCTTGGACTGATCCATATTGAACTTCTTCAATATCTTGTCAAGGTACGTACTTTGTGAAAGACTAATGAGGCGTCTCGATCTATCTCTATAGATCTTGATGCCTAATATATAAGCAGCTTCTCCAAGGTCCTTCATTGAAAAACACTTATTCAAGTAGGCCTTTATGCTTTCCAAGAATTCTATATCATTTCCCGTCAATAGTATGTCATCCACATATAATATGAGAAATGCTACAGAGCTCCCACTCACTTTCTTGTAAATACAGGCTTCTCCATAAGTCTGCGTAAACCCAAACGCTTTGATCATCTCATCAAATCGAATGTTCCAACTCTGAGATGCTTGCACCGGCCCATAGATTGAGCGTTGGAGCTTGCCCACCTTGTCGGCATTCTTAGGATCGACAAAACCTTCCGGTTGCAGCATATACAATTCTTCCTTATCGAAACCATTAACGAATGCCGTTTTGACGTCCATTTGCCATATCTCATAATCATAGAATGCGGCAATTGCTAAAATGATTCAGACAGACTTCAGCTTCGCTACGGGTAAGAAAGTCTCATCGTAGTCAACCCCTTGAACTTGTCGATAACCTTTAGCGACAAGCCGAGCCTTATAGATGGTCACATTACCATCCGCGTCTGCCTTCTTCTTAAAGATCCATTTATTTTCTATGGCTCGCCGATCATCGGGCAAGTCAGTCAAAGTCCATACTTCGTTTTCATGCATGGATCCTATCTCGGATTTCATGGCTTCCTGCCATTTGTCAAAATTTGGGCCCGCCATTGCTTCTTCATAGTTCGAAGGTTCACCGTTGTCTAACAACATGATTTCCAAGACAGGGTTGCCATACCATTCTGGTGTGGAACGTGTCCTCGTGGACCTACGAAGTTCAGTAGGAGCTTGATCCGAAGTACCTTGATCATCATCTTCCTCTCTAGTCGGTGCAGGCACCACAGGAACATTTTCCTGAGCTGCGCTACTTTCCGCTTCAAGAGGCAATACTTCATCAAGCTCTACTTTCCTCCCACTTAATTCTTTCGAGAGAAACTCTTTCTCTAGAAAGGATCCATTCCTGGCAACAAAGATCTTGCCTTCAGATCTTAGGTAGAAGGTATACCCAATAGTTTCCTTAGGGTATCCTATGAAGACGCATTTTTCCGATTTGGGTTCGAGCTTTTCAAGTTGAAGTTTCTTGACATAAGCATCGCATCCCCAAACTTTTAGAAACAACAGCTTAGGTTTCTTCCCAAACCATAATTCATACGGTGTCGTCTCAACGGATTTCGACGGAGCCCTATTTAAAGTGAATGTGGCAGTCTCTAAAGCATAGCCCCAAAATGACAGCGGTAGATCGGTAAGAGACATCATAGATCGCACCATATTCAATAGAGTGCGATTACGACGTTCGGACACACCATTACGCTGAGGTGTTCCAGGCGGCGTGAGTTGTGAAACTATTCCACATTTCCTTAAGTGTGTGCCAAATTCATGACTCAAATATTCTCCTCCACGATCTGATCGTAAGAACTTTATTTTCCTGTCACATTGATTTTCAACCTCACTCTAAAATTCCTTGAACTTTTCAAAGGTCTCAGACTTGTGTTTCATTAAGTAGACATACCCATATCTACTCAAGTCATCAGTGAGGGTGAGAACATAACGATAGCCACCGCGAGCCTCAACACTCATTGGACCGCACACATCAGTATGTATGATTTCCAATAAGTTGGTTGCTCGCTCCATTGTTCCGGAGAATGGAGTCTTGGTCATTTTACCCATGAGGCATGGTTCGCACGTGTTAAATGATTTGTAATCAAGAGACTCCAAAAGTCCATCTGCATGGAGCTTCTTCATGCGCTTGACACCAATGTGACCAAGGCGGCAGTGCCACAAGTATGTGGGACTATAATTATCAACCTTACATCTTTTGGTATTCACATTATGAATATGTGTAACATTACGTTCGAGATTCATTAAGAATAAACCATTGACCAGCGGGGGATGACCATAAAACATATCTCTCATATAAATAGAACAACCATTATTCTCGGATTTAAATGAGTAGCCATCTCGTATTAACCGAGATCCTGATACAATGTTCATGCTCAAAGTTGGCACTAAATAACAATTATTGAGGTTTAAAACTAATCCCGTAGGTAAATGTAGAGGTAGCGTGCCAACGGCGATCACATCGACCTTGGAACCATTCCCGACGCGCATCGTCACATCGTCCTTCACCAGTCTCCGCTTATTCCGCAGCTCCTATTTTGAGTTACAAATATGAGCAACGGCACCGGTATCAAATACCCAGGAGCTACTACGAGTGCTGGTAAGATACACATCAATAACATGTATATCACATATACCTTTGGTGTTGCCGGCCTTCTTGTCCGCTAAGTACTTGGGGCAGTTCCGCTTCCAGTGACCACTTCCCTTGCAATAAAAACACTCAGTCTCAGGCTTGGGTCCATTCTTTGGCTTCTTCCCGGCAACTGGCTTACCGGGCGCGGCAACTTCTTTGCCGTCCTTCTTGAAGTTCTTCTTACCCTTGCCTTTCTTAAACTTAGTGGTTTTATTCACCATCAACACTTGATGTTCCTTTTTTATCTCCACCTCCGCTGATTTCGGCATTGAATATACCTCAGGAATGGTCTTTTCCATCCCCTGCATATTGAAGTTCATCACAAAGCTCTTGTAGCTTGGTGGAAGCGACTGAAGGATTCTGTCAACGACCGCGTCATTTGAGAGATTAACTCCCAGCTGAGTGAAGCGGTTGTGCAACCCAGACATTTTGAGTATGTGCTCGTTGACAGAACTATTCTCCTCCATCTTACAACTGTAGAACTTGTTGGAGACTTCATATCTCTTGACCCGGGCATGAGCTTGGAAAACCATTTTCAGCTCTTGGAACATCTCATATGCTCAGTGCTGCTCGAAACGCTTTTGGAGCCCCGGTTCTAAGCTGTAAAGTATGCCGCACTGAACCAGGGAGTAATCATCAACACGGGTCTGCCAAGCGTTCATAACGTCTTGGTTTGCTGGGGCTGGTGCATCACCTAGCGGTGCTTCAAGGACATATGCTTTCTTGGCAGCTATGAGGATGATCCTCAAGTTCCGGACCCAGTCCGTATAGTTGCTACCATCGTCTTTCAGCTTGGTTTTCTCTAGGAACGCGTTGAAGTTGAGGGCAACATTAGCGTGGGTCATTTGATCTACAAGACATATTGTAAAGATTTTAGACTAAGTTCATGATAATTAAGTTCATCTAATCAAATTATTTAGTGAACTCCCACTCAGACAGACATCCCTCTAGTCATCTAAGTGATACATGATCCAAGTTAACTAGGCCGTGTCCGATCATCACGTGAGACGGACTAGTCATCATCGGTGAACATCTTCATGTTGATCGTATCTTCTATATGACTCATGTTCGACCTTTCGGTCTTCCGTGTTCCGAGGCCATGTCTGTACATGCTAGGCTCGTCAAGTCAACCTAAGTGTATTGCGTGTGTAAAGCTGGCTTACACCCGTTGTATGCGAACGTTAGAACCTATCACACCCGATCATCACGTGGTGCTTCGGAACAACAGACCTTAGCAACGGTGCACAATTAGGGGGAACACTTTCTTGAAATTATTGCGAGGAATCATCTTATTTAAGCTACCGTCATTCTAAGCAAATAAGATGTAAAACATGATAAACATCACATGCAATCAAATAGTGACATGATATGGCCAATATCATTTTTGCTCCTTTTGATCTCCATCTTTGGGGCGCCATGATCATCATCGTCACCAGCATGACATCATGATCTCCATCATCGTGTCTTCATGTAGTTGTCTCATCAACTATTACTTCTACTATTATGGCTAACGGTTTAGCAATAAAGTAAAGTAATTACATGACGTTTATGTTGACACGCAGGTCATAAATAAATTAAGACAACTCCTATGGCTCCTGCCGGTTGTCATACTCATCGACATGCAAGTCGTGATTCCTATTACAAGAACATGATCAATCTCATACATCACATATATCATTCATCACATTCTTTTGGCCATATCACATCACACGACATATGCTGCAAAAACAAGTTAGACGTTCTCTAATTGTTGTTGTAAATTTTTACATGGCTGCTATAGGTTTCTTAGCAAGAACGTTTCTTATCTACGCCAAAACCACAACGTGATATGCCAATTTCTATTTACCCTTCATAAGAACCGTTTTCATCGAATCCGATCCGACTAAAGTGGGAGAGACAAACACCCGCTAGCCACCTTATGCAACTATTGCATGTCAGTCGGTGGAACCTGTCTCACGTAAGTGTACGTGTAAGGTCGGTCCGAGCCGCTTCATCCCACGATGCCGCCGAATCAAGATAAGACTAGTAACGGCAAGTAAATTGACAAAATCGACGCCCACAACAACTTGTGTTCTACTCGTGCATAGAAACTACGCATAGACCTAGCTCATGATGCCACTGTTGGGGATTGTTGCAGAAATTAAAAAAAATTATACGCATCACCAAGATCAATCTATGGAGTAACTAGTAACGAGAGAGAGAAGAGTGCATCTACATACCCTTGTAGATCGCGACTCAGCGACTTTGTGGCAGACATCAATCCAGAAGAAAATCTCGCACTCAGCGACTTTGTGGCAGACATCAATCCAGAAGAAACCTTTCCCCTAGTTGATGAGAATTCCATTAAGTCCAAGGAATCCCTGTGGGCCTTGTATAAATGCTGGTGCAAGTATCATGAGGTATCCCGTGACCATGAAGAAATGACCCACCGGTTCAGGTCATTTAGGGCTTGTGCAATGGCTGTGTACAAAGATAACAATTCTGGATCGTCGCAAGTGTCTCAACTGGGCCCATTTGCAGATATGACTAAGGCGGAGATTGCTCGGCTGTTTCCTCCACGTAGTAAGAAAAATAGTCCAAGCTCTTCCAGCGCTATTGTGCATTACTTCATTATTATATGAACTCATCTACTCCCTCCGTCTCATAGTGTAAGGCGCCTTTTGACATTACTGTAGTGTTAAAAAAATGTCTTACATTATGGGACGGAGGGAGTAGTTTTTATTATTTTCTATATTTGCATGTATGTCTTCTGCTCTTATGTGTAGTGAACTTGGCAGACAATTTCGGTTTTTAGGGTATAAAAGACTGTTCATTTGCCATCGTCAACCTGTTATGTTCAGTCGGTCTTCTTTAGCTTGCATTATGCACACAACCATCACTAAATTCTTTCATGAAAAGTGTAGGGCATAGAAGTTATTTGTGTGGTCGAGCTACTTAGATCCCCAATACTATTTGACTGAGGATTGCCAACAAGAATATGGTGAAAATATCAAGTTCCGCTGTAATCATGAGAAACCATACATTGCTCATATGGTTTTGGCAGATAGAAGATGCAATTAGTTAGCTACCGATCCTTATCCTTTGCTCCTTCATTACTTCATGATGAAACCTGCACATAGGCTCAAAATTTGACCTGTTTTAAACCCTCCGTAGCAACCCGTGTAGAACAGAAGCATTTTAAATATGCTCTAAATCACAAGCTTGGCAGACCAAATTTTCAAAAAATGTATTAAATAGTTGTGTTTTTTTAGGTTTTGTCTTTTTTTTTTGCGTGTGAAAATACTGGCAACAAGCAGACCACTAAACTGAGTTTATTTCTCCGTTCTAGCAGTAGTTGTTCATTGCTTTTCTTTACTACTGTATCACCTAAAAGTGTCCTTCATACACTTTTCGAAATGATTCGTTAGATTGACACATGTGTATCTATCTACCTTTGGTCAGGTCCCAGGTGCCGCTTCGGGGGGTCCAGGAGGTAGTGCAGCCCTTAATAAATAAATAATTGGCAAAGTTATGAACTCGTCCTGTATTATGGTTTATGATTAACTCTGTTGTACTGGAAGTATCGTTGCTCTATGGTGCTTCTCATGGAATGTTCAGGTGCCAAGTGCAGCTTTCGGGGGTCCATGAGCTACTGCAGCCCTTAAATAATTAATTGAACTTGTGAACGTATTTTATTGTTGTTTATGGTGAACTCTGTTGCACACAACCATTACTAAATTCTGTTATGAAAATGGTAGGGCATAAAAGTCATTTGTTTGGTCGAGCTGCTTACATCCTCATTACTATTTGGTGAGTATCGGCTACTAGACTATGATAAGTTCTGGTAGAAACCATACATCCCTGATATGGATTTGGGAGCGAGAAGAAACCACCAATCCTTATCCTTTGCTCCTACTACATTCATTACTTCCTGAAAAAAATCCTGCACAAAGACTCAACATTTGACCTGTTTTGAACCCTCCATAGCAACCCATGACCCCATGTCAAACAGACACGTTTTAAATATGCTAGCTGCCGCAGAAACTTACAAGATCAAATTTTCAAAAAATGCATTTATCTTGTTTTCAAGATTCTATAATGGTGAAAAGATTGCCAACAGGCAGATCACTAAACCAGAGTTTATTTCTTTGTTCTAACAGTAGTTGTCCATTGCTTTTCTTTTCTATCACTTGAAAGAAGTGTCTTCCGCCGGATATAGTGGAAAGCTAGGGGCTAAAACACGTACGTCTCCTGCCCCTTCGCCTCGTGAGCTCGCGCAATGGCGATTAGGAATCCGTGCCTCCCGTCGGCGCCACCGCAGATCAGCTTTGCCTTTTGTGGCCTTACGCCATGAATGCGTGGTGGATCTCGGCCCTTGCCGGCGGGAGGGCTCCTACTTCATTTTTAGATGTTTTTTTATGACCGTCTATGGTTTGTATCCAGTTCAGAAAGAAGAGACGGTAATGACTCCCTGAAGTCGGAATAAGGTTCTCCCCGTCCAGGCCCAGCGATGCATCTAGCGTCATTAGAGGGCGTGTGGGGATTTGTTTCTGGCGGATCTCGTGGGATTCGGTCGGTGTTTGTATTTGTTGGATCCGGTCTTCCTTCGTATGTGTTCGTGTGTCTTCAGGCTGGATCCTTCCGATCTATGTTTTTTTCATCGGCGATGGTTGTTGTTCTGGCGCAGATCATATTGGGCCTTAGCACGACGACTTCCCAATTGTCTGTTACAACAAGGTTTGCCCGGCTTCGGTGATGGAGGGGCGATGACGGTGGCGTGCCTTCGGCTCGCTCTAGTGCTTTTTGTCGTCGTTAGGTGGTCTATGGATTCGGATGTCATTTTTACTTCTAGTGTTCTTTGTACTGGCTTGACAATTGATGAATAGATCGGAAGTTTTTCCCGTAAAAAAATATAAACGAAGTGTCTTTCATACATTTACTTTTCAAAGTGATTCTTTATATTGACACAGTTGTATCTCTCTAGCTTTGTTCAGGTGCCAAGTGCAGCTTTGGGGGTCCAGGAGCTGGTGCAGCCCTTAAATAATTATTGGCAAAATTATGAACTTGTCTTGTATTGGTTTGTTATGTACTCTATTGCACTCGTAGTATTGTTGCTCTCTACTTGGTTTGTTGCTATATATCTTTATCTTTTTTCTGGTGGTCTTACTTCTTATGTGCTTGACTTGTGCATGAATAACCTATGGTGCTTGGCACAAAATCTTGATACATGTAGATAACCTTGTTCATTAAACTTGGCTTTAAATGGTACACAGGATTTAACCGAATGGGAGATGTTGGCAGGGATTAAACATAAATGGTACACATAGTTTTTGTAGAAGCAAATACTTTAGATAATCTGAATATCGTTGATGCACAATTTTGAATATTTACACCCATTGTACTCAAGACAAGTATAATCAATGTTATAACCTAACATGCGATGCAAAAGTCGCAATTTATGGTTGAACTAAGAATCATCTTAATCGTATATGTGCTGAGGGCACGGTCCCTTTATAGTCTCTCATAGGGGTTGTTTGGATACCAAGCTCTGCGTGTTTTTTGATGGATAACCGAGGAATATTCACCGCCTCGCTGACCATGCATTGGATGGACCTGACAATGACCATCCAATGCATCCCCGTGAGCAGCCCCCCTTTGCAGCAAAAGCGGTGTTGCGGTATTTTCTGCAACAAAGGTCTAATAGAGGTCATGTTACAGCTGCAACATAAGTCTTATCGCAAGAAAAAAGTTGCGAGTTTTTGTTTTGCGAGGCTGAAACACCCTTTTGTAACGATTGGCTTGTTGCAATTGCAACATGCCCTTTGTTACAAACACAAAACATATCCGGCTGGTCGTTTTATTCTGTGATGACACCGCCCCTCCGCCACCTCGGCTGCGCCTCCGTTCACTCCGTCACCTCGCTGTAGCCACATCCAGCGAGCTGCCGCGGCCAGTCCACCGCCGTTCGCCGTCGCCGTCTCACAAGACAACCACCGCCCGGCTCAAACCCATCCCCGCCCCGCAACAACGCTTGGGGCTGGTCTCATGGCAAATGCACGTTAATCAGTATAGCAAACAGCCCAGGTCACAAGAAAGATGCTCCACGACATGCTCTCCCCCGGTTTGCAGTACCTTGCCGCCCACCCGTCCATATCGGTGGTTGGCGACGATCCAATCGTACATGCCAGCCAGCTGATCATTTCGACATAGCTGTCGTCGTTGACCATTGTTGGCATCCATGTGTACGCAGCCGAGCCATCTACGTGATCATTTTCACTTGGACATGAGGTTGGCCGATCGATGGGTTGTTGCAGCTCACCCCGTCACCGAAACTCTGAAGGATATACCCGCACAGATCGCGTCAAAAACGGCCCCAAATCGTCATCGAGTTCCATGTACGTACGTGACGACGGCTCGGTGCGGCCGACATGCGCGTTTTCTATGCACCCCGGTACGGGAAACAAGTCGTGAGAAGGTTCGCCTCGTGGCGTTTTGGCAACATGCCCCGGCGTAGTGCCAGCAGTGTCCGGACCAACTACGGCGACTTATTTGTCCCATGTTCAGGCTAGCTCATGCTCCGTGATGATCGTGGCGGGGAAAGGTTGTTGCCCCGAATCTTACGGTTAAACTACTGATTAGGTCTTCATCACGCTCATGTGATGCCATATTCCCCCTTCACCGGCTATGCCGGCGCCGTGCATGCAATTATATTTTTGTTCTTTCTTGGAGTGCAATATACGGTGGGTGGGTGTACGTTCTACTCCTATTCGATTATGCCTAGCTAAAAAATTTTGTTATTTCACTAGATGATGGCACGGATTTCGGTGTGTGACGAGTCATGGCGACGGTGGAGCGTAACCACTGCCACGCCATCTCATCAAGATGACCACAAGTGTGATGCTGCACTGCAACAATGACATATTTCTTAGGCAATTGCCATGATTAAGTAAGAGTCCCCTATATATATTCCCTCTTCCTTTTTGTGGCAACCCTGCGATTAAACGTTCGTTGGAGCTCGCGCCTCAGCTCCAGCCATGGCAGAGAAGGTGAGTGCCCCATTTCATGCGTACATGCTTGAGTTCAATTTTGCATGCATGCATGTATGCATGGTTAATTTGGAAGTTGTAGTGATGGTGTTGTGAGCTCTTTGTGTTGATTCTCCTGCCATGCGTGTATCCACCAGGTATCCACGTTGATCATTGAAGCCAACCTCGAATGCGAGGAATGCTACAGGAAGATTCAGAAAGTGCTATGTAAACTCCAAGGTACGTAGTACAATAGTCAAGCACTCAATTTAGTTGTGTCAAATTAACCATGTGATAAGAAGTGGAACCATTTTATGTTTCGCTTATTAACTTCGATGCGATTAACATCGATGGATCAGAGAAGGAGAAGATCAGGACCATCAACTTCGACACCAAGAAGAACACGGTGACCGTCTCCGGCCCATTCGACCCGGTGAAGCTGTCCAAGAAGCTGCGATGCAAGGCGTGCAAGGCTATCAAGGACATCAAGATCATCGAAGAAAAGAAGCCCGATGCCAAGAAGCCGGAGGAGAAGAAGCCAGAGGAGAAGAAGCCGGCCGCCGATGGCTGCAAGTGCTGCTGCAAGAAGCCCGATGAGAAGAAGCCGGATGAGAAGAAGAAGGCCGACGAGAAGAAGCCGGAAGAAAAGAAGGAAGAAAAGAAGGAGGAAAAGAAGGAAGAAAAGAAGAAGACGGATGAGAAGAAGGGCGAGGAGAAGCCCAAACCGGCCGCGCCGGCGGCACCGTCGACGACGGTGAACCTGCAGTTCACGCAGATGTGCAACCTCTGCTACCCGTGGCCGTGCAGCGACCCGAGCCACTGGGGAGGCGTGCATCAGTACCCGCATCCCCAGCAGCCGCAGTGGCCGTGCGAGCCGCCGCAGATGCCGGCCTACCCCGCCCCGCACCACCCTCAGCACCCGCCCTGGGCGGTGCCGGCGACCCCGAAGAGGCAGACGTGCGGAGGCCCGGCGTACTGCGGAGGAGGGTGCGGCTCGTGCGGCGGCGGCGGCGGTGGCGGCGGGTACGGGGCGTGGCCGCCGCCGATGCCGACGCCGCTGCAGATGATGCAGCCCCCGCCGATGGGCTGCGGCGGGCCGGCATCGTCGTGCAGAGGGTGCAAGGGCTGCCGGATCGTGCAGGAGGGGAGGTTCATCTACGAGGAGTACCCGCCCAGTGCGTGCACCGTCATGTGATCTCAAGCCGGCAACCGTGCATGCATGGCAGTTCGACCACCTCTCTGCATGTTGTTCTTCGTGGTAATTCGATGTTCCATGTTTGTCCTGTATGTTTCGTGCACAGTACTGCATTTGTTTATGTGTACCTGTAGCAAAGAAGGTGTAGCTGCCACGTACATTTTTCAGTGTGAAAATATATGCTCTCGGAACAATTGATATAGCTTTGTATAGATAATTTCAATTTTTGGGGCACTAAAAGTTTGGAAATGCTAGTATTTGTCAATGTTTTAAATAGCCGTCTATAGCGCCGCTATAGCAGTTTGAGCATGGTGCCGCTAAATGATAGACTATAAGGTTCTTGTATAATTGTCAGAAAAAGTTCTCAAATAGCCGGGTATATCTCTGCTATAGCTGATTTGGAGAACTGCAGCTATTTGGCATAACCCGCTTCTACGTAGAGCTACGTGAAAACTGATTTGGGATGATTTAAAAAAATAGCCCGGGCCCCACCCCATGAAAATTTGGGGGTGGGAGGGGAGTAGATTAGAAAGTTTATTACCTAGATGGGTACGTAGGTGTAGGTATTGTTGTGGACACTGGCAGGGGAAGCCACTCACGGTAGAGCGATGCGGTGAGAAGAAAGAGACCGACTACGGGGAAGTTGCCTGGTTTGATTTGGGTCAGTCAATTTCTAATATATCATTGATTACCAAATAGACTGATCCAATGTCAGTCAATTTCGATGATGCAACAGCAGCATAGTAACCACACGTAAGGCAAGACCGATGTCCGATGGAGCAAAGAAGGCAGCACGTGCACGGAGTCGTTCCAAGGCCCATTGGGGGTTTGGGCTCCACCTTGAGAAGGTGGCCCAGCTGCTGGGCATGATGGAAGCAGCAACCCCAGCTCAACGAGCAGCCAAAGAGAGCACTCAAGCCTTTTGCAAACAAAATAAAATCAACAACCCGTTAAGCCAGTGGTATAAATTTAAAGAATAAATGGAAAAATAAAACGGAATTTGTATTTTCCGAACGTTCTCACCTTGTGAATAGATCCCGAACGAGTCGATCGGCTCGAGCGCTCCACCTTCCAGTCGCTCGCTCATTTTTCAAAAAAAAAGTTAGAGCTATGGCACTCAATCCTTGCACCTGCTGCGTGCAGGGCCGACCCGATAACCAACCCAGCTAACTCTATTCGTCGGTTAAAGATAAGTTACGTTTTCCTTTATCATACCACCGCTCCTTTGCATTACAGCCAAAAAACTAGAAATAAATTTGATGTTTG